>NW_022989913.1:404445-778698 GCF_902827175.1 Gymnodraco acuticeps
AGAGAGAGAGAGAGAGAGAGAGAGAGAGAGAGAGAGATGAGCCCAAATACACATTGTCTTTTTCTCTGTAATGATTTTTCCAATTTAGTCTTTGGTGCAGAGATGTTCTGATGTGCAGATTATCTCTATAGTAGTAAATGCTATGCATGAGTAGAAATGTGAGAAAATGTTCCTGTCTGGTCTTTTACACGACCCACACCTCATAATGTTAATCTAACCCTTCCATGCTTCAGGAGATATCCTACAATTAAAAAAAACAACAAACCTCAAGGCATGATAAACAAATCCAAGCAAGATACAGTATATCTACAACCAACCACTTTATATTTGATCCAGTTCATAAGCCAACCGTCTGCAATCCATATAAATAATGTTAGGAAGGTATTGTTATTCATGTATCACCACTTTTACATTCAGGTTAAGGGCTGATCCCATGCTGAACGATATTAATCCGAAAATAAATGTACCTCTGGTTTAAAATCCCTTTTTACAAATGTGGATTGGTTGAATGGAGCAGTCAAAGCAATACAATGCAAAACTGATGGTGTTTTTTTATGTTCTTACCTTCACCAAAAGCTGTGTAAAGAGGGTTTTTGGCTGCATCGGTAATCTTCCAAGGCCAATAGCGATACCATGTTATATGTATGCCTTCTGCCTATGTTTATCCCTATCTGCAATCAAGTTAAAAGTCTCAGATCATTTTGAGCGGTACATTTGTAACTGTTATAGCGGTAAATTGAATGTGGGTATAGTATCTGGGAGAACGTAAAAATGGAAAAGAAGTATTGTTCTAGTTTTAAACTCTTTCTTACTGGTGACCAGGGGCGCCGTAAGGGGGTGAAAAGCTAGGACGATTCTAAGGGCCCGTGACTGACAGGGGCCCCATAAATGTAGAACATTAAAAAAAAAATGTTTAAGTAACCTTTCATCAATCATCAATAATTAACATTAATATAACATTATATTGATAATGTACTCTCTAAACTTACGATTCATTTAACTTATTTTTGTTCGAAAAGTTCATTATCCAAAGCCTCTGTACACCCCCCTCTATTTACATGTAATGGTTTGGTCCTGTCTCCAAACGCTGTGCGGCACCGCATTTTCTAGCAGAGTAAGAGCATGTGAGCAGGGATGCTAGTACTTACGTGTGTACGATGTCTTAACGACTAACAAAGTCAGGCTTTCAAAAAAGAAAAGAAAGGAGAGAAAGACAAGAGAGAGGGACTAAAGGGCGACAGTATGTCACCCAGTTTTGCTCTGATTTAGCACCACCATCAGGCCTTTTCATTTCCATTTCCGTTTTGTTGTCCATTTACACTTTAATACTCGCTTATTTTGTAGTTGGTATGTATATTTAATTAAAAAATCTTCTGCTTATGTTATTTTTTTAATAGCATTTTATAAATGATAATATTGGTGTTAATGTTCACTTTATTTTAATTTAAGTGGTCATATTTAAGTTATATTTATTTTTGATTTATGAATGTTCCATTAAAAAATGTTATTAAAAAGGCATGTACACCATAAAAGATGACTATTGAGGTCTATTGTCAGGAATATTAGTGTTATATCAAATAGTGAATTCTACTGCAGTAGAATGTTGCACGTCTGCACAGTGTTATATGTTCACCGCTCAGTGTCAGTAAATATTGTGCGGTTAGTATTGGACTACAAGATAGATGCAAGCCTGTACAGGTAGAGTTATTTAAAGCATAAATTAGTCGGTTGGGTTCTGGAGGTGTGGTTACAGCATTGTGCTTGGTTGGCGTGGCCTGTGCCTGGTGGTGGGGCCCAATGTGATATATTTTCATGGGGCCCAAAATCCCTGGCGGCCCCCCTGCTGGTGACATTAGCAAGAAAGATCAACCCCTCATTAACATATTGTATAGACATAAATTACTTTTAGTGCATTCACAGATCCGCTGCCACTCTTGATCTATAATTGGAGATCTAAAGGGCCGTGATGCAACCTTTAGCTCCACAGACAGAGACTCTGCCAAAGTAAAGGTGCTGGAGTGTAGCATCAGGCAGAGGGCACGCAGCCAGTCTCCTTCAGACAGATGATGCACAGCTGCTGATTGGAAAAGGCTTGGAAAAAAACGAACACACAATGCATGTTAATGAAGGAGCGATAGAGAAGCTAAGAAATGCAAGAGTGTTATCAGATAAAGTTCCACCTGAGCAACAAAGAGACAAAACCAGAAAAATAGTTATCGGGGGAAATTAGAGTGTGAACACCTGGGCTCAGTGCCAGCATTTCATCTGGGGGACGAAAGGAAATTGGTCCCAATTAAATCAGTGACCTGCTCCGCATAAAACAATGAACCGTAGAAAACTGTGCTGTAGAAGCAGGCTGTACTTTTTGTGTTTTTGAGGCACAACTCTACACAATGAAGCTCAGCAGTAAGGTTTAATGAAGCAGAAAACATTTTTTGACCAGACTCACAAGATAACATATCCTGTGAGATGAGTTAAAATATGATATATTTTACGTGTTCACACCAGATGAAAGCCAGGGCTGCTTTCCAATAGTGATGTGAATAGGACGACGTCATTTAGCCTTCTCGGTTTCGGAAGTAAGAGTCCTATTAATTTGATGCAAAAGCTTTTTCATGGGTCTGACAGCTGGAGAATAATAACATTTTGGATTAGTAGGGCACTTGGAGAGTGCAGACCACCACCAAGGCCATTTCCAGAAGTAAAACATAAAATCCACTCTGATATTCAAGCCAACATTTTATGGGTTCTTCTTTGGCAAATGCTACTGTACGCTTTCATACAAATTGGCCCAGTAGTTGTCCTATAATCCTGCTGACAGAAAAATATAGAAACAAACAAACAAAACCAAATCCAAAACTTAAAGATCCCAGAATTGTTTCTATCATTCAGTGTATCCTTAACTGCTATAGCTTTTAACATTTGTCATTTAAATTCATATATTTCTGCATGTGTTCCTGTAAGCTAGGCAGCCTTCTTTACTTGTTGACATTTTCCAAAGTTACTCACTAATCAGAGGATGTTGTTGGTGCCACACAAAAGCTGTGAAGATCACTGTCCTTTTCTCCAAGTAACAAGACACTGAGCTGCTACAGGGCTTAAGGCATCACAGATGTGCGCTTTAGTTGCTGTGTCAAGGTGAAGAACCTCCTAACCCTGGCTGTCTTCTCTTAGCTGCAAATGAGACAGATAACAGCAGCAGAAAGCATTCATCAAGCTGCAGGCATGTTGAAGAGCACACACACACGCACACACACACACACACACACACACACACACACACACACACACACACACACACACACACACACACACACACACACACACACACATACACATACACATACACACACACATACACACATTATAAGATTTGGGTCACAACCAATGAATACTTTCAGCACAAATTATATGACATTTTCTGATTGATTTCTTCTATAAACTGTAGGAAAGTTGTACAAAATAACAATGCAAACTAGGGATGTATTCAAAGTGTCTGTTTGTTTCCAACCCTCCACCTAAAACTAAAAAACAACTTTTATATAAAATAGAGAAGTATTAAATTACCGCATTTGAGGAACAAAGATACAAGATAAGGCTAAAAAGATGGGACTGTCCTAAAAACTATGATTTGAAAATGTTTAAAATTCCCAATTAACTTTGCTTTTTAAAACTTGTTCTGTTGTAAAATACAATCTTCAGTCACTTTTAAATCCTGTGGTGTCTGGATAGCTGAGCCATCTCAACAATCACATGTAAGGGATAATGAATAATATCTGAATGATTTGAAAACAGTTAAATCTGTGACTTTTACCTTGAGTAATGCAAAGTCAGAACACCAAAAAGTCAGTTGATACAGTAATTCATATTACTCCCTCATTTTTGCATCTCCTAAGTAGATATTTCACCTGCGCTAGCTGAACATTGTTTAATAATTCAGCGGGGGCGTTTTGTTCTGTTGGCTGTGTGACATTGGCCTGCAGGAGAGGTGGTGCTGTGCGAGCAGATGTCTTCACCAGCCATGGGTAAACAGAAAGCCATGCATGGGCATAATTCAGCCCCGGGAGATGTATTCCCTCCTCTCTTATTCCCTCATCGTTTTTGACATTCTCTGTCTGCACATTTTCTCTACTGAATCCTGAATTTCAGCCATAGGTGCTTTTAATTGTCAAGTACTGGATGTGATAATGGTCATGCATATCTGCTGATTTCGTTCACAATAGCTCCTTTGTCCTTGCTTGTGTTTTGATATCATGAGCAATTGAGGTGAATTTTAAAACCAGGTCTCTTTATTTTTGTTCAACTCCATAAAGTTTTGACATTAAATCCTCTGCCACATTAGCTTGTGGCTCGAGGGATGACAATGACTATTTAGATGATGGATTGCCTGGAATCCTGTACAGATATTCCTGTTCCCCAGATGATAATTCATAATAACTAAGTGTATTCATGTACCCTCACTCCCTTCTTTACTGGTACAGTCTCTCCTCCCCGAGCTCTTTCTCTGTCTTCACACTTTTTTAATATATAGTCTATTTAAGCTACGTCTTTTGGGCTTGAGGACAGGTCCATCATAACTATTGGGCCATAACAAGAACATGTGGTGTATTCTGTCACACAAAACACCCACCTCTCCGCCTCTTCCAAGGGACGAGGGAACCGTGCGGCAGAGTTTCCGTTAACATTTATTTTCTTCTGACAGCCCAGCAGCAGGAGAGGTGGGGAGAGGGAGGCGGGGCTATTTCATCGTTATCAGAAAATGATCGTATAGATCGCTGCTAGATGAGGGCAGTGGGGGCTCTTCTTGAAGTCTGGCTTTTTTTTTTTTAAACCAAAGTTCATTAGTGAACTTTGAGCCATCATTTATTTTGCAGGCAGCTCTCTGCCTCTCTCACGTTATTATGGCGCGCGCCGGAACCAACAATCAGTTTTTACCGTAAATGAGTTCGGTTCAGAGGACAAAGCACATACAACATTAATTAAACTCGATATTTGTTCACTTGAATTTCACTTTGAATTCTTGGATATTCTCAATGGGTGAATAATCTTTTTTTATTATTAATAATAATAAAATAATAAAATAATATATTTTTTAAATATATTTTTTAAATAACACCGAAGCTTTCTCAGGGTGGGCCAATGAGTAAACTCGGTGGGCCTGGGCCCACCCTGGCCCTATGGTGGCTACGCCACTGGTCTGGACCATCATTCATACCAGGTACTCTCTTGTCGTGCTCTACGGTGCCGAGGACGTTTTACCACGGGGATATCGCGGAGAGACCGGAGCGCCTCTACGCCTCGAGCTGGGCCTGCTTCGCCTATCCTGCTGTACTGAGGAGGTTCTGCACCGGGGATATCGCGAAGAGACCGGAGCGCCTCCACGTTTCGGGCCTGCTTGCGCGCCTATCCGGATGCTGTGCTGGTCTGGGAAAATGGCCCATATCGTGATTCTGCTATGCCTGTTAGCTATTTTGGACAATGAGAAGTTCTCTCGTTATCCTGAGAAGTCGACTGGATTCAGGTCTGTTCTACCGCCCGCAGTGGACATCCCCTGTAAAGGTTCGGATGTGTTACACAGACAATTACTGGTTGCCTTGTCACAGACATTCAGTTCGACAAATGTTTGCCTTTCTCACTTGCCTCTGCTATGATGGTTCTTCAGGACTGCTTCTTGAGCTCTAATCTCACTTTCGCGGAGTTTACTGGTGACTTTAAAGCAGATGTCGTGTTTCTGCTGTGCCTTTTTTTGGCTGTGCTGGACAAGGAGAAGATCGCTAGTAACGGCTCGTCTACACTACAGGCATCGAAAAAGCTTGAAGCTGGGCGTGTCTGAAGCTTGGCGATTTTTTGCGAGCAACGCGACCAACAACCAATCACATGAATCTCCCGCCCCCGACATACAAAGCAATAGCAATGTTAAAACGAAGTAAACTGGATATAAAATCCCCAAACAGGCAAAAACCTACCAGTTTCACCCACTGTCTCTGCCACCTCCCTCCATGCCTGGTTCCTCCGGTTTGTATCCCGGTAAATAGTTCTGGTCGGAAAGAACCAGGTGATTTGCTACCGTAATTTCTCGTTTGGAATATGAGGAAATGAACTGCGGTCTGGCTCTCCCAGCTTGCATGCGGTTTGATTGGCTAGCGCTTCTACTGGCGGGAATTGCAAAAACGGGATTTGATTGTCTGACGCCAGCTTCGAGCAAGCATCGAGCCTCAAAAGTTGAACATTGTTCAACTTTTTACGCCGATAGACGCTCGCGATGCTTGCAACGCCTTGCCATGCTACCCACAATGCAGTTCGGCGAAGTTTGAAAATATCCTACGTCACCCCATTCAAATGAATGGGCGAAGCGTTGAAAGCATTTTTTGACGCCTGTAGTGTAGACGGGCCGTAATCCTGAAAAATCTACTGGATTCGGGTATGTTCTGCCGCCCGCAGTGGACATCCCCTGTACAGTTTTGGAGGTGTTGCACAAACAATTGCTGGTTGCACTGTCGCGGACATTCATTTCGGAAAATGTTTGTCTTTCTCACATGCCTGCCACGATGGTCCTTCAGAATTGTTTTTTAAACTCTAATCTCACTTTCGCGAAGTTTGCTGGTGACTCTAGAACAGCTGACAATGTATGTGTATTGATTAAGAGGAAAAGGTGCTTGGTATTTTTATTGTTGTTACTATCAGGAAATGTACAGCCAAATCCAGGTCCACCTAGCAGTATTAGTCAAATAGCTACTCCTGCTGATTTTATATCTAGACCTGGGGTAGGTTTAATTCATTTAAATGTGCGTAGTCTGTTACCTAAATTAGATTTTGTCCGTATTTGGGCGAGTTCGACTGATGCTGATGTCATTGTCTTATCAGAAACGTGGCTAGATAAATCCATTTTGGCCTCTGACATTTACATAAATGGTTACAGTGTATATCGTACTGACCGGCCTAAAAAAGGTGGTGGCGTTGCCATTTATGTGAAAAATAAGTTTTGTGTAACTGATATGGTTTCCAAATCTGTTAGTAAACAGCTAGAATTTTTAGTCGTGAATATTGAGGTAACAAAGGGTCAACAGGTCATGGTGGTGGGCTGCTACAGGGCCCCCTCGGCTGTCAAGGACTCTTTATCGTCATTGACAAAACTGTTATCACAACTTTCCTACAAGGAAATAGTGCTGCTTGGTGATTTTAATTGGGACTGGTTAACTTCTGTGTCAGAGGATTTTAAAAACCTGTGTACCTCTTTGAATTTTACCCAGATTATAGACAGTCCTACTTAATTGATCTAATTTTAACAAATGTTCCACATACATACTCATCTGTGGGAGTATTTGCTAATGATGTGAATGACCACTGTGTTGTAGCCACAATTAGGAACACTAAGGTCCAAAAGGTTAAACCACGTATCATCACAAAGAGAGACAAAAAACACTTTGTGGAGCAGGGTTTTTTACATGATCTGTTTGATTTTGATTGGGGTAAAATCAATCTGTGTGCTGATGTAGAAACTGCATGGTCTTATTTTTATCTTGGTTTTATGAAAATTATAGATAGACATGCACCTCTGCGTAAATTTAGAGTGAAGGGACGAAACAATCCCTGGTTTTCTGCTGAGCTGTCCAGTCTACTTCATGAGAGAAATAATGCTTGGGCTAAGGCTAGGAAATCAGGCTCAGAGGTAGAATGGCTACTCTTTAGACAGCTAAGAAATAGCTTCACATCTCAAGTAAAAAGTGCTAAATCAAAGTACTATTTGTCAGTTACCACAGAAAACCTGAATAATCCTAGGAAATTTTGGAAAGCCATAAAATCGATTTCCACTGGTGATATCCCAAATGAGCTACCTCCGTGCCTCACCATCTGGCATTATATCAGACAGGGCTACTATGCTAAATTGCTTTAATAAGCATTTTGTGTCTTGTGGTTCTCTTTTTGATTCTGTCACTGACTGTACTTCTGCTTCTGTGAACGCTCCAATCCTTGACTCTGAACAATGTGGTCTGGAAAACCCTTTCAGATTTACTCCTTTAACTATTGGTATTGTTCATGAAGCATTATCCAAGTTAGATCCTAGGAAACCGGCTGGCCCGGATAACTTAGAACCTTTCTTTTTAAAGTTAGCTGCAGATTTTATTGCTCCACCTCTTACTTCTCTTTTTAACCTCTCCCTCAGCACAAATACAATTCCAAAAGTATGGAAGTCTGCTTATGTCTTGCCTTTACTAAAAGGAGGGGAGGCAACTATTTTAAATAACTTTAGGCCAATCTCCAAATTGTCAGTTCTGGCTAAGGTGCTCGAACGACTTGTGAGTGACCAAGAAAGGAGTTTTTATGTATAAATGATATCCTGTCTAAACATCAGTCAGGATTCAGAAAGAGATACAGCACCATCACTGCGACAATGAAAGTGGTGAATGACATTACTAGTATTTTGGATAATAAGCAGAGTTGTGCAGCTCTGTTTATTGACCTTTCCAAAGCATTTGACACCGTTGATCATCGCATTTTAAAGCAGAGGCTACTCAGTATTGGCATATCCAGCCATGCAGTGGGGTGGTTTGTGAACTACCTCTCTGAAAGGTCCCAATGTGTTCACTTTGATGGGCTGTCTTCTGAGTGGTTAAACATTGCTAATGGTGTTCCTCAAGGTTCTGTTTTAGGTCCACTTTTATTCTCCATATATATCAACAGTTTAGGTGAAAATGTGGATGAAGCTACTTTACATTTTTATGCGGATGATACCATGATGTACTGTGCAGGTCCCTCCATTAAGGAGGCTGGTGTTAAATTACAGGCTGTTTTTAACATTATTCAGACTCAGCTCGCTGAACTTAAGCTTATTTTAAATGTTGATAAAACCAAGGTATTGCTCTTTTCTAAAGCTAAAAAGATACCAGAGCCTGTTTTGGATATTGTTACTATGCAAGGACAAGTACTTGAAGTGGTTACCAGTTATAAATACCTTGGTATCTGGCTTGATGATTGTCTTACTTTTAAACTTCATGTCAATAACCTGCTTAAAAAGCTGAGGGTTATACTACAGTAGGTTTCTTCTACAGGAACAAGTCCTGTTTCTCTTTTGAAGCCAGGAAAAGGCTAGTCACTGTGACCTTTTTACCTGTGCTGGACTATGGTGATTTGATCTATATGAATGCACCTGCCCATTGCCTGGAAAAATTAGATGCCGCCTATCACAGTGCCCTGAAATGTGTTACTAACTGTAAAGCACTTACTCATCACTGTACCCTGTATGCCAAGGCAGGTCTGCCTTCACTAACTGTACGGAGGCTCAGTCATTGGTACATGTTCATTTACAAAGCCATGTTGGGTAAACTACCTTTTTATATCTGCTCTCTGATCTCTCGACGAATTGAAAGTACATATTGCCTGAGATCTCATGATGTTGTTTTATTAAATGTGCCAAGTGCTAGGACTGTCTTAGGGAAGAAAGCTTTTAGTTGTGCAGCTCCACTAAATTGGAACAGTCTGCAAACATGTTTAAAACTGAGCACTTTGGTTCCCCTGCATCATATTAAAACTCAGCTGGCTGACATGCTGTTTGATATTCATGGTACCTGTCACTGTAAATAGAGTTTGTAAACTGTTGTATGTCATCCTTATTGTTGTTCTGTTGTTTTTATGTTACATGTGTAACTAATGTCCTGCAGGTCACCCTTGAAAAAGAGATCTTTTGATCTCAAGGGGCTTTCACCTGGTTAAATAAAGGCTACAATGAACACGAAATAGGGAAATTCTCCTCTATATTTAGTCTTCCCTAAATATACTCATGTTCTGAACATTAGCCAGAGAGGTTTTGGAGAACACATAGCTGCTGTCTTAATAACGTTCACTGGAAACCTTTGTGTCGGTTCAGAAAGTGAAGCATACTGATACCTCATTCACACCAACGCAACTCCGGTTCAAGCTCCGTGCTAGGGCTTTTCAGGTTCAGAACCGGTTCTTCGGTTTAGCTCCGGCTCTTTTCACACCGCCCAGAGTCCAATTGGTGCTGCGTCATTGCGTCATCGTTTGCATCATGACGTAACCGTTTGCGTGCCTGCTTCATAAAGCCAAACCGCGCGGAAACCCCTCACAGCTGACACCGACAACAACAACAGTGGCCGATTGTGCTCCAGCTTCCTCTGTACCTCTTCGGAAGACCAGATTCCCAGTAGGTAGCTGGTCCCTTCATCGGACCACTGCTGCTTGTTAAGTTTCTCCATCGTTGTGTAGAAACTGGATAAAACGCCGGCTTTTTGTTGTTGTTCAGGAGTTCAGGACCCTACCCCTGCCCCCGCCTCGACGTAAGCGTGATGTATGCGGTGCTTTTGCTCTAGCCGGACAATTTTTTGGTGCTTGAAACGAACCGGATTCCGGAGCTAAGAGGCTGCCTGAAACACCGTTGGTGTGAATGAGGTAATATACCTCATTCACACCGGAGAGGGGGGACTGTTTTCTGTCTAGGGCCTGCAAGTCTTCAGGTTTAGGCCAACATTTGCTTATATGTCAACAATGATTTGCTGTCTTCCCAAGGGTTTGATGATAAGGTTTATACCACCTTTACTGCAGTTGTGACAAAGTTAGTAGCACAAGGACTTGAGGCAAGCCTGACTATTTCCAAGGTAAAAAATAAACGGAAACACAAAGGCTCAATAATTAACATGCTATATCAAAATAAATGTTATCTGTAAACAAACTGAACCAATAGAAAGACAACAATGTATGCATTTTAGAGTTAGAAAATGCTGGAATAATTTATGTCAGCATTCTCCACCCAGGAATTATGGAATTGTACATCTTCTACCCCAGCAGCTGTTTTCAAATAAAAATACAGAAATAACAACAATAATATGTATAAACTTTTTGTGCAAATCACAAGTATAAAATTAAACCTTGTTGTTAAAGAAATCCAACCACATTTTTGACTAGTTGACTAGCCAATCAATGATTATTGAGTTACTCCAGTATAGAGTATAACAGTAAACAAAGCAAGTATACAAATCCACAGGACAATTGTTTTGGTAGTGTCTAACCCTATATTTCTTAACGATAAAGGCAACCTAAGATACTGTCTGTGTGCACCAGTTTTTAGCAGAGGTCTCTTATGAGTCAGGTATCATCCCTGAGACTCCTGTTAGCTGCAAACAGTTTCTGTTCCTGCTGTAGCTCGAAAGAAATGTGACAAGTTGTAGAAGTTACACAACGTGACTCATAACAGCAAATGTTTTTTACATTTCTGTTTGTGTATGCCACGTACATCATGTAATTGCTAATGCTAATTATTTGTATATTGAGGAGACACAGTTGAAGAGACAAAGCTGCAGTCTGCTCTCTCAGACTTCACTAACTGTATCTGTTGTTCTCTGATAACTGTACTGCTGTTCTGCTCTGTGAACCTTAATTATACACAACTAAAGCGTTTACTTTCAGCACTCCAGCAAATATGCATACGAACATATTAACGGCATACACTGCATAGTGACATCCTGAATCAACACCTCCCTAAATTCAGTTGTAGAGGGAATCCAAACGCCAAACTTGCCTTGAGTCTGCACTTGGCTCCAAACAAAGGATCTGACGTATACAAATAAAAAGGATCATAAATGTTTAGTTTACAACCGCCCAAAAAGCGGACTATAACTACCAAAGAAAAAACTTAAAGGTTAAATAAAGAAAGCTTATTTCTGACAAAAAATGAGTGAAACCGAAGTACAAAAAGCAAATTAAGGTAAGATATTTTAGTCAATACAAATTAATTATTATTTTTACAAATTCTGTATGAAGTTTTTTACCTCTGAAATAATCAGGAACCTGGGGGGTATACTACGAAGCAGGATTTTCGCTTAGCCGGCTAAATTCAGGGAAAACTCCGGCTTTCCGGTCCTACGAAGCTGGTTCTCTTTTTAGCAGGCTAGATCTCCATGGTAATTTATGCTTAGCGGCTAACCTGGTCGGGACCAGGTTAGGTTGCAGGCTAAGAGCTCAACTCAGTGAAAGCACTGCCTGCTGACCAATCAGAGCTCAGTGTGCGGAGTTTAAAGCGATCAAGTCATATTACAGGAGAAAGGAAATACAGAAAAGCTGCAGATGCAGGAAAGACGGCCGGCAAAAATCACCGACTGTGTGAACGTGAACATTAATAGAATATCACCTCCCATCTTCATAGCAATCTGACTATTATAACATTAGCGTTAAGAAAGCTTACTTAAATATCTGCCACAACATAAGTAACCGGATCAGAGTAACATTAAGTACAGTCCGCGGCATATCACTTCATAATGTATCATATATCTCCTTATCTGAGTCAGCTGAGCCGTATCTGGCCGTGCAACACTCACAGTGTCACATACTCAGGGGCGGATCTACCGGGGTGGCATGGGGTGGCAACTGCCACCCTAAACAATAGCCTTGCCACCCCAGCTGCCACCCCAGTTGGCATCTTTGTTTTGAAAGAAAAGTTGTGGCTCATCGGACATTTATGAGAGAAAGTCTCTAATGTCCGAGTGCAAGTGAATGCAGCACAAGATGCACGTCATGTAACCCCTCCCCCGGTCCTGGCGCGAGAGTGGAAATATGATTGGTGGCGAATTCACTTGAAGGTGGGGACGGCGCAAAACGAGAAGCCTTTCGGACCCAAGCACTGAAGGAATGAGGTAGTTGCGGTCTACAATGACAGAGAAGAGACTGTCAGTTTGGCTGTACTCAGCATTGAATCAAAACGCACTACAGCTGTTGATCTTAATAAGTTTGTGAGGCGTTTTGCTGAACAAAATAGTAATCGCCGCATTCAGCTGTAATAGACATGCCAACTTGATGCTCTGCTCACGGATGACTCGATGAGAATAACAAACTGTTAAGATGATGACGTGTATATATTTTTTTCTTTGAGGGGGTCTGCCCCCAAAAAACAGTTTTAAGTCCTGAGAAAGTAAAATAAGACGGTGTGTAAAACTACACTGCCCAGCCAACAGAAAGTAACCACTTTGATTTAACTAGGCCAGTAGGTAAGGACCTTCCACTGGATAATAACTGCAGCGATGTTTTAGCTGAATACACGTTTTCTAACCCTAACTGATGCAGTTAGTCACTTCTTTAATGTTTGTTCTTTCTGATGTAAAGTCAAGGTTGTAACTGTATATCAATAATGATATAATTACTTGTTTTTCAAATTTGAAGGAGGGTGAGCAAGCATCTTGATGAACATTCATCATTAACTCCTCCAAAAAATATATAGTTTATTCAATAATAAATGAATATGTGAATCATAACAGTTCTTCACTATATCTGTAAAGCGTCTTTGAGCACCTGTAAAAACGCTAACAAATTCAATCTATTATTATTATTATTTATTAACAGTGATTGACAGCTGATAGGAATAATATGATTGTTAATAGTATCATATTTATTCAGACAAACATCGATGAGACAGTTAATTAATGTACTTATTGCAGCAGTCTGCATAGATTTGGTTTTCCTGCTGGTCTAAGAGTGAGACAAACTCATTCAGTTATTGTTCAGTTAAAATTCATTCAATTACGTCTGCCACCTTGTAAGGCTTTACTGATGTGCCACAATAATATCACCTATGTGATTGAGTTAAAATATTAATATTGTGGCTTTCCAAGTTAACATTGATTGTAGGGGTGTAACGGTTCACAAACATTTCGGTTCGGTACGTACCTCGGTTTTTAGGTCACGGTTCGGTTCGGTACGTTTTCGGTACAGCAGAAAAAATTATAAATAAATAATCTGTATTTGAACTGTACTGTACCTAAGCAGCCAGCTTGACATTAGGACTTGCTTGTCATTGTATTTTCATGTTGTTTAAAGAAAGATGAACTTGTCCACATTGCTTGCTGAAAGGGCAGATCTGCTGGCACTAACAATGTCTCCTGCTGTGGAGAACACCCTCTCGCTAGGGACAGAGGTAGCAGATACAGCCAGGTAGCGCTTTGCTAACATGGCAACATAAGGATATTTGGCGTTTGTAATAGCTTTGGCTCGGTCTGAACTTTTTGCGAGTGGTGGTACATGCTAGTGGGAGTTGGGTTTGCACTTCAGTCTTTTTTCTTTTGGTACCGGTGATATTCACATTCGGGTGATGCCTTTTCAAATGAGTGTGATGTATTGCCAGCCGCGTAACCAATGTTAGTTGAACAATGCCGACAAACAGCTTTGGTTCGGTCCACCTGTCTTTATCCGTCATCCTTGTATGTAACAAAAACAAAATGTTCCTAAACCGGAGACTTCAATGATGCTGGAGGATTTTCAGCTCAACTTTATCTGCGTTCGCCATTTCGACAGTTCCTCAAATTACTGACTAGATTTGAACGCATCCCTCTGACCAGCTCTCATAGTATGCCTCTCGTCCAATGAAATGACTTGGTCGCTCTATGATATATACCTGAGATTACTTCCAGAAAGTTGTTCATGTTCTCAATTTTTTACTTTTAACGCTATATTCGTTCGGTACACACGTGTACCGAACCGAAGGGCCCGTACCGAATAATTTCAGTACGGGTACGTGTACCGTTACACCCCTAATTGATTGATATGATTGCGATTTAAATCAGCATATACTTCTGTCAGGGGATGCCACCCCTCAACATCTCCTGCCACTCTCTTGCCACCCCATGAATATTTGTCTAGATCCGCCCCTGCACATACTGTATGAATAAGTATTATTTTAAGCAACACATTAAGTTGACGAAACACTCGAGACAAATGTAATTAAAGTCAGATCGTGTCTTAGACGGGGCAGTGATATCATAAACCTGTTAATGTACGCATTCAAACACTTGTTCTGTTACCAGCTGTATTCACCTTGCAGGTGCAGACTATGTGGCTTTTATCCTGAATAAAGTGTTTAAGTCATGGATGTTTAAAGTTTAACTTCTTCATTTTTGACTAGTATTAAAGTTAACTTTTCATTCAGGAAGTATGACGCTGCGCTGTCAGTGCGCTTCTCCATGTTTGTGATTGGTCGAATGCTCCAGATACCACCCCTTTCATGTGAACATGCACCTACTGTAACTAGATAGGAAACGGCTGGCTTGAGCGATCCACTTGATAACCAGCGTCGTAGTACAGTTTAGCGACAGCGCGTATGTTTTGGATTAGGCCAACCGGCTAACTCAAACATATCCAGGTTAGGTTGAACCAGCTTCGTCGTACAGGCCCCAGGTTCATTAATAATAATAATAATAATAATAATAATAATAATAATACATGAGACTTATATAGCGCTTTTCTAAAAACTTAAAGATGTTTTGACAGAGAATAAAAACAACAAAAAAACAAAGAAAAAAGAGATAGGGGGGCGGGGGGACAGGAGGTTGGCAGCAGCAGAGCGGAGGGAGCGGGTGGGAGTGTGTCTGTGGAGGAGGTCAGTAATTTAGGATAGGGCCAGGTTATGGAGTGCTTTGTATGTCATCAGGAGGATTTTGTACTTTAATAAGTTTATTAAAGTAATTTGCAAGTGTGAATATGACATTGCCAATGGTACATACGTAAGTATTTTTAAAGTATTGGGGCAACGTTTTAGGAAGTAGAAAACTATTTAAGATTAGCAAAATATTGAGTTTGACTCGCTGGGACTCTCTAAGGACTCGCTGTGATGTTAAAATGCAGCAGACGGAGCCGACGGTCGGCCACCAGAGAGAGGATTCCTGACTTTGGGATGTAAGTGTGTATATTGAGTGCCAGATTGACGCAGAGGGCTGTGCCGCCTCCTGGCTATGAAACAGAGGGCGTTAATTACCACGTCTTTGAGGGGAAAATGTAATTGCTGGGACACATGGCACATAAACCTGAGCGCCCCAGGAGGGATCCGCTGCAACACTTCCTCACAATTAAAGGCAGGACAATTCTGGAGAAGGGACCGTAAATGACAAGGCAACTCTTTGTTAAGTCCCGAGCCTGTTTTTCAGGTCTCAAGCTTGAAAATGACATTCCCAGAACAAATTATCATATCTTCCCTTCTAAAAGGGTTAAATTAATAATCTTTTTTCTCAAAGCAAGGTTACATCTGTGAGTTGGATGTATAAGTGTCAGAATCAATATAGATGTTTTTATTTTAAAGTAAATTCAGATTGAACATAGTAAAAAAATAATTACTTACAGTGAAAACCACCCTTGAATGATGGGATGGTAGACTAAAAGCTTTAGGAATCCAAACTACAACATATAATAAGTACCCTGTATCAAGATTGATGCAAAACAAGTGAAATTTGACCTTTTTAGAGAGATGTAGCAAAAAAACCACTTCTGGGGTCATTTGGGTGGATTTTCCACATCTCTGGCCCCCCTTGCTCGATTTTGCTGATAGACATCTCTTTCTAACCGTCAGAGCCAATGGAATCGAGGGGAACTCCCACATACTCCTTATTTGGTAATGTGTGTGTGTGTGTGTGAGACTGACGCATAGCCCAAACCGGAAGCTGCGATAACTCTGGTGGCTACCATTAGCAGCTAACTTTTACTCTCCGATTTTTACATACAAATTGAATTATGGATTATAAATAATTATTTCAGTTCCACAGAAACATTATCAACCTATGGATTAACCGATTCAGCCGCGTTTTTTCTCGTTTTAATGCCATTGAACAAGTCTTTTGATCAGATTGACAGCTACGGTGAGACGATCTCCCGTAAAAGCTCCGTAAAGGTACGTGTTGTGATGTCTGAGTTTGCTTCCCCTGTCGCGAGTTCGGATCACTTAGTGATGATACTATATACCTAAATAATCTGTGGAACCTCAGCTTTAATCGGATATCTTGTATATGCAGCTACGATAAGTAATAAGGGTATCTTTTATCTTGAGTTCTGTGCTCAGGGGTCATTTAGATGCTTCTTATGAGACTTGTGTTTTGTTTTGGTAAAAATGGTTTATATCGTCA
This sequence comes from Gymnodraco acuticeps, assembly GCF_902827175.1. Taxonomy (NCBI): domain Eukaryota; kingdom Metazoa; phylum Chordata; class Actinopteri; order Perciformes; family Bathydraconidae; genus Gymnodraco; species Gymnodraco acuticeps. The sequence goes on from NW_022989913.1 coordinate 421,335, forward strand.
GTTAGCTGAGATTCTTCCCGTTAATCTGGTATAACACATTAATAGGTTTTTAAATATTAAGATGCCCTGAGACACAGTGTCGTGAAGAAAAAAGTTTAAAGTTTAACAGGGAAGCATTTAATCAGTGTTTGCGTCCTACAGCCGTACATTCAGAGGTCTTCAAAGGAACAAAATGTGGAAACAATCCAAAAGACAACTGTGGAAAACCTACTGTGCCGACCAGCTCCACATTGAGGATAATGAGACACGTAACGCAATGGACAGATAATACCGATGCATGAAACAACATGGTGCTCTATCAATTAATAAGCCAGAGGAACAATTATAATGTCATAAGGCAGAATGTCAAGTCATTAAAAAAACATTTTAAATGGTTTTTCACGCTTCACAGACTATTTTTGCAAAAAAACATCATGTAAATAATAAACCAAAACGTTTTTTATATATAAAACTTTGAAATACCTTAATATATGTATCATGTATTTAAGCTGTGACGCCCAATGACGTGCATTTAGGGCAATTTCTGTGGTTTCAGACAGAGGGGAGTGCTATAGGCTGTTTTAACAGTTGAATAATGTGTTCTGTGCCGCTTTGGCAGAGCTTTGTCAAGTCTGAGAAAATGTAACTCAACGGCTCCATTTGGACACAAGTGGCTCTGGATTGGAGATTTTGAATTAAAAAGCTTGCATTTCTCCTGCTTGAAGTGCGGTCTGAAAGATATACCAGTAAGGGAGGGTCTAGAAATGCTTTTCAGGTGCATTATGGGAGGTGTAGGCTCCAGTGTTTTTGAAGCGTGACTGATACTACTGCAGTGAATAAAATAAAGACATCCTAGTCTCTGCTGCATCAATATCAACACATTTCCTGAATCAAGTCCCTAAGCTTTATGGATTTGCAGTACCAATTTTTCCAAATCTAAATAAAGTCATAACACACACTGATCAAATCAATGCACAGATTTAATTTCACTAATTGTCATTCCTCTCTCTCTGCTGCAGGGAGAGCGTCAGGACTCGGACCACCACGAGGAAAGAAACGCCCAGGCGCAGCTGGAAAAGGCCAAGGTACTTCCTCTCAGTTGCATCATGGGAACCCACCTCCGTACTCAAAGACTTACTATTTAGAGCGGCAGCTTTCAAGGACATTGTTAAATCACAGACAGGAAACACATTCTTCAGGACATAAGATTAGCGGAACAATATTATTCTATGAAAATGAGTCATTGCAGTGTTCATCCTCATCCTTTATTTACTGGATGCCTGGGTGGGAATGATAATAAGGTATATTGATTATTGCTGATTCAGTTCAAAGGAAAACTTTTGAGCCGAATGCTCTCTAGCATTTTAGCAACATCATTTATTTCCAGAGTCTAATACAGTTACATTTATGAAAATGAACATGTGATAAATCCTTTTTGATTTTGCAACTATAATGACAAACGAGGACAATAATCTGTAATCCTGTGTGCAAGGGAGGTGAGGGTAAGCACTACATCTAATGTCACTGCTCTGTGTTCTAGCACAGATGTATTTGGATTATCTCACATATTTTCTCTCGTAAAATTCAAGTTTTTAAAGTTGCCTTTTTTATGTAACATTATGATCATATTTAGGATTCCTTAATTTGGTACGGTTAAGTGTGATGCAAGGATTTGAGAACTATTAATCTGTGCAGCAGAAATGTTTTCCTTCTTCTTCCTCGTCACATTATTCATCTTGAAAATACTTTATTTATTTTGAAAACCCCTTAGGGGGGCATGGCCTGAAGGTTAGGAACCGGAACAGTATGAAGTGGCAGTAATAGTGATGTTTCAAACATTTATTTTTGGTTCATTACTCAAAGTCAAGTTGACCCATTGCAACCTGTAAAATGAAAATGAAAATAAAATGTTGCTTGCTGGCATAAGAAAATGTTTATAGTCCTGTGCACTGGCTAAAGCTGTTGTTTCGATTCACCAATGGGTTATTCTCCACTTTCTTTTCTGTGGAGGTAATGAAAATTAAGGTAATTCCCCACATAAATTTAAATATCAGATCCTATATCAAACTCTTCACCTGCTAATACACGTCCCATTGAATATTGAATTAAATCCTCCCCACACATTAAATGCACTCCAACTGGTGCTCTGTAATTGAAGCAGCCCGTCACCCACTGAACCCCCCTCCCCCCTCCCACAGCCATGTCTCTCCACAGTGGAGTAATTAGCAGCCTGACCTGCGTGCCACTGACATTTGGCTCTGATAGGATTACACCACCAACGGGCGTTCAATCAGACGGACGGGCACAGTAGCTGCTGATACTGTGAAGCAAATCTTAATTTGTCATAGTAGGAAACAAACATGAATCACTTATAACATGTTATGTGTCACACTTGTCATGACATACTTGGAGACTTGAACAGAACAGAGCCAACATGCCTAAAAAGTACAGGAAAAAGTTTTAAGAAATAATATTGTCAAGATAAATCTGTTTAATGACAGTTAAATGCAAATATTCAAATATTTCAAGGAACCTTTCAAAAATACAATTTGATTAAAATAATAAAGAAATGAGCCTAATATCCATAAAGCAGAATTCTCACATTGCATGCGAACAGCTTCACAGCCATGCTCCCAGGCATGCACACCATAATTATCCTTAAGGTGCAATTATCTCTGTATCATGATGTTTAAAATGAACGTTTAGTCTCTTGGTTAATCCTGCATACAGTATGCTTAAAAATTATATTTGAACAGATAACAGTTTTTCTTTGTTTTTTAATTAAGGTTCCCCGACACAACCTTATTATAAACGTGAGAAATATGGTTTGCAATCTGTGGATTCATTATAATGTGTGTTCACCTGCAATTTAGTGAAATATTAATAATTGTTTGCACAAAAATGTGTTTGTCAGTAAAACTTAGGCAATAAAGATGACTGTGACATCCGTTAGTAATAACATTTTTGTATGATCTCCTGTCTTGTGTTCGCAGTACAAGCCTGTGGCATTCGCAGTACGTTGCAACTTCTCTTACACGCCAGCAGACGACGACAACGCTCCCGTACCGGGCCATGCCGTCACCTTCGAGGCCAGAGACTTCCTCCATGTCAAAGAGGTTTGAGACACACACACAGCATTATCTATTCACATAAAGATGGGATGTAATGGAGACAAAGAATGCAAAAACTACAATGTTGAATGCATTTCTTAACATAAACAAAGGATAAATAAACGAAAGCCAGGCTTTAAATTCTCATTATTTGTTGTCTTTTTAATGATCAGAAGTTTAACAACGAGTGGTGGATCGGCCGGCCGGTGAAGGAGGATGGTGTGGTGGGCTTCATCCCCAGTCCAGTCAACCTGGAGACCATCCTCATCAGAAGAGAAGTCCAAGCGAGAAAAGCTGCAAAGGCCTTAGCCAAGTATGTTATACTTGTTTCAATACAACAACCAGCACACAAGCCCATGCTGCCGTGTGCTGATTTATCTTGTAATCCGTATTATAATCTTTATTGGTCCAGCATACATACAAGAGATACACAGAGGATCACAAGACATCCCCTTGTATGGTGTCTGTGGGACCCGTTTTCATTATTTAGCTAAAGAACAATGATATGATAAATTATTTTTTCAAACTCACACTCAATGGCCTTGGCTCAATTTCTGTGAAGAACATATAACATATATACCCCCCCCCCCCCCCCCCCCCCCCCTACACATTTACATTACATACAGGCTGTTCCACTGGATAACAAAATTTAAAAATAAAATTGGGTTGAACTAAGTGTATTATAATGGGCAAAGTTAGGTATTAACTAGGAGCAATCTTCACATTATCAGCTTGAGCATGCATATCCTCCATTAATGTGCTAGTATTGTGTGTTCAACAGTCCTGCAGTAATGTATGCAGCACACGGATTCAAGTGGGGCTGCGCTGAAAGTTGCTGAACTTTGACCGATGGCTGTTGGCTGCAGCTTGTGATTCAATGCATTTTAATGTAACAAAGATATCTTAAACATCTTTTATCTTTCAGCTTAATCCCCTGACAAGGCACTATCGCTACAAACCATAAATAACCTGTCAGTCTTCTCACTCCCCTACACAGCACACGTGTTCATGTGCATGCGCTCTCACACATATACACATCTGTCCCTAGCTGTGTGTGTGTGTGAGACTTTTGTGTTACTACCCCTGCCATTCCCGCACAAGGTTGCAACATTGTTGATCAATTCAAGCACTGACACCTGTCTGCTCACATTCCCGCATTATGTCTTGTGGGAACCAATCTTGATTTTTTTCACACTCTATCCCAGCTGCAAATTTGGGGCGGGACACAAGAAATAAAGCTTCGCCAGTTTGGGTCCTTATCACAACTGATCAAGATGGCCAAAAGATTCTCTGCTCAGAGGGCCTTGCAAATGATTTTGGAAGAGAGTGAACCATTTGATGATGATGTAGAGGAAGAGGAAGAGGTTTCAGAATGTGAGGATCCCATTTCTGAGAATTCTGAGTCTGACAGTGACTTTGAAGAAGAGAATGAGATTTAGCATCAGCTAGTTACAAAAAAAAGACGAGCCACAGGACCAGCCAGTCAGCGGGCAATAAAACAAGTAGCACTTTAATTCATTAATGTGATCTAACAAATGTAAAATGGCAAATATTAACCATATATGCTGTTTATATTGCTTCTAATTGGGATGAAGTAAACATCTGTTGAGTATTTTAACATAAAATAGTTTGATTGTGTTGAATTGAAGCCCAAAAAGGCAGTGGGTCCACGAACACTGGCTGAGTAACACAAATATCAACAACACACAAGGGTTAAAACTTCTGTTGATGATCTTTGTTATTATAGTTATTCAGCAATAAGTGCAACTAACCAATCAGAGCAGAGTGGGCTCTGGTTTCAGACAGAGGGTGAAAAGAGGTGCTGCAGCACAGACAGTATGAGAAAAATGAACACTTTTTGAACATTAAAGCACGTAAACACGTCACAGTAGAGGCACAAAATACAAATATGAAGCTGAAAATGAGCATTATAGGGACTAAAACGACATCGTGTAGAAGGTGTTTTCACTTCGTTAAAACAGTAAGCTGTTTTTACTCTAATCAGACTCACTACCAGCTGAAAGATGTCGACTTGACCCAGTTAGGGTGAAACTCATTTAGAGGATCGTGGATATTTTGCTTCGGGAGCAACTATGCGTGCTGCATCACGTCAAGGGATTCACCCTCGAATCATTTCATCGCGTATGGACACATTTCTTTATTGCCAAGACTGCTCTTTCTTTACCAAGAAAGAAACATCAAGGTTTTGACTCTAAATAAGAAGGCCTTGTTTTTCTCTGTCTTTAGTGAGAGACATTTGAGCTGATTCAAAACTTTTCTTATTCCAGCAAAGCAGCGTCTCAAGTTGCTCAAGATTTGAACTCAAAAAAATATACACCTCCATCACAAGGTCAGTGCTTGTGTGAAATAAAATGAAAACTATTAATAATTGTTTATTTTTGATGATTGGTGAATTCATATTAAATAACTCTCTTATGCTTTACATCAACAGCCAATCAGCAGGTGAAAAAGAAACCGGTAAGTGATTCTATTGACATCAAACGCGCAGAAGAACATTCACATCTGAATATGAACAGCTTTTCATTTTAAAGAGTGTTATGAAACAATTAGGGGGAAAAAACATGTTGATCCTATGTTTGCAACAGCAGCATCTCACCTTCTGAATAACGGCTGAATAACAGTTCTCCAGTTTTTACTAACATTAACACGTTTTTTTATTTTTTATTACAAGAAATATGTTTATATATGCAAATGTTGAAATATGTGTTCTTGTGTCAATAAATTAAAGATTTTCACACTGGGATTTATATATACTTGTATCACTTGGAAAATCTAAAAATACTGTCTTAACTGTGTTCAAATTAAATCAATTTTTGCCATGAATTAAAAGCTGTGTACATGGGCTATGTACTGTACATGAACGAGATTTTATGGCTCAGAGTATAAGAGAAAAACATGTTTTTCAGAGGACAGCCTTCAAAGATATGTAACGCACAGTTACCTGCATTTGTGAAAACTCTACATATGAAAATGGTTAAACAAACCAACATGAAAAAGTAGAAAAGTCATATTTAAATCTGCAAATAGGTAGTATCCGAAGCAAATTGTTGATGAATTTAAGAGTCTGCCTACACAAATTGACAAAGTTTAGTCAAAAAACATACTCTTTCATTAGTGTATGTAAAATTGCCCAAGAATCTCAAAATTGACCAGTGTGTGTGTTTCTTTGTGCTCACAGGGGGAGCAGATTGCTATGTATGATGTAGTGCCTACAATGCGTCCTGTGGTTTTAATGGGGCCGTCACTGAAGGGCTTAGAGGTGAGTCTGGCTCATACACTGTCATCTTAGCTCTTAATAGGATACCTTTGAAATGTGAAGAGTACACAATGTTGTTGAGCTGATACACCTTATTGTTCATCAGACAAATATTGATACTTTATATTGTACTTGAGAAATGTTACTTGAAATCCTTGTGTCCTGTGTAATTCCAGGTTACAGATATGATGCAAAAAGCACTATTTGACTTTTTAAAACATCGATTTGAAGGCAGGTAAGTTATTTAATTCTTCAGTGTCACACCTTCCATGCTGATATAAAACAGGATGAAAATCACAACTGTGTACAAATCCCTGTTTCTCTGTCTCCAGAATTACTATTACACGAGTCACCGCAGACATCTCTCTGGCTAAAAGGTCCATCCTCAACAACCCGGGAAAAAAGGCCTTAATGGACCGGTCAAACACCCGCTCTAATTTAGGTACACAACTTTCACTCTTTTCTTTATCTCATTTTAAGATTGCAGTTTCTGTTCACAATCATTTTTTAATATACGGTACATAGATGATCCTTTATTCAACGGGATGATGTAAGACGGCAAAGATGCTCATTTGCTTTCGTGCCGAGCCTTAAGCCTGAATGTGCAGATTGAAACCATGCGCATGCACCCGTTTCAAATGTTATCGGGCCATTAAGTGAAAATAACTTACATTTTGGAGTGGGGAAAAGTTCTGTGTTTCTTTAACTCATCAATCTATGCATCCTCCCTACCCTATATGGAATTAATCGATCTTTACATATTTCACTAAACACCCTCCTTTTGTCCTGTCATAATAACAATTCCCGCTAGGAGTCACTGTGTTCTTTTCTTCCTATCTGTGAGCAACCATTTGGATCAGGGGTGTCAAATTCAATTTCATCGCGGGCCACATTCGCATAAAGGTTGCACTCAAAGGGCCGGTTGTAACTATATAAATATATAATATATATATATAAAATAATGTATTATATTACATTATTGCCTCTGAATTGGATTATTATCGGATAGGATAATAACTTGGTAATTAACTACGTCTGAAAGCAGAAATCCAGGGCAAATAATTGCAAGTCTCTTCAGTGGCATGTCACAAAACTAGATGCATTGTGGGACATGTAGTTTATGGGCAACCTGCTTCTGTAAAGTGGCATGTAACCGTATAATAAACTTATTATATTCTTTGCAAGCTCTTGTGGGGCCACATAAAATGAAGTCGCGGACCGGATTTTGCCCCCGGGCCTTGAGTTTGAGACCCCTGATTTGGATAGATGATTATGGAGCACCCATATCTAGGACAATGAAACCACTGATTACAGCCTTTATTTGGCTGCTATCATTTGAAGCGGGTGTCTCATGTTTGTATGGCAAAAATAAATGTGCAGTCCTCAGCAGGATTGGTTAGCTTAGCAAAACAGACTGGAAACAAGGGATTGTAATAAGCCTGGCTCTTACCGAGCTGCTGCTGGCCACACCCCTCTGGAGCATCCTCATGCAAGCAGTGAGCTCTGTGAAGAGAAGGCTGACTACCGGCAGAAACTCAGCTAAATGCTGCCGCTCCATATTATGTTCCAAGCCACATCAAGCATTATTTCTGAAACAGTATGGAGCTGAAACGCTTTCTCTCGCACGGGTTTACCACAAGGACAATACCTTTTTATATTCGGCTTCTTTACACATATTCTCTCCGGTACAGAGTTAGCTCTGAGTGTTAGCGATGCTTGCTAATGTAAACACAGACGATATTACTTCCAAAACACGTCGCGCATTGTTTCTGATATAGCACATAGCATAACATATTGAATGTGTACTGCTAGAACAGGGCCATTGTATGTATAACAACTTTACTCTAAGTCCTGTAGACATCCTGCTGAATACACAGACACACAGCTGCGGGAGGGGATTCAGCTAGCCCACTGTATATGGGAAATAGGTTGGGACGTGGGCTGGACGTTGCCAAGAGTTCAATTTAAAGCCAGCCCACATTTCAGTAATGACGTCAAGTGCGCAGCAAATCTATATCAGCTCCGTTGTATCCCTGTTTGTAGAGATGTGGGTAAGCAGGAAAAGAGAGAGGTTTGTATTTTCATGTCAACCCAAATATTTATGTATAAAAGACATCAAAAATTGCAATAATAGGTGAACTTTAAGCATCAGATTAGGAAAACAAGTTGTCTCCTGAACTTTTTATGAGTATTTGCTGTTTTGGCCCCACTCACTCTGTGCAGTAGGTCAGTATCCATTGATTACAGACTGAAAGGAGGATAATATTTACTTGGTTTTCTCTACTTTTCTCTTTCTCATCGCTCTCTCATCCCAGATGCTGCCGGTATGTATGACTGAAAGTACTGGTAGTCCACATCTGTTTGTTTGAATACTCCACCTTCCTTTCATTACCTCATCAGCACTTTGTTCACACACTGTTCACAGGGCACTTAAAGGACTCCTCATCTGTGTTGGCCTCAGCGGTAGACTTTGTGATTTGATTAGCTGCTAGAGACTTGTGGGTCTTGTTTGTCAACTACTATTTTTTTTACAATAAATGTTCAATCTTAATATATAACTTGATAATTAATTGTTTTGGGTTTAACCTTCAACATTTAAGATTTTAGATTGTATCCTCATTACTGCATCTTTACAATATAAAATAGAGAACCAAAAATAAATCTCCACATATGTGCTTCGGCAGTAAACATGTATTTTATCATTCAAGATTACAAACAATGGTATAATGTGGATGCATAAGAACAATTTAAATATATGGTTCAATGATAGGGAAATAACTTCTGTATACAGGCCTACAGTACTTTCATGAGCTAATGCAAAGAGGAGCTTAATCAGGGCAATCGCTAGGGCATACTTGGATCTAACAGAAAAGGAAATAAATATTAAAGAATGGTAAAGAGACACAAAGTAAGACAATAAGATTACAATAATTAATTATAAGTGGGCAGTTTACACAGATAATCCATAAGCATAATATTGCAGAGACAAAAATCAAACCGTTAACAGCTTTCTTTAATTGTACAAATGAGCACATTTTAAAGTATGAGATGACAGATTATTCAATTTCACTGAACTTCTGTAAATTAAGCCACTCTGTAATTGAGATGTTCAACATAGCCTGAGTTTTTTGTTATATGTTGTAGAATAATTGGTAATTCAATTATTTTAGGTACACCGTTTATGATAAATGTTAACATTGAAATTAAATGTGTGCGATTGATGGATTTCCTGGACCTCAGGTGTCAAAGTCGTGCCTTTCATCTCTGCTTTTGCAGCTCAGATCCAGGGGGAGGTGGAGCGTATCTTTGAGCTCGCCCGCAGCCTGCAGCTGGTGATTCTAGATGCAGACACAATCAACCACCCGCTCCAGGTGGCCAAGACTTCCCTAGCACCGATCCTTATCTATGTCAAGATCTCCTCACCAAAGGTAAGCTTCACCAGAGACCTGCCCTTTCTTTTAGACCAACTGTTCCTCATCCAACACATTTCAGTAAAATGTCAACCGTAAACGTTTTTCTTTCCTTTTGGGCTTAATTTCTCTCCTCCTCCTCCTCCTCCTCCTCCTCCTCCTCCTCCTCCTCCTCCTCCTCCTCTCCTCCTCCTCCTCCTCCTCCTCCTCCTCCTCCTCCTCCTCCTCCTCCTCCTCCTCCTCTTCACTGTAGGTGTTGACAAGACTGATCAAGACAAGAGGGAAGTCACAGACGAAGCATCTCAATGTTCAGATGGTGGCAGCAGACAAGCTCGCCCAGTGCCCGTCGGTGAGTGCCATCTAGTGGCCAGTGTGTTAAATGTCTTGGATTCTGTTAAGTAATAGTTTTTAGTATTGACTGGGTGAGTGACTGGAAAGATGGATTGTTATCAAGTAATTTATTGATGTTATTTTTTTCAGTTGTTACACAGAACTATGCATTGCTGCATTAGGCTTTGTTTCTATAGTTGAAGTTGTTAAAGTGATAACATCTGATCAGAAATTAGATGAAAACAGAGATCAAACTGAAAATACAATTTTGGTGGTTACATGGCTACCTTTTAGAACAGTGACAACCAACTGTTCTGACATTTAAGGGGGTTTTACATCTTGGTGGGAATTTAGTATTTATAATGATGATGGGAAATTATTCAACAGCTAACAGAATGATAACATGTGAAAAAACAATGTTTTTAATTAATGTTGTAGACTACAGTCTAGAGATAAGCTTATTTAATTCATCTCATCATCAAAATGTCATTGCAAGACCTAATCACAGACGTATGTGAAATCAGACTGTGTTATTTTTAAAGCCTTGCCCGATTTCTGCTATGATGGTATTGATGGTATTATAAATTATACATAAAACGTGTTGCAGGGTAGTGTTTCCTACAGTTCCAATGTTTTCTTTCCTGCAGGAAATGTTTGACGTCATCTTAGATGAGAACCAGCTGACTGATGCCTGTGAGCATGTTGCTGATTATCTGGAGTCTTACTGGAGAGCCACTCATCCTCCAGAGATGGAGCCGGGCAACGCTCTGGTGTCCCAGCTGGTCGAGAACACACTGCCCACCAGTCCTTCAGCAGTACCCGCGGTACATGAAACACACACATACAAACATATAGGAAACAACTACGGGAAGAAGTTATAACGTGTAAAATCCTTTGCAAAGATTTCATACTGTCCTCTCATCCCACTCATCCCACTCATCCCACTCATCCCACTCATCCCACTCATCCCACTCATCCCATCCGTGCAGACAATCTGCTGAATGTGAGGAAACTGTTTGCATAGTAAATGATGAGCTCAGCAGGAATGTTACTTTATCTAGACTCCACAGTGTGCTGCATCTGCATTTGTTTTCATCTAACATTTTCATTTCATTTCTCCTCATACTTTTCCACTGGAAAGGTGAAGAAATGATATAGGTCTACCTCTGGTGAGTGAGATACCCTCAAATTCTGCTGTAGCTGAGTCTTCACCGTAGTTAAGGAGATGAGTGCGTCTTTACAAGTTCGCTTAAAATTATGTGTATTTGTTCTATAAAGATGAACACACAGTTCTGGTGTTAGCTTCACTTTAGACTAGCGTTCTCTGTTCACCCTCCTGTGAAAAACTATCCACCACCTTATTAAATCCACGGATCTGACCAGAGTGCGCTCGACACAATTTGCTAATTCTGCACACTAAGTTGAAAGTAACATCTCCATTAAACGACATTGAACAATGTTCACCTATTTCTTTTGATATTTATGATGTAAAAAAACGTTTTATTTGTTCTCTTTAAAAACTCTCAGGCATTATAGTTTGTTTTCTGCTTACAGCTTGAATGAACATTACACAACGATATTTTTCCCAAACACCTTGAGATTATAATCAAATGCTGAAACAATGGTTACCATTTTAGTCACATTACAACAGCTCTGCTACTGGGTTAGTAGAACAGATGCAGAGAAGCCTGAGGAAGCAAATGTGTCTGTTCCCATGAGTAAGTACCAAAGTGGAGCAAAGTCCCATAATCAGAATTATCATCCAAAAATATCCAAATCGGCTCTGCTGTGATACAGTCTATTATGTGATTGTGAAAGTAGGCGCTTTAGGACCAGCTGCTTCCCAAACTGCAGATGTTTGTGTGTGGACATATTTTCTGTGTTTGAAATGTCATCCTTATTTATACTAAGTAAAAATGAATACTGGAAAATACAGGAAAATATTTAAGTGGAAGAGGCAATGTTGATTCAAATGTATGATAAACTATTATAATTCAACAGTAGCTCTTACTCGCAATGGCTATTACTGTAATTGTATACTCATACAGACACGTATGTACAGTAGTATGAAACACGTTAGTATGTGATTTTAAACACAGGCATTGTGTTTGGCGAGTATTTTTTTTGAGTTATAGATTACTTCATAAGTGCTATATGCACGTATGTGACATATCATTGCATTTTCTTGTTGCAGGATGGGCACAAAAACAAGAAGGCAGCTGCCGCCAAGAGGAAAGGTTCCCGTGAGAACCATCTAGACCAGGAGCAACCCTCAGCCCCAGCCCAGGAGCAGAAAGCTGAGGAAGGCCAAAGAGAGGAGGAAGAGCGGCTTCTGAGGAATGAACCAAAAAGACCCCAGCACACCCACCGCCATCACAACCACCACCACCGTCGGATAGAGCATCACGGCCACGGCCAGCACAACCAAACATCCAGTGGGACTGAAGTACGGTCAAGCAGGGAGTACAGCCAGAGGCCTCCCCGAAGGCACCTGCCCGTGGAGAGGGAGGAGGAAGCGGAGGATGTGGTGGAGGAGGACAAGGAGGCAACACGCTATAATCACAGAGGCCATAACCACCACCATCACAACAGCAACCACCATCACCACTCACAACAACCACACCGTGGAAACAGCCAGCCACACGTCAGAGAAGACTATGAGCAGGAGCACAATGAACGCAACCGTCAGCACAGGCGTCACCAGGATATTTCTCACCGGACACAACACACAGATCACTATCCTGCACACAATCATCACAACTACCACGGCAAAGACAGAGACATGGACAGAGACAGAGAAAGACACAAGGACAGGGAGAGAGACAGAGATAGGGATGGTGGTAGAGATAGAGACAGAGAGGCACGGCAATTTCACAGAGACTCCTATATACACTAGTGACTGTTGTTTCTCCTGTGGCTTGGTGCATGGTTTTATGCTGCTCAAGTTATAATGCACTAATGGCCTGGGCAGGGTGTTCTTCTTCATATCGTTTGACATTTTAAATTATTCTTATTTTTACCCTCTGCCACTCACTCACACATTTTGTTCTTCTTTATTTTTTCTATAGCAAAATTCATACTGTCACTCGGTTTTCCCTGTCTTAATTTCATCTTATTCATATGGCGCTATCTCTGTGTATTTAAGCACAAACATTTCACAAGATAAATGCAAAGGTCCTGCAACATTTTCCAATGTTCACGCAAAAAGCCAAGAATAATCAAGGTTGCAGTCATTTTATTGTATCCATTATGTCAAGATCACAAGTAAATGTTCTTGTTATCTTGGGCTTGTTTTAAAGTGATAACACAATAAATACACTTGAGTTTCTATTAGTTACACCAAACTAAAATGAATACAATCTAATATACAAGTCCTGCAATAAATCCAACTTTGATGAGGTTATATAGTTCAGTGTGTATTAAACAGGGATAGGTTAGCCTAACCCTTTCTTAACTCGACAAAAAATATACCTGTTAAGATTTTAAGGTATATTTACCTTTAAAAATAAACTTTTCACAAGTTTACCTAGCCAAAATGACATTACCTGGTGTTCACCTCTCAAAAGTAGATATGAGAAGATGTTACCTTGGCATCTGACAAATTGTGATGTCGATATTTGACACTAAATTGTTAATGGATAGATCAATAGATAGAACAATAGATCAAAAGTGAGCGGCAGATTCGTCCTATCTGGAAAAAAACTATCGGGAGAAAACATCTCTTTAAGTACAGTGATTTGAGATGAACAGGAAGAAATTATGGAAATTAATCAATAAGTGTTCTCGGTTTATGTACACTGAACACATTTATAACTGTTGTTTCTATAAACTAATTCAAAGAGAAGCTTTGTTGTAGCCGAGGGTTAGAAAACTCTAGGAAACAACAGACTTTTGGTGTCACATCTCATTCTGTCTCCATGTGTTACAATCTGTGTATCTTCCAAAAACAACAATTCATTGTACACATTGGTAAGGAAACTCAAACTATTTTGTTACATGATATTAAAGGGAAATCTTACTTTGCTTCCTACGTTTCTAAATGTTGTTCAAGCTTATTTATTGACTTGTATTTGCGCTGTGTGGAAGCATGACATATCTTTAGGTGACACTGACCTGCTATATGCTGGATACTCTATGCATCTTCTTGTGATAAAATATATTGCTTGAATACAACCTCTATGCATTTGTAAATACTTCATAATTGCCTTGTTAGGTAAATATAAGGAGAACCAGAGAGCCTGTTGCACTGTTTGATAGAACTTGACCTACTGTGAGTGTGAATGATTGCTCTAGACCAGTGGTTCTCAAACTTTTTCTGTCAGGCCCCCCCTTTGGAGAAAAAAAAAAGTCGGGCCCCCCCAACACAAATAGTCAGGCTCAGTAGCTCAGGTAGCTTGACGTTTCATAGAGGGTTCTCAAACATTTAGGGTTTCCCATTAATGTACCGGTCGCTACAGTGGAATTTTCTACTGCAACATTCCCCACGCATATACACAGTGTACCCGCGACTGTTACAATGAAGGCTCGATAATCAGCTTAGCAGGGGTAAAGTGCTATTTTTATAGGTGGTGTGTGGACCTCACATAGGGGGGTCCGGGGGCATGCTCCCCCGGGAAGATTTCATTTTTAAATATTGAAGTTAAATGCATCAATCTGGTGCACTTTGAGAGCAAAATGAAGAGATCTATGGATACATCTCTCAACACGTAATAATACTGTACTGCATCATATTATTTTCGAATCAATAATTTTTTTAATTATGATATTTTTTTTTTTTTAAATCTTTTTTTTTTTAACCATTTTTCCTCCTGGTCTCTCGCGCCCCCCCTGGCATGCCTCTGCGCCCCCCACTTTGAGAACCACTGCTCTAGACTGAAGTGACTCTGATCCTTTAACTTTTTTTGTTTTCATTATGTTTGTTTTGTACAGCATTCAGATGTTAATTTTGACAAATATGCATTCCATTGTTGAAAACCATTAAAATATAAACCAAAAATTGTGGTTATTGACATGTTATTGTAGGATGTCAGCACTTGCCAAATTGGTAAAATTGTTGCTAATTGAAATTACTTTATATAAACTACTACGGATTAGCTTGTGAATTTTTAGGATTAACAAAGCTCTAATCTGTAAATAATACATAATGGTTTGTTTTTTGATAATTTATTTGTAGCTATTATTAATCTGAAAGGGAGTAGAAGTTAAGTACACACACCAATAGTAGAAAGTACAAAAGTATAATGTAGTCAGTTGTCTGTAAATACCTATTTTTTTTAATTCTGAAATTACAATGTGTTATTATTTATTTTAGTTCAGAAAAATAGAGCAATTTCTCTCACTTTGCATTAGGATTAGGCCTATGCACCTTTCACCAATGAGTGTAAACCATACAGTGTACATTCTTTGTATTTAGGTAAAATACCCTGCTGTCTGTGTCCAATGTACACAAGAAATACAATATTTCCCAAAAGGTCAATTTGCTGAATATAAAGCATAGACTGTATAAAGTCAAGTTTCACACAGTTTAATCTGAGCGGATCACTGTTTACCACAGCTCTCCACGCTGCGTGTAAACAAGTCAGACAGACTGTATGTTTCACTAACAGACGGTATGAAAGTATAAACGGGTCTCAAATCAACTCGACATCATATTAATAACGATACATGATACAAATATAAGACTGACAACAAGAACAAGCCACAGAAGTCGTATCACAGTTTATCCTAGGCGGAGCTCTCCACAGCTGAAGACTTTTCCACGCTGCTTTCAAACTGTGAGTAAACAACGTGTGCTTCTCTTTGAGGCTGTCTGAAGGTGTACACAGGTCTCAGATGGACTTGGTATCACATTAAGAATGATATTCAGTAATAAGTCAGGCAAAAATAAATGGTTTAAATTATGTATTCAAGCTTGCAATGTTTTGAACACATATCCCCAGTCACCTCGTGTGTCTTTTTGTAGTCCTCGCTGTACGCGTCCGCATATCGGCATCGCAACTACAACCTCACACACTGGTACTGAAAGTGCATCAAAGTGTTCCTATGGAGCCAAATATACCAAAATATGTATGTAAACGACAGAAGAAGCGATCGAAATGTGTATTTCCTGGTTATTCGACAAAGGCCACGCCCCTGATACATCTGCCTATACCGTTATAGAATATCACCAGTTGTTCGGGCCACATCTTGTTCGGTAACACCGGCTTTAAGTTGTGTTCCCTGGATGAACTGACCAGGCAGAGTCCATGTAGCTAGCTTCACGGAGCAGCTAGAGACAAGAAGCTAACAGCTTGTTTTTCCCCTTTAAACTGTGGGTTTTTCTCTGGAAGTTTTTCCTTGTACGATGTGAGGGTCTAAGGATAGAGGGTGTCGTTTTTGTCATACTGATATTCTGAACAATCTGTGCTGTTGTATTTGCTGTAAAGTGTCTCTACTGTAGGCTATTTTTATTATATGTACAGCACTTTGGCTCGACCAAAAATCGTTTATAAATGTGCTATATAAATAAAACTTGATTTGATTTGATAACAGCAGCAGTCACTTTACAGAGCTGTCACTCAATGTGACCACGCCCTAATTTATGCAAAAAAAATTAAGACCTAATATAAATAAAAGGGTCGTGTTAGAAGCCTATTGGCGTTCCGGCTCTTCCCCAGATTTTGCCGCTTGAGTACATTGAGCGGTTTCACACAAAAAAAAGTGTTATTTCAGTCTTACGACAATATATATTTTTTTTTACTTGCAAAATTATCTTTTAAATTGCCAAACATCTTATGTGTAATTCATGGCACAATTCTACGGAGCCCCCTAGGGGACATGGAGAAGAAAACATTTTTTTATTTGAACAGAAAAAAAAAAAAAAATGTTTTGCGAGATATCGCAAAACCTTTGCGAGATCTCGCAATACTTTTTGCGAGATCTCGCAAAACCCCTTTGCGAGATCTCGCAATACTTTTCATTTAGTACTTCCTGGTCAGTTCGGCTGCTACGGCAACACAGAAACCACAACAATGGAGTGGTTCATCGATTTTACTTTGAGCTTGGCCTTAAATATAAATATATAACATCAGTGCTTGGCAATAGGCACGGGTTTCACACATAGACTGTATATATAAAGGGTTTCACATAAGTGAAGACACCTCAAGAAAACACTCAGAGCGAGGGGACATGCACGTTCTTCTGAGCTGAGTTATTGACAGATTCGAATTTCGTGGATCAATAACTCATGAACATAACGTTGTAAAAATACAAACAACATGACTTTACAATCATAGCAAGGTAGACAACGAGCTACAGAGTCGTTTTTATCAGAACAGTTCGATACGCGCCGTCATCCGAGCTAAACATCAAGAATTGGTCACAATCCGCAGCTGGAGGAGGGAGAGGAGTGCTTAGGGACCGTCTACAAACTGCAACGGGGTTTTGCGAAATCTCGCAAAAGTATTGCGAGATCTAGCAAAGGGGTTTTGCGATATCTCGCAAAGGTTTTGCGATATCTCGCAAAACATTTTTTTTTTTTTAATAATTTTTTTTTCTTCTCCATGTCCCCTAGGGGGCTCCGTACAATTCAAACGGGATCGAAAGATAACTTTTCTCTCACCATTGACTTCAATACATAATTTTTCCGAAATAAGGTCCCATAGAGTTCCATCGGAAAGGGAGGGACTTCGGCTCTCTATGGGAAAGAGTGTGTAAGCCATGTATTTGATACATGCATTGATGCTTTTTGATGTCAACATGAGCTTCTGTGAATATATTTAGTCACAGAAGTATTTAAAGGGATACTTTACCTTCAAATATGCCATACGAATAATTTAGAATAAGTCTCCCTGTTGGACATTGAATTCTTGAAGAAAACCTTTTATTATTGAATACATTTGAATGTGTAATGAAGAATAAAAAACGGAAGTAATGTTAAGACATTTAGGTAAATTGGGACTGCGTTTAACACCCGCAGAAATAATTCATAACATCTGTTTACAACCTTAAATTCTTGACCGCATATGTTTAACACAAGCAACACTGAATAACTTTGAAACTGCTTGTAGGATTTAAAAGCCTGTTTGCAGTATATTTATTTTTTGTCTTAAATGAAATATTATAAAATCAACAGATTAACAATGTTAGCATTTTTATGTCTTGCAGTATATGTGAAACCATGAAGAAACAGTCCGCCAGCACAACCTGAATATAAAGGATATACAAGCACAATACTCTCTCTGAGAAGTGGTGGATTAAAATGTATGCTAATTAAAAACATTCATTGTTTAAGCCAAATGAAGCCAAGCACTTGAATAAACCTAATTTCACATTTCTCCTTTGAATATGGAGAAAAAGTCCATTCGATGTAGATGCCAATGGGTTGTTATTTACATCTTTGTATACAACACATTTATATGATCTTCCTGAGTCCCGTGGATTTTTTGAAAATGAAAGTAGTACTTTACAATATACTAAATATATCAATTAATCAACACATTTTACATACACCCATTCAATTAAGATGCCCATCTACATTTTATTAATTGGTTGATTTTTATAAAATCAAATACAATTTTAATTATAACAAACTGAGATTTATACATCATATAAAACATTCTAAATGTTTTTCATAATTAAAGCTAGTTATTGCCAACTGCATTGATTTGTCAAAAGTGAAAATGAACTGCTGCTTTTTTCATCACAGAGTTATAACAAGCCCTGGGTTCTGCTATTCTGCAATTTCAACCACATCCGTCTTGGACCGCTCATTGTTGAAGAAGAGAGGGTTGTCGAAGGTTGATAACTTTTTGGGTATAAGCAAGCTGTGGCCAGACTTCTTGAATAGAAACAAGGCGATTAGTGTTCCTATGACAATTGCAATAATGACCAGGGAAACTATCAACAAAACGTGGCCACGGGTTTGAGGATCCATCCCAGGAGTTACTGTACAGAATCAACAAGTAGATGATGAGCAACAAGAACAAATGTAACATTTTTGACTTAATATACACATGTATAGATTTATCTTACCAGTTGTCTGTGTCACTTGTTGATTTACTACTGTAGGAAGATAACAAACATGATAAAAACTTTTAAAAAATGCTTCTCATTTATTTGATTTAACATCTGAATTAATTTATGAATATATTTTTTTTCTATTTCATTTCTTGCTTCTTTCAACACAATGTTCAATGAAAAACACAATCATGTTATATATTATACATACATAGTCCTATTTTCTACAATAATCTCACCTTTGGCAGTTTTGCAAATATATCCTCTGTCATACCAATGGTTCTCTGTTGCCCATCTACCATCCCTAACTCTAATCGCTCCATAAGTAAGGTCGCCTGGTTGATCCATACGCCAGTTACTGTAGTCCACAACGCTTCTGTCCAACCACTGCCACATGCCTGGGGACAAATAGAAATGTTGTGGTTTTTTTCTTTACTTCAAGATTGTTTTTGGACCAGATTAAATATTTATTTAATTGAACACTCAATATCTTTCCTTTCAATACGAACTGCAACAAAATAATATGTTCTGTCTCCTTTTAAGTCTTTTTTGGCTGAGAGAAATACATAAATGTGTGTTCACTACCAGGTTAGTCAGAGCATTTGCTGAAATCATCAGAAAATAAGTTTGACTTGAAGTGGTTTTGGGGCCAGAAAACAAAACAAGCTGAAAGATGATTGTCTGATGCAGACCTGATGAGAGTCCTCGCAGTGTTTGCACTTTATCAATACCTTTCACATACTTACAAATGTAATGCAAACATTTTAATGGATGTAGCTGTATTTGTTTCATACTCTTTTTCTTAACTGAACATAGTTTATATGCCTGTTTTTAGTTCTGTATTCTGGAGGAATAAATATATTATTAATAGCAATCGTCTAACCTTTTTTGTTTCAGAGTTTATGTATCACAGTACAATGTTCCTTCTTTATGTCCCAGTGTAGCTTAATTTATATTTCCATGAAAGATCAGACAATGTGACTGTACCTCTGTGGGTTTTATACAAGCCGATCCAGAAAGAGGATTGGTCTTGAAAGATTACAATATTGCTATGAATGAATTCTTGCTCAGAAGGATCTGTGATGCTGGCAAGAGTTCCACCTTAATTCACAAAGAAACACACAAGCAAACGAAGAAAACTTTAGTTGATGCTAAATACAGCTAATTGATAAGGAATATGTGTAAGACCATCCATAGAAGGTACTTACCATGTCTTACACAGCCAGCTGATGCATCAGGCCATTTAATCCTGCCTGTCAAAAAGAGGTAACAGAAACCCCTAAATTGTAGCCAGCTGTTTCTCTGGCGCGTGTCCATCTGCGTTTCTGGGTCGTCAGGGCAAAATCCTGGGAAATCGCTTGACTCTTTTGGTGGCACATCTGTGAATGAGAGGGACATTAAGGACATTTGGATCCACTAATTACTGTAAAGTACTAAGTACATTCTTTCAAATCCAGTGCACTGAAGTACTGTAATCACCAACTTGATAATAAGGTAAATGGGGCAGATTTATGAGCTGCTTCAATATGCGACAGCAGCGCAAAGTGCGTGTTCTCTACACAGCGATGTTGTGTGTAAGGAGCGCTCTGCTTCCAGGTTTCCACAAGTCACCTTTTTAGTACTGTGACAACACCATATGATGATGACATTAACATTAAAATTGACTTGTGTATTCAATTATTAAAATGTATATTAGCTCTACCTGTAGACTTCATGCAAATGCTGTTTAAGTTCTGATTGCAGCTGGTAGTGATCCAGTTTCCATTTACATCCACGATCACACAAGATCGGAATGAGCTTGGTTCCCCTCTACCCCATTTGGTAAAGGTGATGCGCCAGCCATCAATAAATCTGAAATATCCGGCAGTCTGAAAGCAAAGATTGATCAAACTGCATTCAGCTTTAGGAATTGCAAACTATTGGCCTGTTAAGTCATCTTTTAATGCAAATCTGTAATCTTTAATAATTATTACAATAAGGATTCACTTTTGTTTCCATTTTTCTTTACACTATTGAAAAATATGTAAAAGATTTTAAATATATAACTTTTGTGGATGTTATTAATCTGAATACATAACATTACCTGATTTTTGTTAATTCCAATCCACAGAGAAGCATTGAGTTTTAAAGCCATCAGCTCAACATACGCCTGTGACCATTCGTTCCGCAGGCTGGCCAATTTTGCACCATCACGTTCACAATGCTGTTTGGCTGCATCCCAGCTCATATTTTGGGTAACAACCTTAATGGAGTCATTTAATATTTTGACATAGTCGGTAGGAATAGGTTCAGGTGAGTCTGGGAGAGAAGGATCTGTTGTGGGTGAGAAATTATACACATTTAGTTGTTTCCATTCATCGTTAAAGGCAGGGCTTTTGTTGTGGACATAGATGCTCGAAACTGATTATTTTTCAAAGAACATTAAAATCCCTTATTTGCATAACAGTGTCCAATTTGAATGAACTTGTGATTGAAATACAGTAAAAAGTTCAATTGTATTATCGAAAATATAATCTTGATGATTGCCGAATATTCATCATGATACATAAATCGTTAGATGCTTTGGTACAATTAGTGCTGTTGTAGGTAAAAAAGGTTGACCCCATCCACTGATGGTTTTATTGTGAGGCAAACAATTGCAAATTAGATACTGAATTTGACCTCATTAACTTTTGTATTTTCATCATTGCTGTAAATGAATGGTTCTAAAATATATCAGCAGTCTCTTAGTCATGTACACGCCGTATGCATGCACCTGCTGTTCTAGTGCAAACTCCGATAATTCGGGTCCACACTGTTCAAGCATGGCGTAGGGAAATACAGAGTATGTTGTAAAAGTAAAAGTTTGGCTTTGATAATGATATAGAAACATTGCTATATTGACACATCAGGATCATCAAAGTTGCATGTCAACCCCTGTATGTAGCAAATACACATAGACAATATTGTGAAAGTCCTTATCTTTTTAAATCAATCTCGGTGTATATTACAAAAAAAACACTCAAGGGAAAGGGCCAAGGAAAGGCTCACCAACATTTCGAAGACAGACATATCCATTGGTGTCATTGCAGGACTTTTTAATCCATTTTCCAATACCAACGTCACGATTGGTAGACAAAGCACCACAATTGTGCTGATGCAGTGATGGTATAAAAGGGTTAAATGTACATTATTTATTTTTTCATTTAGATTAATGAATTGATATACAAAAATATATTCCAAGATAAATGACATTTTAAATTGTGTCAAGAAATTATTACCTCATGCCTTCGATGCCATTCAATATACTACAATGTAAAATCAAGAATTTAGAAATGGGTGTGAATAAATAAACATATTAGGAACATTTAATTTATAAAAATTGAAATTGTGATTTAATGTACAAGTGAAATAACTCTCTTCTTATACAAGTGTGATGTATTTTGACAAGTTCAGAAAAAAATGAAGTTTAAATCATTTAAAATGAAGTATCAACAATGATTTACCTCAGAAAGGTGATGCCTCTGAAATGGTAGAAATATTTTCCAAATTAAAAACCCAAAAATGTCACCTCTGTTATTGAAGCGCTATGTTGACAATATTTTTCTTTTTTTTTAAGTTTAATTATTTTAATAACCGTGTAAGGGTTTTGAAACCTGCTCCTTGAAGAAAAGAGGTGTTGCTGCTGTAAAAAGAAGAAAAAACGTTTTTAGTAGTGACACAGATGCCTCTTTAACCTAAAATTAGAATCCGAAACGTATTGTGTCCACTTACTTCAAGTCCCCAGTTGCTGTATCTCATTGGTCGCCCATCAGTCCAGTAAAATCTGGAGAGATCTGCCGTATACAAACCAATCCACAGGTCTGTGGTAGGTGCTTCAGCCAATTGAGTAGTCAAAAATACTGAAAATGTAAAACATATTCATCATATCTATAATGATTTTAAATGTCTCAGTGTATGCTCTATATATAGCTCAAATAGTCAAAATAGTTGGTTGGTAAATCAGTTGGCTTTAGCCGGTTTAGTCCAGTGTCCTGTTAGAGCTGAGATCTTTTACATAACTAACTTTATATACATTGTATGCCTGCAGAATCCAGACAAATATTTCAGATTAAAGGAAAATATTTAAAGGAAAATATTTATGAACCCAGCCAAATGTCTCAATTTCTCAATCCTAATGTCTGTTTTATTTGTTGTCTTTATTTGGACACCAATGGAATATAATGTTATAAAAAAAACATAAAACACACCTTGTGCTTTTCTTGAGAGAATTGAAGCCAACTTTCCTCCCATTGCTCTGCATTGTGTCTGTGCTCCATTGAACGTCTCTTTCTGTGTATTAATGATGCTGTAACACTAGGTGAACAATTAAAAACAGCTTTGAGTTTTTTTATACACAAGAGTTAAATACTTTGTTAGATTGAAGGCCCATTTCATGCTAAACATGGGTTGTATCCCCACCCTGCCAAAACAATAACAATAATAAAAAGTGCCTTCTGACCTTTAAGTCAAATTGTTTCCAGTTTTTTGGACAGCCGCCTTTTGGAAGAACTGTTGGTGCTACAGTGGCGTTGGCTGGTGGTGAGCCTCTTCGTTTGCAAATTGACTTGTGCTCATACCCACAATTATAATCATGCCAGAACCCTGTAAGCCAATCAAAAAAAATCAAATAACAGTTTAGCAAAACAAAATTCAATTTTTACTTAAAAATGCAAATGTTTTGATTAATTCTTTATAACTTGCATATATACATAGATAAGAATGCTAGTTAAGATAATTTTAAGTTACTCACCCAGATCGTTAGTCATGACAGCACAGCTCTCAAAATTATTTTGATTGTTAGGTTGATTTATATCCCACCTTTGAAACACCACTGGAGAACCATCCATCCATCTTTTTGATATTTAAAAGACGCATCCATTATTTTCATTATCATATTTAAATGTTATAATTGTTATATTGCAAAATAGTATGACAACATGTGCTATGCCCTTAAATCCAGGCATACAAAAACCTAGATTTTGTACAAAGTAATTCAACTGCTTGAGAATTGATGCTAAACTAATCTACTATTTTTATTTTTGCACATTTTCAGAAAAAGAATGCAATGTGTAAGAGGTTGCTTGTAAAGACAACCCACATAACTACTGCCCAACCCAGCAGTCCCCCTCAGCTCTCCTTTTGATCAATATTTTCTTATCATCTGCCTTACCAGCCATGGCAGAAAGCAGTTTTTTGGATGAACCGACGGTATACCACCTGTCCGCCACTAAACGGCAGACACTTAAAGTTAGAAGCTGGTGAACAAAATGGAGCATCTATCATGCTCAACAAACTGATCTGTCCATCTCAGAGTTTGTGAAGACTTAAACAAAATTAAAAGTAAAGGAATATTCAGTTTACTAACTTATCAACATTCAAGTAGTTACATCATCCACATGTCGCAGTTTTTATACTTTTTTTCAACTCTTATCTTCTTTTTTGTTTAATCTTATATTCATTATTTGAGTAATGCTTACCCATATGTTCCATCAAGATCTACGTACAGGCCTATCCAGTAAAAACCATGAGTTCTGGACACCTACACACAGACAAAGGGCAAAAGTAAGACCAGCAGTACTTACTTTGCAGTATGTTGTTAGCTTAAATGCCATGGCCAATGAGTAAAGCCATTAATTTAGTAAAAATGTCACTCACCTGTTTCCATAAAAAGACACTTTCAGCTTCATTGTTGATCATTACCAAGTCACTATGCCTTTTTTGGCAGAAGTGACGAGCTTCTTCCATAGCCATCGTATTCTCGTTAATATAATACTGATTCCCATTCCATTCTAGCCACCCGTCTGAGGTCCTATTGTAGTCTGAAAACATGTCACAAATATATTTGTATTACAGATAATGTGTACAGTTTGTCCAGATTTCAGTTGCTTTATGGCCATTCAAGTGGCTTGGCTTTATAAGTTGTAGAGACATTCATGATTCTCAGAGGGTTAATCCTTCTCACTTTACCATTACCATTACCATTGATTGATTTATTTATCCAGCATCACTTCTTTAAAAAATAATTTCCCAATTTGGGATAAATAAAGTACATACACTATATGGACAAAAGTATTAGGCCACCTACATATTACACCTACTGTACAGGAGCTTTTATGACATCCCATGCATTAATATGAAGTATAGTTGCAGCTATAACGCAGCGTCCACATGGCGGCGTGCGTTGAAGCTTGCCGGTGGGCGTGTCTGAAACTCGACCAACAACCAAGCACATGAATCTCCTGCCCCGGACACACAAGCACACGCGAAGCTTCAAAAGTTGAACGTTGCTCAACTTTTGAAGCGAGCAACGCGAGCAAAGCGAAGCGACGGAACCACAATGCAGTTTCGTCAAGCGTGACGTCACCCCATTCAAAGTGAATGCGCAGTTCTCCAGTGAAGGGGGGGAGTCTCCCTCAGCAGCCGGTTGGTGTAGTTTTGGCACAATTCCGTTGTAAAGACCGACGTTAACAGCAGCCCTGTCTGTGCAGATATGGAGACCAACTCTATCGTCCGGTGATCTAACCGCCTTCTGGAAAAGCTTCACAAGTACGTCGGTACGCAAATGCGCTTTGTGACACAAGAGACAGTACGCATTTCGGATTGTTGCCGCGCATGCGTACCTGCTACCAGTTATGTGCACCCCTGCCCATAGCATTATCCCTCCTCCACCAAACTTTACAGTTGGCACAATGCTGTCAGGCAGGTAACGTTTTCCTGGCATTCACCAAACCCAGACTCGCCCATCAGACTGCCAGATAGAGAAGCGTGATTGGTCACTCCACAGAACACGTTTCCAATGCTCCAGAGTCCAGTGGCGGTGTGCTTTACACCACTCTATCCGACGCTTGGCATTGTGCTGGGTGATGCAAGCTGCCCGGTCATGAAAACCCATACCATGAAGCTCCCGGCACACAGTTTTGGTGCTGATATTAATGCCAGAGCAGGTTTGGAACTCTGCAGTCATTGAGTCAGCAGAGCTTTGGCCACTTTTACGCATTATGCGCCTCAGCACTCGGCGACTTCGTGGCTGATTTTCTGTGGTTCCTAAACGATTCCACTTTGCAATAACACCACTTAGAGTTGATCATGGAATATCTAGGAGAGAAGACATTTCACGGAATGACTTATAGTATAGTACCACGTTCGAATTGAGTGAGCTCTTCAGAACGACCTATTCTTTCACAAATGTTTGTAAAGGCAGACTACACGGCTAGGTCATTGATTGTATACACCTGTGGCAATGGGACTGAATGAAACACCTAAATTCAATGATTAAGAGGAATGTCCCAATAATTTTGTCTTCATAATGTCTTTATCTGTCTATCTATCCATCTATCCATCTATCCATCTATCCATCTATCCATCTATCCATCTATCCATCTATCCATCTATCCATCTATCTATCTATCAAACATTTCCATCAGGCTCATCTGTGTTCAGTAAGCAAGCTAACTTTCCATACTAAGAAAGTAAACATGGTCAACTTAATACTATACTTTTAAATGAGGATCAACCCACAGTGACGTACCAGAAGCAATTTAAAGCATACAATACACAGTTAAGTTTGGTATTTTCTATATGGTTATGAAATGGCCCACTTACCAGGAGTGACAGGGCCTGGGGTTGGATTTGGAGTTACTCCTGTAAGAAGATAGACAGAAGAACATTTTACTCAGAACTCTAAACAGAGCACTGGACGGATATTAGGCCGCTTTAGGTTGAGTTTACCAAAATACCCTGAAATATGATTAACAGTAACAAAAGAGTGACAAGCTCTTCTTTGAAAAAATTGTAAACAAACTAAATGGTTTCAGTTCCTCATCTTACCTGCACGGATCTGGCAAAGCCAATCACGGTACATCTCACAGTGCACATCGTTCCAATTCCAAAACCTACGCATTACTATCTCAGTGCAAGATTCTATGTTGTTTCTGTTGTTTGGCTCTCCATCCTCCCAGTGTTGAAAATGCAGCTGTAAAAACAAGAGAAAAACACATAATAATTGTAATAAAGTTATTCTTAACTAAATGTTACAGCGATTAAACTAGAATACTGGTTACTCACGGGAGATCCATCGCTCCACACATAACCGGTTGTTGGGTCAGGGGCACTAAGTCCAATCCAGGCTCTTCCTTGTCCATGTCTGAACAATATTTAAATTATGATTATATTATCATAACGTTTAAAAAATATGAAAAGAACAACGTTTTGCCTAATTTAGAAGTAATCTGTAGATGGATGCCCCAGTGCTCTGTTGACTGACTAGGTGACCCTTATCTTTTGCATTAACCAGTATATTTGTATTGTTGTACTTTGACAGTTCATACTGTACCGTCTTTGTATTGATGTTAGCTCCTCAGAACTGTGGATACTGAGCAGGTCCCCCCCGAGGGCCATGCAGAAATCCCTGGCCTCATACCAGGTCTTCATGTCAGAGCTTCCCTGTTTAAACAGCTACAACAACACAAGGAAAAACATTTTCAACATGGTTTGGCAGTGTTACTTCACTACAAGAAAGCAGTGCTGTTGTTTTTTGGACTTTATGTTGTAGTTGAGTAGTTACAATTCTTTGTTTATCAATTATTGAAAAGACTTAAACAATTCTAAGTATCTGAACCAGGGAATGGAATTAGCACCTGCTATTCAGGTCACCTGCTGCAATGCCAGTTTTCTTTATAATAACAAATATT
Source organism: Gymnodraco acuticeps (assembly GCF_902827175.1). Classification (NCBI taxonomy): domain Eukaryota; kingdom Metazoa; phylum Chordata; class Actinopteri; order Perciformes; family Bathydraconidae; genus Gymnodraco; species Gymnodraco acuticeps. Next base: position 449,149 of record NW_022989913.1, read on the forward strand.
ATGGTAAAATGGTATTCTAAATCTAAGAAAACAATTAGGGATTAGGTTATATGATAATTCATATTTATACTGCTGACTGAAGATCATTTTAGATTTTGAAAGTTGCATTTCAGCAAAGTATTTTGCTAGTAAGTATTTCATTTATTAATTCTAGAGTCCATATTATTCAGAGCTCCGTAAAAACAAAGCTGTCTATGCCGCCTGACGGTCTATGATGATTTTCATATTTTTTAGTAATTATACAGTTTTGGACAAAATAAATATTGTTTTCTGGCATCACTTTAACATTTTACAGAGAAAATCTGCATTTTGGTTAGAGGGCGCACGCCGGAAGTAAGAGGGCGCAGCGTCCCTGTTACCCGCTTTAGACAAAACCCTGAGTATTGTCATAAGTTATCCTCTAATCTTTTTATTATTATCTTTTTTTAATACATGTAATAATACCTTAAAGCAATAGTTTCTTGATCCCACTCGAGTCCAGCCTACTGCACATTTTGTAGGGGTAACACTAGGTGGTGCAGGGGTTAAAACTGCCCCCTCTGCCAGATGTTTACAGATGTATTTCTCCTTATTGGAGCAGGGCAGCACATCCCAGAGGCCAGCAAAAAAACCTGTCGTCATGGCAACACACCCCTGTTGGTGACCTTGAATTGTTGAGGGATAAATTATGAATTGTCAGTTTTCAGGCCCTTTTCTGACACACCTTATGGATTTAAAAATGTCACCATACCTGGCATTTCAGCATTCCAGTGAGTAAACCTCACTGAGTTGGCATTGGTCCACACAAATTGATCGATGTCATTCTGGTTTGAGAGGCCCAGCCAGAAGTATTTCTCTGGTCTCAACCCAACCAAGCTGACAAGGAAGGCATTATCCACTCTGGAAATAGTTAAACCGTTAGGGTCGCTAGATTTCTGGTGTCAGTAAAATGTTTTACAGAAACAAACATTTTTATGATTTTACTTTTGTTTGCATTTCTTTGGAACCTCTCGAAAAATAATATGTGTTCTTACGCATTTGAAACATCAGCTAAGTAGGAATTTGATCTCCTGCAGTCAGCTTGAGCTTCATCCAAGGTTTTGGTCTGGATCCCTATAAAGTAGCAGTAAGAGCCATGCTTTCTCCACCCCTGGATTGATGAAAAACAATTATGGAAAAAAGACAATTATAAGATCACTTACTATTTTTATAGCAAAGTAAGGTTTCATATTAGTATTCATTTGAAACCGTGTGTCAGTCCAACTGTACAAGTGTAATATTCTATTGAGTTTTGCTGTTTATTTTGGTCTTTGTGAGGAAAATATCTGCCACATAATAGTGATGGACCTTTAAATTGTACCTATTATGCTATTTTTAGGCATGTATTATGGGTCTCAGATATATACAAATATATAAAAAACATGTATATGATGTGTTTTGCTCAAAATACCAAACAGATCATGCATTTTAGACATCCCTCATATCCCTCTGTTTCAGCCCTGTTAGAGAACTGCAGGTTCTCTAACAGGGCGGTGGAGCAAAAAGAGAAGGTGGAGCAAATGCCTGCTCAGAATGACACGGCAGATTCAGTTTAATGCTCCCGTGATTAAATGACATCATGCTCCAAACCACATCAAGGATTATTTCTGAAACAGTATGGAGCTCAAATGCTTTTTCTCTTGCGTGTTTACCACAAGGTGAGTTTCTTTTTTTATTTCCTGCTTTTTAAACACATGTGCTCTATGCAGTACTGCGTTAGCTTTGAGTGTTAGCATGCTTGCTAATGTAAACAAAGACCATATTACGTCCAAAACAGTCGGGCATTGTTTCTGATAGCAACTTTCTGATAGTGCCATGGGTCCGCATTGCCGATATTACGTCATATTGGACGCAAATCTGGATCAGCTCTGTTGTACCCCCGTTTTTAGAGATTTAAGTACGGAGAAAAAGAGAGGGTTTTATTTGCTGACGCTGCGTGAGTTCCCTGACACACCGGGGACACATTAATGTATACATCAACATTTGCATTTTGTATGATAGGTCCCGCGACCCGACCACGGATAAGCGGGAGAAGATGGATGGATGGATGATAGGTCCCCTTTAAAGCAAAAATTGCCATTCGTTATTTACTATGAATTGTCAACCATTATACGATGACAACCTTTTCCTACACATGTCACTTCTACCAAGCTTAGCTATAATATGTGCATATACAGTATATGTGCTGACTCTACCTGCAGTGTTTCAATCTGCTGCGCTGGATATAACCAAAATACTTACCTACACAAAGGATAAAAAACACTTGTGCTTTGAAGGATGATAGTTAGGTGAATGCTTGGAAGTTTCACTTTTAGGATAATCTAATAATTTAATAATATTTACTAAAACGAGTGATACACTTTTTCTTAATACAAAAAAACTCAGATAAACTTAACGCACCCTTTTACAGCCATTATCCTGCTCCACTTCATTTCCAGAGGGAATTGAGGCACTCATCTTCATACAAATGGAGCCATGTTTCTCCTCACACACACGGTCAGCCCAGTTCCCATTCTGTAACAAAGTACCAATACATATTTATTTATGTAGAGACTAACTAAAGGGTACTACGACCAATGCAGTAATACATCTTAAAACTGTACACATACAGTATATCATACTTAGGATACCGACATCATGTACTCTATTTATTCATTTTAACACAAACTGTAGTGTGTTTTTTTAAAGTGTAGTAATATTGCTGCCTGATAAATCAGGTTAAAGAGCTATTGTTAATGCCAAAGACAGTATTTAAAGGTAACATGTGCACATAGTGCTCCTTACCTCTCCTCTGATGAGAATACAGTCCTTTATGTCAGTGGAAACAGCAGGTTTACCGAATTCCCAGCTAGTGAAACTGACAGTGGAGTGGTCAATCCAGTCAAACTGTCCCTCTGTCTTCCTGTCATTCAATCCAATCCAAAGCTCATCAGTGGATGCTGCAGATACAAACAAAAAAGTATTACCAAAAAAGGAAGAAAAATTAAATTACAAGCAGAAGTGATGAGAAGAATTATTCTTACATCGTTTTTTTCTTTTGGACATTTCTCCATATAATGTCTTTACAGATAACTTATGTTTGTTTTAATTTGTTCACGTACTGTATCCAAGCTGAGAGATTACAAAACTTTGGTCTTCCACATTTCTTATGGTGGCGAGGTCCCCTCCTTCAAAGCGACAGTCTCTCTGGGCATCAGGCCATGTTTTCTGAGTGCGGTTAATGTTGAAGCAGTGGCCATTGTAGGGAATCCAAGGGGCTGAACAAAATCCTGTCTCTGCAGCTGATCATGAAAAGAAACAAATAAATATATTGATTGATTGACATGTTAACAATGTAGCTCTACATTTTAAAATGGGATTTGTGGAGTAGATTAGAATAGATCTTATTCTTCACCTTTTGTAGGCAGTGCCTCGGCTGCTTTACTGTAGCAAATGTATCCGAGTTTCTTGCTGCAAAGTGAACTTTGCCATGAGTACTGTACAGCAGGATCAGCAATTGCACAGTTGTGTCCAGGATCAGCAAGGGGATGTCCTAAAAGAAAGCGGCAATTACTTGACATGTTGGTTTAGCAAAGCTTCATATTCTTCTATAGTTGATGGATGAGGGATCATGTTACCTTTTTATAAACCTTACAGATTAAGGCCCCGTCCACACGGAGACGATAACAGTTGTATCCGCTAATGTTCTCTATCGTATAAACGGTTCGTCCACACGAAGCCGCGGCTTCGGAGCCCGAATCCGATACACTTTGATAACGGCTCCCAAAGTGGGTAAGTCTGGAGACGAAACGCTTGCGGCTCCGTGTGTACGCCCTATACGATCATTTCCTCAAACGATGACGCCATAGCCCCGCCTCTCCCCTCCTCTCCTGCTCACCCCCGCGTCATTGCTGATGCGTTTCGCCAACAAAACAACAATGGCGGATCACAGGGTTGCGTTCGTGCTCTAGACGCTACTGACCATGATACAGATTTTAGTGGAAAATCTACAGCTCCTCTACCACAACCATCAGCAACAATAATAATATAATAATAATAATCGTCATCGGTCTTATTCGCTGCTTTTGGTGTATTTTGTGGCGGAAGTACAGCTCCACTGGACAGACACGTGTCTTGAGCCAATTCCGTGTGGACGGAAGACTTTTTTGAAATCGACCTCGGTTCGAAATCGTTTTCGTCTCCATTTCGTCTCCGTGTGGACGGGGCCTAATATGGGAGTATCACTCTTTTATTCTAACTCTGAAAGCAAGTGTTTTCCCTACATTTGGACTACTTTAGTTCAAAGGAGAGCTGATTCGAGCAATGGAATGCATAACGGTCCCTGCAGAACCTACTGTACCTGGCTTGTGTATATATTTAGGCCTAGACCTTTGAGTGACTTACTGAATAGACAATAAATAACGCCTTTAAATTAGTTTTATATTTAAAATATTGTCAGTAATCTAGCAGCTGCTTTTTGAATGTTTCAGTTGCAACTGACCAATGGTTTTATTGGAGAGGCCAGTTAGTAGTGCATGAACACTTTCAAAAATAATAATTGCCTGAATTGTCTTTTCTATATCTTGCTTGGACACAAAATGTTATCTTTTTTAAGATGCAAGATTATAGACTATTACAGCTTTAATGTGGCCATTTCGTTAACAAAAAATGGAAATGTGGTTTGTTGAGTATACATTTGTTCTCAACACACTGGATTCTATTTTGTCTAAGATGGATTTTCTTTTCCTATACATTTTTAGGATATTGCAATTTTAATATATCAGAATAAAAACACAAAAAACTGAAGTGGAGGGAAAACCTACCAGAGTCCCAATTCATATAACGGTAAGGTCTCCCATTAGACCATTTCCAGCCATGCTCTGGATCCAGGAACAGACCAGTCCAAAGCTTATTACCTCCTGTACCTAGTAGTGCTGGCATGGAAATCAAAAAGGACAAATAATTTAGTCTTCCCCAATGTCACTAATTAGTTGTGTGGCTAAAAGTTTCTGATCATTGTTTATATGTATATATTCAGAGTCAGTGTCATCTTACCTGTGACATAAGCCTGCTGGTGAAGATCGTAGATACTCAGCAGGGAGGCCCCCTGCTGTTTGCAGCTGGCTTCAGCCTGTGGCCAAGTCAGAGCTGATTGTGAGTTGAGCTGGTAATATTCTCCTGTGGTTGGGTGTGTATTCCAGTCTCCTTTGGCTATGAATGTAAATGTAAAACATAACATTTTTATGTTTGCTACTTTCTCCCTGTGAACTTAAGTCGTATATCTTGTCTTTATTAAAGGTAAGGGGTAAAGTAGCGATAGTCTTTACGAAAATCAAATGACACGTGATCTGAATTATTTAACTTTAGTGGCTAATTTTTTATATAAAAACATTTTTTGACACTAGACCATGTTTCAATTTGATCCAGACTAAGACAAACTCTTCTGTCCTGACAATGGTTTGGCGTTTGTTCTGGGATGTGGTCAGGGGAGGTTACACATCTGTAATTTTGGTTCTATTCAAACTCAAAAGTCTGATTTTCATACTCGAAAATGTAGGTGTTAAAGGGGCTAAGATGCATATTAATGAGTTAATAGCAGGTGTAATAATAATAATAATAATCCAATAATAGTATTAAGAGTCACATATTGTACTGGCAGTACTCACTTGTAACTGGGCAGAAGCCCCAGCGTTCGCTTTGATATTTTGTTTTAACTGCACACCAAAGATGCCTTTCCGGAGAGTCGAGCGTAATGCAATTTGAGTACCACTTGTCTTTGTACTTGAAGGGAAACATGCACGGCAGTCCAGCTGCATTTCCATTAATTGCAAAAAGTTCTGAAAGTTACAAGAAAAAAAGCAACAATTATTTGACAACTTCAACACAATGCTTGATTATATTTGAATGCAGTTAGGAATCCTGAAAATATGTTTTTTTGATTTTGAAATAAATAAGTAAATAGCAATGCATGAGTACGACTATGTTAATCTTCTGTTGAATTGAGCAACATGTAAATATATTTTTTAACATCATCTCTCTAAAAGGTTTTCTCTAAACATTTTGTTAATCTATTTTAAGAACTTGAACTCCAATGAGAAACGGTTTTGGTGTAGGGTGCCCTGAGGACAGTGCAGTTCCTTAAAAACATTGCATTTGTATACTTTACCTCTGTATGTTCTTGCACAAGCACCACTGGACGTCCCTGAAATTGTAAGGTGGTTGTTTGGTCCGACTGTTTTAGAGAGAACTGCTGTGTTGTCTGCAGTGAGCTCAATGTAAAACTCTTGTCCTTTGAGGGCGAGCAATGTCCCGTTCTTGCATTCCCACTTTTGGAGGTCGCTGTTTTCGTCACATTCATGGAGGCTTATTTCACTTCCCACACTTTTACCTTGGACTCCAAGGCATTTATTTGACAATTGAACCAGAAGTCGGTCCCCATTTGTCCAGCGTACATCATTGCAGTTGTTATTTGTTTTAACCAAACAAAACCCAGTGTTCTTGTTAGTGAGTTGAAATGGTGAATCTGTTAAGAAATAATGACACACTTTACCTACAAGAAACCAGAAATATATTAACAACTGTTTGTCTATCATTGACTGAAAATAATTCAAAAATAAAGAGAACTTTAATAAGCAAAGTTACAATCATCTGTTGGCTTTTAAAATATAAATACAAAAACTAAAATCTGTTTGCTATTGAACAGTAACAAATAAACAAGAATGTGTTTAACTCATCTGACGCAAACTGACACATGAATGCACACTGCAGTCTCACATAAAGAGCAGTGCATATCTAAACAAACTAACAAAATCTCTTAAAAGTTGAAATACTGTACCATCTGAAGCCAAACATTGTAACGTTTGGATGAGGAGCACTAAGGCTGTACAAGTTATCCTCATGGTTGCCATTGAGATGTCTCACATCTGAAGACTTTATCCATGCGTTTCTTGCTGCGTTGTGTGTGAATAACTGTTGAACGTCAATCTTATAGTACTGACACATCCTGTCCTGCCAAGTCGTCAGAACCTTTTAATATTTGTCTTAGACTTTTTTTCTCTGAGATTTCACTTCTGATTTTGTTTCCCAGCACGCTAATGCTGATGCTTGCACATTTGACTTTTTCATCTTCATACACATTCCCAGAAACTATTTCATAATAATCAGACAGGGTGGGAAACAAGAATGCTCCAGTAAATGATCATTTAAGTGTTAGCCAGTTAATGCATATAACCTGTGAACCAGAGCAAAACAAAACAGGTTTTCTCTCCTATCTCAACATACATTACAAGCCAATACGGTAACCTACAGTAATTGCATTTATTACTTGGTATTGTTACATTTATGAATATAAATGAAAGTGCCTGCTATGATTTTGACACCCTTATGTGAGGACAGAGGAAGCAGATGTGATACAAATTGCTGTTGATGCAAAGCATGATTCACAAGGATAATTGTACATTGCGGTTGGTCGTTTGGTTCTTCCCAGACATATTGTGTTATATTCCCAACAAGGAAGCTATCATAATGCTGACTTTCTTTTTTGTTGTGGTTGTATCCGAGCAAATATTGGGCCTTCTCAAGAATTGTTTGCCAGAAAGTCCCCAGTGCTATTTCTGGTGTGGTAAAATGATTTTTCGACATATTTAGTGTGTTTCATAGAATGGTTGTTGAACGCTAACCAGCAGACACACCTGACTACTACAGATACGGTGAGAACAAAAAAAAAAAAAAAAAGTATGCATACAGTCAATAACAAAATGGCAGGTGGACTAGGCCAGGGGTCGGCAACCCGCGGCTCTCGAGCCGCTTGCGGCTCTTTAAGCCCTCTGCTCTGGCTCCCTTGAGTTTTGACATAAATAAGAAGGAAATTAAATAAAAGTATGTGTAGGACTATTTAAATGTTGTTGCACGTTTGAAAATGTTTCATTTCTTGTATTTTGAGGTGATACTGTGACACATAAATAAAAAACAAAACGGTGTTAATTAGGTCAACTAAAATATGTACCAGCGCCTTTTCTTACTGGTGAATAACCTGACCCCCGGCTCGATGAGCGAACTATGGACAATAAAGACAAAGACAATAAAAGTATCGGAGGAACACAGGGTTTAATTCTGCGTGGACTGAGTTATCTGTTTTCACAGCAAGCGATGCTGGTTTACCGGTATGTTTGATATGTAGAGAGAAGTTGTCAAAGGTGCTGCAGCCTTTACGTATTGGAGGAAAAGCACGGAAGAGAAAGACAGCTGACGATCTTCAGTCATAATTCAATCACCTAACTATTTTCAGGGTGCAGCTATATGTTTTATTTAATTCAAAGTGGGTCAATTTTAATTGTATTTTTTTTCCTTCAAATGTGCAGAGGACTCCCCAAGTGCTGTGTTTAATTTATTTTAAAGTAGGCCTGTGTATTTTTTTTATTCTTCTTATAAGAGTTCTTTGTTTCTTATTAGAGGTTAACAGTTTTATAAATAATAAATGCAAAAAAACTGTAATTTTTGTGTATGATATAACAATAAATACAACTTTATAAGCTATCAAATATGTTTTGCGGCTCCAGACAAAACAAATTGTTGGAAAAGGGGGCAAAATGGCTCTTTTGGTCAAAAAGGTTGCAGACCCCTGGACTAGACAAACAAAATGCAAAATGTATATGCAGCTATAGATTAGCCATAAGGGAGTCATCGTTGCAAGTCCTTCCTCATTGGCCCTCGACCTTAATCATGGACTTGCAGGAGCAGTACAAACATTAGGCTTGGTTACAATACCCATAATGAGAAGAATGGCAAAACGTACTTACTTAGGCAATAACTACTCAATTATAACTAATTTAGTCAAGGAAACGTTTATTTAAATACTTAAGAATGTGTTAATTTTTGACAATAATGTTTTGGTTAAAGAGGAAGTGGCATCTGTGAATTTGAGAAGTGAGCTGTGAGAACAGTAGTGTTGAGTAAGAGGTCAAAAGAGTAAAACGTGAGATTTACTACAAATTGCTCAATAAACAAAGCAAAGGGCCAACTCTTACATGTAAAATAAAAATATCTGGTTGGCCACTGCAGATCGTTCATTATTAATAATAATACAATGTATTTATAAATCTCTTTCCATGGTACTCAAAGGCATTTACAGGTTAAAATGATCAACATTTTTTATTTATTTATATACAACACCCAACATTAATAACAAATTAAAAGCTATTCTTGAACATGGTCTGATTGGTGAAGTGACAAATGTTTTTGGGGAGAGAGTTCCAGAGGGAAGGGGATGTTACATCACCACTAGACCAACGGCATCACCACCTGCTGATTTCACCAAGGGGGCTAACCAGGGCCGGCCCTGACCAATTTGCTGCCCTAGCCAAGATGTTAGCTAGTATGCAGTATTTGCATTAATGACTAGCATTTTAACACTGATGTAAACTTTACACTATTGAACATACTTTAGACAGCATACACTGTAAGGCAATAAAATAAAGGCCTACAACTATAAATACTAAAGGGGATGTAAAAGGCAGCTGTGGATAGAGTGCTGGACTTCGAATCAGGGGGTAGCAAGTTCGAATCCCACTGCAGTCAGCATGTCGTTGTGTCTCTGGGCAAGACACTTTTTGCTCCACAAATTGCTCCTGTGGGGATTGTCCACAGTACTAAATGTATGTAAGTCGCTTTGGATAAAAGCGTCTAACAAATGACATGTAAAAGTAATAGCATTTTAATGACTAGCCTATTACTACAAGCATCGCAAACATTGGCTCGCCTCAACAGATGTAGATAAAAATATAACAGGTGATGTAACATCTGAATAATATTTCCAAATGTCCCTGAATTTAATGTGGGAGTAACGATAATTGACGTTAACTCTAAATATAACTATTGATTAGCAAACAAACGACCCTTCTATCGTCTAAAAGTAAGCTAACAAGTTAACACTGTTCCATTAATGGTAAATATTCAATTGACTTTTGATTATTCATCACATTAACGTTACTGTACCTTCGTCCGGTTTCTCCTACTCCTCTTTTCTTTTCTTCCCTTGTTAGTTTCGACATGGTGATGGCTAATTATCGTCAGGTAGTTAGCGTCTTTTATTTCCGTCTCGGCAGGTCAAGTGTCAGTTCAGAAAATCCCCCCACCCCCCCGGGGCACTTCAACTTACCTGACTAAGGGGGGGGAGCACCATATTTTATGGTCATTGTACGCAATGTATTGGCGTAGTTCTGTTAAGATAAGATAATAAGATGTACTTTATTGATCCCAAATTGGGAAATAGTTTTGTTATCAAATATCGTTAATACTATATTTATTTTTTTCCCCCAATTTTCGGGGGCCCCCCATGGATGGATGCACCCTTAGCATTGCCTGTACTGCCTATGCCAAGGGCCGGCCCTGGGGTTAACCCAACATTAGCCTTTTGCTACAGCTCACTTAAAGTTGTGAGTTTTTAAGATGGACCAGCTACTCTTATTTAAGTAACATGTCGATCACCAGACTTTTTTATTATTTTTTATAATAAATAACAACCCGTTATAAAAGGCCTTAAAGCTCACTTATTATGCTATATTTGAACAATATATTATAGGAATATCAAAATACCAAACGGATCACCCATTATAGCGATGCCTCATACCCCTCTATTTCAGCCCTGTTACTAAAGTGCTGATTCTGTGTCAGTAGCTACAGGGCCACGCCCACTTTGGAGCGCACATGCAGTAGAGCTGCAGAGAGAAGGGTTACAGCAGAGAGAAGCAGATTCCCAGCTAAATGCTGCCGTGATTAAACGCCATATTATTTTCCAAACCACATCAAGGATTATTTCTGAAACAGTATGGATCTCAAATGCATTTTCTCTTGCGAGAGGTGAGGTGAGTACCTTTTTATATCCTGCTTTTTTACACATACTCTCTCCAGTACAGATTAGCTCTGGGTGTGAGCGATGCTTGCTAATGTAAACACAGACCATATTACTTCCAACACACGTCATGCATTGTTTCTGATACAGCAACGTTTCTGATAGAGTCGTGGGCGTAAAACCAGATATTACGTCATGACCGCAGCAAATCTGGATCAGCTCCGTTGTACCCCCATTTTTAGAGATTTGGTTAGGGAGGAAAAGAGAGAGGGTTTTGGTTTCCGACACTTTGTGAGTCGCCTAACACACCAGGGACACATTTTTTTGTATAAAAGACGTAAAAAAGTGCATTTTGCATAAAAGGGGACCTTAAATGGACCGGTCAAACGTTCACATCCTGGCCCTGGCTAATCGCCTCACTCCCTCACCTGATGTGTTTTCCTTCCCTGTTAATCACCTGCCTGGCCTCAATGAGCCTCAGCTGTCCCTAATCATCCCTCCTCCCCTGTGTATTTAGTCTGTGCTGTTGCCTTGGTCAGTGCCAGTTCGTCTTGACTGTCTTCCATGAAGTGCTCCAAGAGACTCCCCAAATGTAAGCTACAGTTCAAGCTGTTAAGTTAGTATTTTTCCACCAACTTAGTTGGTTGTTTTTCATTGCTTCAAGTCTGTTAATTTTTTATCTTAGCCTGTATTATTTTTGCCTTTTTGATTAAACGCTTGACTAAACCTTTTTGCCTGGATGTACTTTAAGTCCTATATTTTTGCTTGTGCCAGTATTTGTGTCTGATACAAAACACTCGCTCTAATTTAGGTACACATCTTTGTCATCCATTATCTTTTGTACTACTTTTATCTGTCTGGACCAGGGGTCTGCAACCTTTTTGACCACCTTACAGTGTATGCTGTCTAAAGTATGTTCAATAGTGTAAAGTTTACATCAGTGTTAAAATGCTAGTCATTAATGCAAATACTGCATACTAGCTAACATCTTGGCTAGGGCAGCAAATTGGTCAGGGCCGGCCCTGGTTAGCCCCCTTGGTGAAATCAGCAGGTGGTGGTGCCGTTGGTCTAGTGGTGATGTAACATCTCCCTCCCTCTGGAACTCTCTCCCCAAAAACATTTGTCACTTCACCAATCAGACCATGTTCAAGAATAGCTTTTAATTTGTTATTAATGTTGGGTGCTGTATATAAATAAATAAAAAATGTTGATCATTTTAACCTGTAAATGCCTTTGAGTACCATGGAAAGAGATTTATAAATAAATTGTATTATTATTAATAATGAACGATCTGCAGTGGCCAACCAGATGTTTTTATTTTACATGTAAGAGTTGGCCCTTTGCTTTGTTTATTGAGCAGTTTGTAGTAAATCTCACGTTTTACTCTTTTGACCTCTTACTCAACACTACTGTTCTCACAGCTCACTTCTCAAATTCAAAGATGCCACTTCCTCTTTAACCAAAACATTATTGTCAAAAATTAACACATACTTAAGTATTTAAATAAATGTTTCCTTGACTAAATTAGTTATAATTGAGTAGTTATTGCCTAAGTAAGTACGTTTTGCCATTCTTCTCATTACGGGTATTGTAACCAAGCCTAATGTTTGTACTGCTCCTGCAAGTCCATGATTAAGGTTGAGGGCCAATGAGGAAGGACTTGCAACGCCTGGAGCCGCAAAACATATTTGATAGCTTATAAAGTTGTATTTATTGTTATATCATACACAAAAACTACAGTTTTTTTGCATTTATTATTTATAAAACTGTTAACCTCTAATAAGAAACAAATAACTCTTATAAGGAGAATAAAAAAAATACACAAGCCTACTATAAAATAAATTAAACACAGCACTTGGGGAGTCCTCTGCACATTTGAAGGAAAAAAAATACAATTAAAATTGACCCACTTTGAATTAAATAAAACATATAGCTGCACCCTGAAAATAGTTAGGTGATTGAATTGTGACTGAAGATCGTCAGCTGTCTTTCTCTTCCGTGCTTTTCCTCCAATACGTAAAGGCTGCAGCACCTTTGACAACTTCTCTCTATATATCAAACATACCGGTAAACCAGCATCGTTTGCTGTGAAAGCATATAACTCTGTCCACGCAGAATTAAACCCTGTGTTTCTCCGATACTTTTATTTTCTTTGATTTATCCATAGTTCGCTCATCGAGCCGGGGGTCAGGTTATTCACCTGTAAGAAAAGGTGCTGGCGCATATTTTAGTTGACCTAATTAAAACCGTTTTGTTTTTTATTTATGTCACAGTATCACCTCAAAATACAAGATGCGAAACATTTTCAACCGTGCAACAACATTTAAATAGTCCACAAATGCTTTTATTTAATTTCCTTCTTATTTTTGTCTAAACTCAAGGGAGCCAGAGCAGAAGGCTTAAAGAGTCGCATGCGGCTCTAGAGCCGCGGGTTGCCGACCCCTGGTTGTTTGGACAGTGAGACGGCTGGAGTTTAGGTCATCAGGACCATTCAGATAGTATCAGAAACAGAAAAGTGTACTGAATTGACTTAAAAAATAACTTATTATAATTTTCTTAGCATTCTGGCACTCGTTTTGATGTCCCTGGTGGCAGGGCCGGCTCTAGACAATTTGCAGCCCTAGGCGAGATTTTAGCTGGCGCCCCCCCCCCCCACACCCCACATAGAATATATAAAGAATAAATTAAAAATCTCTACAAAAGACGAATACACTAAAAAAACAGAAACTTATTGACATAGGCAAAAAGGCTTCAAATGTATTCAGTATTGTATGAACATGTTTGAATTGGGGGATGGACGTCACATCCTCTAGGGGGGTCCGGGGTTACCCCCGGGAAGAAATGTTTGAACATTTTAAAGTAAAATGCTTCAATCTGGTGCACTTTGAGCACACAATTACTACTAGATCTAGGGGGTACAACTCTAAAACACCCATATGAAAAAGATCAGTTAACATTTTAATAATCAAATGAGTATGTGAACATAACCAATAACCTACCATAGCCAATAAATGTAACTTATTTTATTTTTGTTGTTCATTCATATCTTATTTGACCTAGTTAACATTCATTTATGTATTCATATTTTGATCTCTCCAGTTTTTAAACGATATTTTTGGTTTACTGTCCTATAGTATACATTGAAAACACCAACCCCCCCCCACCCTACGCACAAATCCAAAAACCACACTTGCTTTAGTTATAATTCAACAAACATCTTTTAATAAACAAGTAGCTTCCACAGAAGGAGTTATAGAACTATTTTAAAGAACACTTAAGAACACACGTATTGTAATAATAAATAAATAAAATAAAATAAATGAAAAATATTAACAAATACATAAAAACGATTTATACAAAAAAAGAACAATTACATTTCTGTTTTTGAACACACATATTGTAATAATAAATAAATACCTTACTGACTTGTTTGACTTAAACACTCAGAATTGCACTCGTCTTGACTTCTTTGCTGCAAAGTCATCGATAACATCCTCATATGACAGCTGACGAGAAACATCACTGTTAATGCTGATGATGTCAAGTCCACTGAGGCGTTATTGGACCATTGTAGACGTCAGGTAGGTTTTAATTAACTTCAGCTTTGAGAAGCTTCTTTCTGCTGAAGCCACTGTCACTGGCATAGTGACTGCGATCCTGAGGGCCACCCACATATTAGGATAAACCTCCCTCAGGTTCTTCCTTTCCAAGAACACCAACAGTTCCAGGGTGGTCATTGTGGGTGAGGGGAGAGTTGGAAAGTTCATCAGCTCCAGTGCCAACTCTTTTCCATCTATGTCTGACTGTCCGCCAGAGCTCAGGGTGTTGCTCAGTGTTTGACACTGCTTTGTCTGCTCGTTTCTGGGCAGTTCGGGGAAGTTGACAAGCACCCCAAACTTTGCCTGAACTTCTTCCAGGTGTTCAAAACGTTCATTGAGGGAAGTGATGCAAACATCAACCACCCTGTTGAAAAATTTAACTTCCATCTTTTTTAGGGCATTGGCCATTGGCTCATCAGGTGCTTCATAAGAGAACTGCCTCTTGGTTGACCTCAGCCTCTTCTCCTTGAGGACAGCATCCACATCCATGTTCTCACACATGTCTTTAGCACTGATCTGAGCAGAGGCAAATCCAGTGGCTCTGTAGTCTTCCAGGGTGGCCTTTGTCTTTCTCAGGAGGTCAACTGCGATTTCAAGTTGCATTGACACAGACTGCATGACCTTACTGACCTGTTTGACTTTACTGAGGATGTCGTACCACACCACAGTGCAAATGGAGAAGCGGTAGGACCCCACTTCCTCAGCCAAAGACTGTGCCTCTATTTTGATCATCATGTCAGTGGCCTTGTCCCTCACCTCCAAAAGTGCATCTCGAACATGTTGAGCCTGATATCGCACAGCTTCCACACTGTTGACCCGGCTCTCCCACCTGGTTTCAGACCATGATTTCAAGGTAGTGGTGACATGGCTCTTCAAAATGTCCCAGCGCTTTGTGGATGCTGAAAACAATGTAAAAAGCTTTTGGAGGTAGCCAAAGTATCCAGTGGCATCTAGGGAGCTTTTCGCTGCATCAGCTAACACCAGATTGAGAGTGTGTGCGCCACATGGCACGAATAGTGCCCTCGGGTTTAGTTCAAGTAACCTGGCCTGAACTCCTTTGTTTTTCCCTCGCATATTGGCACCATTGTCATAAGACTGTCCCCTACAGTCCTCAAAGGGGATGTTCAGTTCTTGGAGCCTGTCCAGGATGAGGGATGACAAACTCTCGCCAGTTGATTCCTCAGCAACAAGGAACCCCATGAAGTGTTCCTTTACTTGTGGCATCTCCTCCATTGTAACAATCCTTAAGATGACTGATAACTGCTCTGTGTGGCTAATGTCAGGTGTGCAGTCCAGAATGATGGAATAATATTTAGCCTTCTTAATTTCTTCAATCATGTGGGCACTGATTCTCTCACCGATAAATTCAATGAGTTCATTTTGAATATTTTTTCCGAGATATGTGGTATGGCTTGCACCCCTTTTGACTTTAGCAACGTGTTCTTTCATTACAGGGTCAAACATTGCCATCAGCTCCACTTCTTTAAGGGAGTTGCCATTGTTGGGTTTGTTGAGTGTGTCACATGTTCCCCTGAGGCCCATGTTTCTCTCAGCTAATGATTGAATGATGGCGACCAACCTTGTTACCACCTCACGCCATCTCTTCCTTTCTATGTCTGTAAGCGCCATCTCAGCCCTATCAATAGTTTGCCCCTTTTGTAATCGAAACTCTAACTCTTTCCATGATTCCATGTGTTTAGTATGTTCTGGAGTGTTCTCGTGTGTTTTCAGTAATTGGTGGAAATGTTTCCAGTCATTTAGTCCTGCACTGATTAATTTGTATTCCTTCTGAGAGAAAAGCTTGCAGCAAAAACAGTAAAGGCTGTCGTTTTTCTGTGAGTACAATAGCAAGCTTCTCTTGATTCTTTCCCCATTTACCAGTTTTCTATAAAAGTATTGGTGGTGGCAGCTTCTCCCATCCTGTCTTTTTGGAAAAATGAAGTGTGGTTTTGCCTGATAGGGTCCTCTGCTCACAAACTCTGTTCTTACCTTATCAGACATGGATGGCCAGTCGGCAGGGTCAACAGCTGCTGCCTTTGTGGCGTCACGTGCTGCAGACTGTGTTGTGGTACTCGGGATCAATGTTTCCCCTGCAGATTGTGTAGCAGCAGGTTCACTTGGGATTGGTATCGATACATTTTCACCTGCATGCACAGTCAAACATGCATGGGCACAGTTAGACACCCACTGTGTGTGTGTGTGTGTGTGTGTGTGTGTGTGTGTGTGTGTGTGTGTGTGTGTGTGTGTGTGTGTGTGTGTGTGTGTGTGTGTGTGTGTGTGTGTGTGTGTGTGTGTGTGTGTGTGTGTGTGTGTGTGTGTGTGTGTGTCTGAGAGAGAGTGACAAGAGCTATATTCAGAGCTCTGCTGCCTTGGCTACACTATTTCATCGTTGCCGTTGTATGATTGGTGTTTAGCTGCGGTATTTAGCGTCTACAGCACCTCCGCTTTTAGGGTTGACGTAGACCCAAACTTCGCCCGGAGGTCCCCCGGTGTTGTTGCGGGAGCTGCTGCACTAGCTGCTGCTCCACTAGCAACGCTACATTAGCAAAACAAACACTAATTTATTTTGCAAAAGGTGCAGCGGGCTTCAAACACGTTCCCCTCCACTGGTTTCAACCAAGCACTAAATTAGATGTTTTCCAACCAAATACGGTTGAACTTACACTTCCCCATATTTATTTGTAATAATAATAATAATAATAACTTGGATTTCTATAGCGCCTTTCATAATACCCAAGGTCGCTTTACAAGGAAGAACAGGAGTATAAACAAACATAACATAACAAAAGGCAGTCAGACAAAACAACAAATAGATTTGGGGCCGAAAACCTTGGCAGACAGATGGGACTTGAGGGCCCTTTTGAAGGCGTCAAGTGTGGGGATGTTGTGGATCTCCGCAGGGAGAGCGTTCCAGAGAGTGGGGGCTGCCATACTGAAGGCTCTATCCCCGAAGGTTCACAGGTTGGTGCGGGGGGCCAGAGTCTGAAGACCGCAGGCTCCGGGGTAGGGCATGTGGGAAGAACAGCGAGCCAGCTAGCTTGTAAGTAGATTCGAAGATAGGCTACATGAGCTGAAGCTTGGTTGCTAGGTTACTAGCTGGGTGTTCTCCAATAAGGGGCCGGGGGAAACAAAGTTAGTGATTACTGGTTCCATGTTGATTGAATTCAATACAAATTGTTGGGGGGAACTGAAAGGCTATTACCGTACTGGTTACTTTGCAGCCCGGACATTTCCCCCAAAACACATTTAGACGCTATCGCAACATAGAAGTGTGTGTGTGTGTGTGTGTGTGTGTGTGTGTGTGTGTGTGTGTGTGTGTGTGTTTTACATTAACATGGACATTATTAGTAAGAGAAGTGCTATTGTAATGTGCAATAATAAACTGGACTCACATGCTGCAGTGCAGACTAGGGCTGAACGATATACCGTGTCATGGCGATAACCGCGGTATGCGCATGGGCGGTATTCACACCGCAGGGACGTGCGGTTTTATTCATTTAAAAAAAAAATGCTAACGCACTTTAGCACAGAATTCAAAATAAAGATACCCTTATTACTTATCGAAACTGCACATACAATATATCCGATTAAAGCTGAGACTCCACAGATTATGTAAATATAGTATCTAAGCGATCCGATCTCGCAACAGGGGAAGCAAACACAGACATCACAACACGTACCTTTTACGGAGCTTTTACGGGAGATCGTCTCACCGTAGCTGTCAATCTGATCAAAAGACGTGTTCAATGGCATTAAAACGAGAAAGAAAAAACGCGGCTGAATCGGTTGATCCATAGGTTGATAATATATCTGTGGCTTTGAAGCAATTGTTTGTAATCCATAATTCCATTTTTATGTAAAAATCGGAACACAAAATGTAGCTGCTAATGGTAGCCACCTTGCAGCTTCCGGTTTTGGCTACGCGTCACTCTCACTCCTTATTTGTTCACGTGTTGGTGTGTGTAGAACTTCCCCTGCATGCACAGCAAACCACCAATCACAATCATTCTGTATCAAGATTGATGCAAAACAAGTGATATTTGACCTTTTTAGACAGATTTAGCACCAAAAAAACCCTCTTTTGGGGCCATTTGGGTGGATTTTCCATATCTCTGGCCCACCTTGCTGGATTTTGACATGTGACATCTCTTTCTGACCGTCAGAGCCAATGGAATCGAGTGGAAATCACACAGTCCTTATTTGGTAATGTGTGTGTGTGAGACTTCCGCATAGCCAAGACCGGAAGCAGCAGCCATTCTGGTGGCTACCATTAGCAGCTAACTTTTGCTCTGCGATATTTACATACAAATGGAATTATGGATTATAAATTAAATCATTTTTTTATACAGAGACGTTAAAAACCTATGGATTAACCGATTCAGCCGCGTTTTTTCTTTCTCGTTTTAATGCCATTGAACACGTCTTTTGATCAGATTGACAGCTACGGTGAGACATCTCCCCTAGAAGATACGCAAAGGTACGTGTTGTGATGTCTGTGTTTGCTTCCCCTGTCCGAGTTCAGATCACCCAGTGATGATACTATATACCTAAATAATCTGTGGAACCTCAGCTTTAATCGGATATCTTGTAAGTGCAGCTACGATAAGTAATAATAAGGGTACTTTTATCTTGAGTTCTGTGCCAAAGTGCGTTAGCATTTTTCGCTCAGGGGTCATTTAGATGCTTCTTATGAGACTTGTGTTTTGTTTTGGTAAAAATGGTTTGTATCGTCAGTTAACTGCGATTATTTCCGTTAATCTGGTATAACACATTAATAGGTTCTTAAATATTACGATCCCCTGAGACACTGTCGTGAAAAAAAAAAGTAAAGTACCCGCCGGGACTTTGGGGTTTAACAGGTTAAAAAAAACGCAATATATACCGCAGGGGGGGGAAAAATCGCGATGTCAGTTTTTTTCAATACCGTGCAGCCCTAGTGCAGACTGTGTTGTGGTACTCGGGACCAATGTCTCTCCTGCAGATTGTGTAGCAGCCAGAGTTGGGTGTAACGCGTTACAAAGTAACGCGTTACAGTAACGTAACTACTTTTTTCGGGTAAAACGTAGTGTAACGCGTTACTACGAAACATTTGGTAACGTAACGTAGTTTCTTCTTCAATTCTCCGCAACGTTACTTTTACGAGTGACAGTGATACTGCCTACTCAGCTGCGTGCTTACGCATTAGGCACGAGCTCTCATTCCACACTGTACGTGCTACGTGACGTGCTGGTGGTGGCATGAAGACTGAAGAGCAGTGATGGCAACGGCAAGTAAGAAGCAGGCGCAGCCAACGCTAACATTCGAGGGATGGAGGTATTCCCATTACTTCGAACTTGTTGACAATAAGGGGACAAATGTGAGTGTAAGGTGCACGTTGTGCCCTGGCCAGAAACTTTTGTCCACTGCCGTTAATTCAACTGCCAACCTCATCAAGCATTTGAGAGGAAAACATGCTAGCATGAAGCTAGTAGCTCAAGATCCCCGGAGAAATGAAGATATTTCGAGTCCAAGCCCAAAGCAGCTAAAACTTCAGTTTCTCCTATCTAAACAAGAGTTGGACAAACTTGTAGCTTCGTTCATCGTCGAAGAAATGTTGCCCATCAATACTGTTGAATCTCCCACTTTCAGAAAGATACTTAGCAAGATACCGATAACAGGAGACAGGCGCCCATGGTCAGATCGTAAAACGTTCACTGGCTATCTGGATGAATGCTATCTGAAAATGGAGAGTGAATTAAAGAAAACGTTCGAGAGTTTGCCGTATCTGTCAACCACTGCGGATATATGGAGTAGTCATAACAGAAGCTTTTTGGGAATCACTGTGCACTGGATCAATCCATGCAACTTTAAACGTGAGAAAGCTGCCATCGCATGCAAAAGAATAAAGGGCAGGCATACATATGATGTTATAGGCTTTGAAATGGAACAGATTCACTCAGCATTTGGCCTTTCACATAGGATCACCGCCACCGTTACAGACAACGGGTCTAATTTTGTTAAAGCTTTCAAGATGTATGCACCGCCTGAGCCTAACGAGGAGGAGGATAATGACGAGCAAGGTGTCGTTTTCACAGATGTGGAAGAGTTGCTTGGGGCCACAGAAGGACAGTTTTCTCTTCCCCCGCATTTCAGGTGTGCTTCGCATACACTCAATTTGATCTCGTGCAATGACATCGACAAATGGCTGTCCTCCAACAGTGACTCAAAATGTGTGTACAGGAGTGCAACGGCAAAGTGCGCTGCTCTTTGGACAAAGGCGAGCCGCTCTACCTTGGCCTCTGAGATTGTCGATGAAATTTGTGGAAAAAAAATGATTGTGCCTACATCAACAAGGTGGAATTCCTTCCACGATGCCCTGTCCCGCATCAGTGACATCCCGGCCCAAGATTTGAATACGCTTTGTACTAGACTGGACATCAGAGCCCCGACAGAGCGCGAACATCTATTCCTAAAGAAATACTGCAGTGTTTTGAAACCCCTGACGGTAGCACTGGATATATTGCAAGGGGAAGACAACTGCTACTATGGGACTCTTCTACCAACCCTGGAGACCCTGATGTCCAGGACACTGGCACTCCAAAATGGACTGTCGAGGATGACAGCAAACCTACCGGGTGTAATTGTACAGGGAAGCCGATTCTTAAAGTTAGTAGCCTAGGCATATACATCATATATAGCCTACGATGTCTATGATATAAATGTATATGCCTATCCATTAACGGACATTTCTTAATAAATATTCTTAAGATAAATGCATTATGCCTCCCCTGATGGAGCTCTAGTGAGTCGTGTGTCTGAAAACTAGGCTTATTTGTTCTATATAATTTTGTCCTAGGCTATCAGGACGCGATTCGCACCAGTGTTGGAGAGCAGTGAAGCTTTATTGGCTGCCTTGACGTTGCCGAAATGTAAAGTTCGATGGATTGTGGGAGCGGAGCGGAGAGAAGCGGCGCGTGCGCTGCTCATCGCGGAGTGTCGCACTCTACCCCGTGATGAAGAGCCGGCTAACAATAAAAACCGAGAAGCCGCCGCACACAGCAGCGCCAATGAGAATGACTTTTTTTCTTTTGATGAGGAAGAGGAAGACGCAATGTCCATTAGCGCAGACTCGGAGGTATTTGAGTACATGAGATCAGGCTCAGAGTTAGAAGTCCTCAACCGTTTCCCCCGAGTGAAAGCTGTGTGTATGAAATACAACACTGCCACACCATCCAGTGCACCGGTGGAGAGGCTGTTCAGCCTGGGAGGTATTGTGCTTTCCCCCAGAAGAAACAGACTCTCAGATAAACGTTTTGAAAGACTGCTCCTGATGAGGTATAATCGCACATTTTGTACTGATGTGGAATAGGTTGCCTGCCACCCATGCTATAGACATAGCTCAAGCCTATGCCTAATATCCTCTTTTTTTTATCTGCCATCATACTGTGAAGAAGGGTGAGCATATGCAGTGAACATAGCCTTTTAATTCTGAGGCCAGTCCTGCTTTAAGTTGTTCTTGATTTTATTTTGGCTAAAATGTCTTTGCTTCCAAGCTGTATTATGCCATTTTATTTTATTTACACAAGCCATCGATATCAAGACATTTTGAAGTTATTCTTTTTCTGTTGGATTTAAATGAGGCATGTTTTATTTTGAGACACATGAGCCATTTTGAGGTTATCATGTTGTTCCTAAGGAGCCTATTGATATGATTTGCACTAGCTTTGCACCTATTTTGGGGCTAGCCTGTTTAATGATTATGATTTTATATTGATATTTGATATTGATAGCCCAATGTTTTGTTAAGTGCTCTGTGGCATTTTTTTTATAATAAAGAGCACAAAAGAAATATCTGTTATGTCCTCCATATATGTAGAACTTTATGTAAGCCTACACATTTAGGAACAGAGATGGAGTTCTGCCCAAAGTCGAGCAACATAAAAGTAACGTAAAAGTAACGAGTAACGTAAAAAGTTACTTTCCTTGCAGGGTAACTAAGTAAAGTAAGGGATTACTTTTTTAAAGAAGTAACGAGTAACGAGCAAACACTACTTTTTAAAAGTAACTTCCCCAACACTGGTAGCAGCAGGTTTACTTGGGACAGGTAGTAGTGATACGTTTTCACCTGCAGACAGTCAAACATGCATGGATACAGTCAGACACCCACTGTGTGTGTGTGTGTGTGTGTGTGTGTGTGTGTGTGTGTGTGTGTGTGTGTGTGTGTGTGTGTGTGTGTGTGTGTGTGTGTGTGTGTGTGTGTGTGTGTGTGTGTGTGTGTGTGTGTGTGTGTGTGTGTGTGTGTGTGTGTGTGTGTGTGTGTGTGTGTGTGTGTGTGTGTGTGTGTGTGTGTGTTTTACATTAACATGTACATTATTAGTAATATAGGTGCTATTGTAATGTGCAATAATAAACTAGAAAACTGTGGTACTGTGCTGGGAAGCTTCCAGGTGTGAACATGTGTATGAACTACCCACAACCCTAATAAACTCAACAGGCAATATCACAAAAAACTTGACTGAACTCACCTGCTACAGGCAGTGATGCAGTAGACTCAGGTTGTGTAGTGGTGGGAGTGGGATTACCCAGATATGTTAACAATGCACCTGGAAATTACACAGAGAATAATGTAGTAGGTATCTATCTGCAATAATACTGAGCAGTTCAGACTAGCTGACATAATTTCCTGTGCCCAAATATGCAAAATATATTTTTTAAGTGATAACCTAGCTAGTTAATGATTTAGCAGACTTATTTTACAGCTACAGATGGAACAAAATAGATAGCTTTAATAATAATAAATATATATAATGAATACAAGAAAAACCACACAGTGCAGTTGGTGTAAAAAGAGCTATCAAGCTAGATGGTAAAGCAGCTCATCTGCTAGCTTCTATCATACTATATATCAGCTGCTATCATTAGCTAACGTTAGCTAGCTAGCTTTATACCGTTGCTTGAAAAATGCCAATAAACACAAACAGTCATCAGACATACCTCTGTTTTCCTGGAGTTTTTCCTCCTCTCTCTTTCTTCACCTTTTCCAATGCGCCCCAGACGGCTTTTTGTTGGGGTTGCCCCGCTTCATGTTGTGACAGTGAAGTTCTAATTCTCGTTCAAGACGCGAGCGCGCGCGACACGCGAAACACAATGGACAGAACCAAAGAAAACATAGAGAGGGATGGTGCAGTGTTGGGGCGCCCCTACGTTTTATTTTTCATATTCTCAAAAAAACAAATGAATCCTGATCTGAGCGGCGCCTAAAAAAAAGGAATCTGGGGGGCGCCTACAAAAATAAAATAAATAGGCCTATTAAAAAAAATAAAAAAAATAATTTGGACTGCACCCCTGTGCTCCCTCTACAGTTCAGCGCCCGCCAGTGCGGCGGGCCGGTGTCAGTACCAGATATGTTCGGGCTACCAGATATGTTCGGGTGTATTTCCGTCGCATCCGTCATATTCGTCATATTTTACGGCAACTCAAGAGGGCCCTCACGGTCAAATTCCGAACATTTAAACATAGCCGACACTTCATTCTTTACTTTGTCCGTTATTATATGTAGAAGATTATACTTTTTCTCCGTCATGTTGTTTCCTTAGCAACAACTTCAAACAGGCATAGCCTACACTTAATTCTTTACTTTGTCCGTTATTATATGTAGAAGATATTAATTTTTTCTCCGTCATGTTGTTTCCATAGCAACAACTTCAAACAATAACAACTAACCGCTAGCCGCAAAGCTAGCTTCACAGCCACTGCTCCGTTTTTGGAGACTTTGCACACGTTTTTCACAAACATTTTCACATGCTAGGAGTACTTCCACTAGCTTCGTCTTGATCTGTAGATGTGATTTGATGTGTCATGTGTCCCCCAACTCCTCTCCAAAGTTCAGATATTTAATAAAATACTCAGGGGAGTTTCCTGAATTTTCATGCCCAAAGCCAAGCACTAGGCCCTGGGTAAATTAAGAGGCTGATCTTGGGCACTTTTGTCCACTTTCCCTGGTGGTCGAAACTCAAGCCAGACATCCCTGGAATCTTCTCAGAGAGTAGATGATCAGTGGGGTCTTGTTTTTACTGAATGATGTGTTTTTTTATGATGAATTCAAATATGAGCTTATTTTTAGGATTTTCGGAGACTTTGCACACGTTTTCACAAACATTTTCACGCTAGGAGTATGGGAGGACTTCCATTCGCTTCGCCTTGATCTGTAGATGTGATTTGATGTGTCGTGTGTCTCCCAACTCCTCTCCAAAGTTCAGATACTATATAAAAATACTAAAAGGTAAATAAAACATTAAACATAATGACAAAATAACAACCTGAAAGATATGTATTATATCTACACATTTCGTAATTATCTAATCTAGTGGCCTTATAAACGTGTTGGCTAAAGTAACGCAGAATATATATTTTTTTTAATTGTAAATAATTAGAAACATTATTTATGTGCACAAGTACATGGGACCCCACCATAGCACCCCACACATAACAAGCTGTCCCGAGTTCCTCCGGCTGCAGTTCCGCAGACGGCCGGTGTGTGGCAGCAGAGCGCTGGGAGCAGAGGGAGGTGAGTATATGACGGAAGACGGATGCGACGGAAATACACCCGAACATATCTGGTAGCCCGAACATATCTGGGCTGCTTCTCAGGTCGACTATTTTCATTTCCTCGCTCCTCGGTCCTCGGTCTCACCGGAAGTTGATTTGCCTGCGCCATCTTGAGTACCGTCCCATGGCTCTTATTTCTGCCGGAGGACCGAGGATCGAGGAGCGAGGAGCGATCATGGAGGAGCGATAACCGAGGAACCACCAGACCATCCTCCGATGAAATCCTCAGATACTCACCCCGCCCCCTTACTGTGTATCGCTCACTGATTGGACGAGGCAGTGCATGCACTGATCTGATGCTTCTTGACATGAGAGCAGAGTGAAGAAAATACATGAACCTCACGGGAGTCACTCCTCAGTTTATACCGTGTTTTGTTTCAATTCATGTTTCATTTAGTTACAAATATGTGATATATCTGAACAACAAAGTGGTCAAAAATCATTTAATTCATTTTTTGGAAAAATGTTCATGATCGCTCTTTTCGTTTTACATTTTCATTTATTGTCATTTCCATTCAGTCAGTCATTAAGTGCTATTGAAATGTTAATTTACTACATATCCAAACAAACAAACAAAGTGTGCAATCCAATGAATGTTAATCTAACTGGGTTTTGATAGATAACATATCTATTTTTCTTCTCTCAATTATTTTATTTATATTGTGCACTCTAATCAATATTAATCAAACTATTGTTCGTTTATAAATTTTAAGAATGGCGTTTATCTTTTTTGAGAATTAGTTCTTATTTTATTTTATTTATTGGGGTCTACAACAGATGATACAAATGTTTGTGTCAGTAAATGTGTACTAACAGAGGCGGGGGGTGTGTGGAAATAACGTGGACAGAGCTGCTGTCAGACGATCAGCTGTGCAGCGTCATCACAAACGGACGTCGCTTCACGTGACGCTCCGAAGGAAAGGACGTCCCATTGCTCTTAAAACTCATTTCCCTGCTTCTCGTGGTTTCCTTGCGTCCCTCCATGCTTCCCTGGTGGGAGGGACTAAACGCAGGGAAACGACGCAAGTGAGGGAAGCAAGGATTTCATTTAATCGACCTGAGAAGCAGCCCTGGTACTGACACCGGCCCTGCCTGGTGGCATCAATCCTCACCCACTTGCCACTCTAATTATGTTTAGTAAGTACAGTAACTCGTGAATTGAGACTAACAGGAAAAAAGGATGGAAATGAAACAATAACCTTTCTCGGCTTCTGTACACTGAACACATTTATAACTTTTGTTTCTACAAATGAATTCAAAGAGATGCTTTGTTGTAGCTGATGGTTCAAAAACTCTAGGAAACAACAGACTTTTTATGTCAAATCTGTGTATCTTCCAAAAACAACAATGTATTGTACACATTGGTAAGGAAAGTCAAACTATTTTTTTTTCATGATATTAAAGGGAAGTCTTACTTTGCTACCTACTTTTCTAAATGGTGTTCAAGCTTATTTATTGACTTGTATTTGCGCTGTGTGGAAGCATGACATATCTTTTGGTGACACTGACCTGCTATATGCTGGATAGTACTCTTTGCATCTTTTTGTGATAAAATATATTGCTTGAATACAACCTCTATTCAATCATTTGTACATACTTCATAATTGCCTTGTTGGGTCAATATAAGGAGAACCAGACAGCCTGTTGCACTGTTTGATAGAACTTGACCTACTGTGAATGATTGCTTTGAGATGACTAGACTTAAGTGACTCTGATCCTTTAACTATTTTGTTTTGATTATGTTCTTTTTGTACAACATTCAGATGTACATTTGTACAAATATGCATTTCATTATTGAAAACCATTCAAATGTAAACTAAAAAATGTGGTTATTGACATACTGTACATGCCAAATTGCAGGTTCTATCAATCAATCAATCAATCAATCAATGTTTATTTCTATAGCCCAATATCACAAATGTTACATTTGTCTCAGTGGTCTTCACAGTGTGTACAGAATATCAGTATGACAATACGACACCCTCTGTCCTTAGACCCTCACATCGTACAAGGAAAAACTTCCAGAGAAAACCCACAGTTTAAAGGGAAAAATGGGAGAAACCTCATGGAGAGCAACAGAGGAGGGATCCCTCTCCCAGGACGGACAGACGTGCAATAGATGCCGTGTGTAAATTGAAAAGATAATACATTTGCAACATAGGTAGTCCAAATGTTTGGAAATGCATGTGTGTATAATAGGAAGATGAATCCACGAGGATATCCATCCAGGACTTATGATCCAGGACCACAGCCACGACTCAAGATCTAGGACACAGGACCGCAGGATCATCCATGACTCCGGATCCCAGCGTATATAGACACCAAAAAGAAAGATATTTGGGGAAGCTGGGTTAATCGGAACATGAGAGTACACAGGTATAGACAGAGAGAAGGAAGAAGTAAGATGTCCCCCGACAAACTAAGCCTATATCAGCAAAACTAGGGGCTGAATCTAATCAGCTCTAACTATAAGCTTTATCAAAAAGGAAGGTCTTAAGCGCACTCTTAAAAACGGATAAGGTGTCTGCCGCCCGAACACAAACTGGAAGCTGATTCCACAAATGTGGAGCTTGATAAGAAAAGGCTCTGGCTCCCATTGTACTTTTAGAGACTCTAGGAACAACCAACAACCCTGCATTCTTGGAACGCAATGCCCTAGTAGGACAGTAGGGTATAATGAGTTCTTTAAGGTAAGATGGCGCCTGCCCATTAAGGGCTTTGTAGGCGAGAAGAAGAATTTTAAATTCTATCCTGTGTTCTATAGGGAGCCAGTGTAAGGCAGCCAGAAGCGACTTGACTGACTTCTTGGTACACCCTGATAATAAGGAGTTACAATAATCCAGCCTTGAAGTAACAAATGCATGGACTAGTTTCTCTGCATTGTTTTGAGGCAAGATATGCCTGATTTTTGCAATGTTACGTAGATGGAAGTAGGCGGTCCTTGAAATTGATTTTATGTGGGCGTTAAAGGATAAATCCTGATCAAATATAACACCAAGATTCCTTACAGTCTCACTGGAGGCCAAATTAATGCCATCCATAGTTAGTATATCTTTAGATCATTTGTTTCGTAGATTCTTCGGGCCAAGTACAATAACACGTTTTTAAGTCCTTGAGGCAGTCTTGAATTTTATTTAGATGATTAATTTCATCATGCTTGATTGATAAATATAGTTGAGTATCATCCGCATAACAATGAAAATTTACAGAATGATTCCTTATAATATTGCCTAACGGAAGCATTTATAATGTGAACAAAATAGGTCCGAGCACTGAGCCCTGTGGCACTCCATGGCTAACTTTGGTTTGCGTGGAAGATTCATCGTTGACACGTACAAACTGAGAGCGTTCAGATAGATAGGACCTAAACCTGCCTAAAGCAGTTCCCTGTATGCCAACTAAGTGCTCTAGTCTTTGCAATAAGATATCATGGTCGATAGTATCAAATGCAGCACTGAGATCGAGCAAAACAAGAATAGAGACAAGTCCCTTGTCAGCAGGGGCGGATCTAGACAAATATTCATGGGGTGGCAGGAGATTTTGAGGGGTGGCATCCCCTGACAGAAGTATATGCTGATTTAAATCGCAATCATATCAATCAATTAGGGGTGTAACGGTACACGTACCCGTACTGAAATTATTCAGTACGGGCCCTTCGGTTCGGTACACGTGTGTACCGAACGAATATAGCGTTAAACGTAAACAAATTGAGAACATGAACAACTTTCTGGAAGTAATCTCAGGTATATATCATAGAGCGACCAAGTAATTTCATTGGACGAGAGGCATACTATGAGAGCTGGTCACAGGGATGCGTTCAAATGATTTGGTAATCAGTCAGTAATTTGAGGAACTGTCGAAATGGCGAACGCAGATAAAGTTGAGCTGAAAATCCTCCAGCATCATTGAAGTCTCCGGTTTGGGAACATTTTGGTTTCGTAGTTACGTACAAGGATGACGGACAAAGACAGGTGGACCGAACCAAAGCTGTTTGTCGGTATTGTTCAACTAACATTGGTTACGCGGCTGGCAATACATCACACTCATTTGAAAAGGCATCACCCGAATGTGAATATCGCCGCTACCAAAAGAAAAAAGACTGAAGTGCAAACCCAACTCCCACTAGCATTTAAGCCTCCACCACTCGCAGAAAGTTCAGACCGAGCCAAAGCTATTACAAACGCCAAGTATCCTTATGTTGCCATGTTAGCAAAGCGCTACCTGGCTGTGCTACCTCTGTCCCTAGAGAGGGTGTTCTCCACAGAAAGAGACATTGTTAGTGCCAGCAGATCTGCCATTTCAGCAAGCAATGTGGACAAGTTAATCTTTCTTTAAACAACATGAAAATACAATGACAAGCAAGTCCTAATGTCAAGCTGGCTGCTTAGGTACTAGTACAGTTCAAATACAGATTATTTCAGTTCATCGAAATGCTGCACCTTAATGTTTATTTGACTATATTTTGTATTTATTTGAATACATTAGTCACAGTTTAATAATAATTTAAAAAATGTTTTTAATGTTTTGTGATAATTTTTTCTGCTGTACCGAAAACGTACCGAACCGAACCGTGACCTAAAAACGAGTTACGTACTGAACCGAAATGTTTGTGAACCGTTACACCCCTACAATCAATGTTAACTTGGAAAGCCACAATATTAATATTTTAACTCAATCACATAGGTGATATTATTGTGGCACATCAGTAAAGCCTTACATATAAGGTGGCAGACGTAATTTAATGAATTTTAACTGAACAATAACTGAATGAGTTTGTCTCACTCTTAGACCAGCAGGGGTTCCAAATCTATGCAGACTGCTGCAATAAGTACATTAATTAACTGTCTCATCGATGTTTGTCTGAATGAATATGATACTATTAACAATCATATTATTCCTATAAGCTGTCAATCACTGTTAATAAATAATAATAATAATAGATTTAATTTGTTAGCGTTTTTACAGGTGCTCAAAGACGCTTTACAGATATAGTGAATAACTGTTATGATTCACATATTCATTTATTATTGAATAAACTATATTTATTTTTTGGAGGAGTTAATGATGAATGTTCATCAAGATGCTTGCTCACCCTCCTTCAAATTTGAAAAACAAGTAATTATATCATTATTGATATACAGTTACAACCTTGACTTTACATCAGAAAGAACAAACATTAAAGAAGTGACTAACTGCATCAGTTAGGGTTAAAAAACGTGTATTCAGCTAAAACATCGCTGCAGTTATTATCCAGTGGAAGGTCCTTACTGGCCTAGTTAAATCAAAGTGGTTACTTTCTGTTGGCTGGGCAGTGTAGTTTTACACACCGTCTTATTTTACTCTTTCAGGACTTACAATTGTTTTTGGGGGGCAGACCCCCTCAAAGAAAAAAATATATACACGCATACAAGGTCATCATCTTAACAGTTTGTTATTCTCATCGAGTCATCCGTGAGCAGAGCATCAAGTTGGCATGTATATTACAGCTGAATGCGGCGATTACTATTTTGTTCAGCAAAACGCCTCACAAACTTATTAAGATCAACAGCTGTAGTGCGTTTTGATTCAATGCTGAGTACAGCCAAACTTGACATTCTCTTCTCTGTCATTGTAGACCGCAACTACCTCATTCCTTTAGTGCTTGGTTCCGAAAGGCTTCTCGTTTTGCGCCGTCCCGTTCAAATGAATTCGCCACCAATCATATTTCCACTCTCGCGCCAGGACCGGGGGAGGGGTTACATGACGTGCATCTTGTGCTGCATTCACTTGCACTCGGACATTAGAGACTTTCTCTCATAAATGTCCGATGAGCAACAACTTTTCTTTCAAAACAAAGATGCCAACTGGGGTGGCAGCTGGGGTGGCAAGGCTATTGTTTAGGGTGGCAGTTGCCACCCCATGCCACCCCGGTAGATCCGCCCCTGCTTGTCAGAGGCTATTAGAATGTCATTTGTGACTTTAACCAGAGCTGTCTCTGTGCTATGATGTGTTCTAAAGCCAGACTGAAAATCTTCAAATAAATCATTGTTTTTTAAGTAATCACACAACTGTTTTGCGACTGCTTTCTCAAGAATTTTTGAGAGGAACGGAAGATTAGAAATAGGTCTATAGTTGGCTAAAACCTCTGGATCGAGGTTGTGCTTTTTAAAAAGCGGTTTTATCACTGCTACTTTGAATGATTGTGGAACATAGCCTGATAATAAAGACATATTCATAATATTTAATAAAGAAGTGCTAATTAATGGTAAAACTTCCTTTAACAGCTTCGTTGGAATTGGGTCTAACATGCACGTTGATGGTTTAGAAGAGAGAATCATTGAATTTAATTGTTCAAGGTTTATGGCTGAAAAGTATTCTAATTTACTACCTAGTGTAATATTAGAACTTACGTTTCCGGGAGCTGTTGATAACACTATACTGATCAAAGGCAAGAGGTCATTAATTTTGTTTCTAAGAGTAACAATTTTATCGTTAAAAAAGCACATAAAATCATTACTACTGAGTGCTATGGGAATAGAAGGCTCAATCGAGCTGTGGCTCTCTGTCAGCCTGGCTACAGTGCTGAAAAGAAATCTTGCATTATTCTTATTCTCATCTATTAATGAAGAGTAGTAGGCTGCTCTCGCTTTACGCAGTGCTTTCTTATATTCATTGAGAGTAATATGCCAAATTAAACGAGATTCTTCAAGTTTAGTGGAACGCCATATCCTTTCAAGTTGTCTCGACTTTTGCTTTATTTTGTGGGTTTCGGCATTATGCCATGGAGCTAATCAATGTTGTTTTATTTTCTTCTTTTTCAAAGGAGCAACAGAGTCTAATTTTATTCGCAGCGCATCTGTAGCACTATCAACAACATGATCAATTTGGGGTGGTGTACATTTTATATAAGTTTCCTCCCCTACATGCAGACATGCTATCGAGTTAAGTATTGGTGGAATCTCTTCCTTAAATTTGGCTATAGCACTAACAGATAGGTTTCTGCTGCAGGAGCTTTTGACTAATGCTTTGTAGTCTATTAACAGTACTTCAAAAGTTACTAAGAAATGGTCGGATAAAGCAGGATTATGCGGTTCGACTAATAGTTGCTCAATTTCAATACCATAAGTCAGAACAAGGTCGAGAGTGTGATTATAGCAGTGGGTTGGTTTATTTACACTCTGACAGAAACAAACAGAATATAATATAGAGTTAAATGCAACAGTAAAAAATATATAAATATCTAAAATTGTTGCTAATTTAAATGACTATATAAACTACTATGGATTACTTTGATATGATTACTTAGTCTGGCAGTGGCTCAGTCAGTAGGGGCTTGGACTGTGAGCTGTAGGGTCGCTGGTTCAAGTCCCAGAACAGACTTAAAGTATAGAGCAGGGGTGCCCAACCTTTTTTTAACCGAGAGCTACTTTTAAAGTTGCCAGTCTGCCGAGATCTACCAGGCCAAATAGAGAGCGTAGCCATTACTGACAGCCTACCAGGTAAATACACACTGCTACTTATATAAAACTGACCTTCGTACGATTAATACTTCATAAAATACTGCAGATCCTTTATCTTACCTCTTTCTAATCTACACACATACAAGTATTTAACTGAAGTTACACAACAGTGTTGTTGATACAGAGTTGGAGTTTATTCACACGTCACATACTACAGTGGGTAATGTTTTCAAGAAACATTGAACAGTGCTGCCACATATCACGCAGGAAGAAAAGAAAAGACTCTGAACCCTTTATTTGCCATTATATAAAAATAGTGTTGCTACAAAAGTATAAATTAGGCTTACTAATAAGACAACTCAGATCTGAAGCTACACAGGAATCTGCTGCCAAAGTGCAATAAAAAAGACACAATTAATAGAATCAAACCCTTTTTTTTTGTTGCATTTTAGTAGATTATAAAAAGAAATGCCTTTAAAATAGGATGCAAGCTACACTAGTTTCTTAACCTGAATTGATAATGGACTATAATCCATTTAAGTTTGCATTCTTATACCATTTTCTACAATAATTATAATGAATGAGTTCAAACAAACTAAAACTTACAGCTGATTAATAACGGTATCTAACTTGAGTTTTTATTATATCAAAAACCTGTTGAAATGCTACCGTTTTTTACTGTCCCCCAAAAGCGCGTCGCAGCCTCCAGGAATGCTTCTTTCACAACTTCGCAGTCTTTAAAAGACTTCATGTGTTTCTCAAGAACGTGACTGACACGATAAGATGCTCTGGTAGCAGCCTTGCTCTTGTTGTTGGGCCTGGTGGAAATGGACTGCTGTGCATTTAGCTGTCCTTTCAGGCCCCTCCCCTTTTGGAGCGTAGGGCAGAATTAGGAGGGAATTCCGTCTCGTAGCGTTTGTGCACTATTTTGAAATGCCGCTCCTAAATTACCCTTCTTCAGATGGACTTTGAATTGGAATAGATACAAAAATAATCATCCTCCCACTCGGAGTTAAAATTATATATGTTTTGCTTCTGCCATAATTGCGGTCTTGTTTGTGTGCGGACTGTCACTCCTGTTGATACGGACAACGTTAGCGAATTAGTGCACTGCCCACTAGCCACGCCCCGACACATGGGGTCACGGCGGCCAATCCCAAAGCTTTGATGCGTTCAAGTGCATTATTCTGGCACAGGAAGATTATGTTATAGGACATTAACGATAAAACAGAACATTGTTGTTCTATTTTTGGACACATCTCGCGATCGACTGGGAATCTCCCCGCGATCGACCGGTCGATCGCGATCGACTGGTTGGTCACCCCTGGTATAGAGTGTGGACTGCTTCTTTGAGAGGTCCTAGTTCACCTGCTGGGCCCTGCCGTGGTGCACTTAAGCAAGGCACCGGACACCCCCCCACTCCCATTGCTCCCCGGGCGCTGTGCAATAGCTGCCCACTGCTCCTTGTAATAGACAAGTATTGGTACTAGGAGGCATCCCTCCCCAATTATTTGTGAATTTTACCCTGAGGATAAAAAAAGTACGACGGAGTATTAGGGCCACACTTAGAAAAACAAAACAGAGAGAATAAAGTCGTAATAATACGAGAATAAAGTCGTAATGTTACGAGAATAAAGTAATAATTACGAGATTAAAGTCGTAGTTTCATAAGTGACTTGAGAAGCGGACTTGGATACAAATGTATTTATTATAAACGTTAGTCCTTACCATCTATCACTGTGTATATCACCATTCAAACATATTTTAAAAGTTGAACAAACTCCACACAGCTCAGTAAAGACTGTGAGATGTTGACTTTATTTGATCATTTCAGTAAAAACTAACGTTCATATTTCTCTTTTTGATTATAATACTGATGAACGTTCAGAAAAAAGCACTTTGGCAACTTACCACATACGTTTTAAAATGCTTAATAAGCACCGTAACTTTCATGATATCATTTTTCGGTCATAATCGGTTGTTTCTGTGAACGGCCGACTGTTGAGTGACGGCAAATGCTGCGGCTGCAATGCATTGTGGGGCAGCATTTGCTCCTCTCCTTTCGGTTAGAGAGGTCCAGTGGTTCCTAAGCTAAAGGAGGTTATAAAGGAAGTTTGAAACCTCCTTTCCTTTCATTTGGAGAATTGGAACGGCACTTATCATGGCTGCCAGTGACGTACTTCCGGGTCATTTCACTCCGTTAGGAAGGTTCCTAAGCTAAATGGACTATTGGAACGCAACCCAGGGCTGCAGTCGAATAGTCCATTTAGCTTAGGAACCTACACACTGTTCATACTGCTCACAGGCTGCTGTGTATATCTAGTGTATTCATACCCCTCACCGTTTATTCATCATTCAATTCATTCTATATTTTATTCTGTAGATGGTGTACATTACTTTTCACTTCACTGCTTGTTGCACTCCTGGTTAGAAGCTAAACTGCATTTCGTTGTCTCAGTACCTGTAATATGTGCAATAACAATAAAGTTGAATCTAATCTTGAGCAGGAACAAATGTATTTACTTAGTACATATCTGAAATTAACGATTAAACACATGTGTGCATTCTTTATAAATGCAAACCGAGTCAAGCCGACTCCGGAGGTGGCGGTATGCACCTTAAAGTTGTTTGCAATCCGCCAAATAACCGAGAGAAGAAGAAGAAGAAGACGAAGCCGACTCCGGGCTGTCCGACTTCAGGCGAGCTTTTTGAGACCTCCCCCGGCTGCGATCGGCTATTCTCGTCTACTTTCGAGGCGAACCGCAACGCGTCTCAAACAAGCCTATTGTCTCCTTTCTGCAGGAGGAAATGGCTGGTTCTGGCTGCCTGCTTTTATCCAAAGCGACTTACAATAAGTGCGTTCGACCAACAAGATACAAACTTGAAGAAAACAGAATCATATAAGTACATCAGATTTCATAGAGCCAAAACATTTCAAGTGCTACTCAACTAGCTTTAGATAAGCCAGTTCAATTCAACACTCGAAGTGGAGTCGAAAGAGATGAGTTTTCAGTCTGCGCCGGAAGATGTATAAGCTATCTGCTGACCTGATTTCAATGGGGAGCTCATTCCGATTCCACTACAAGGCTATCGTTCGACTCTTTCTGGATCCAAAGCCTTGATTACAAGTCTCATCATTTCTTGTAAAACAACAAATCCCCTTTGAACAGCTCGTAGATACTGAAACTTGCGCTATTGTTCAAAAATAAATAACAACAAACCTGGAATTATGCATTTGGGACTTTTTTTTGCTTTTTCTTGTTGTACCAAACCCGTACCGAACCTTGACCCCCAAACCGAGGTACGTACCGAACCGTGAATTCTGTGAACCGTTACACCTCTAATGGATAGTTAATGCAATCTAGCACATGTGGAGAGAGATGGTACTGCATCGGTAGCAAAGTCTACCGAAGGAATCCCAGGTGAATTGAGGTTGGCATCCTTTGATTAACACAATTAGAAATGTACATGCAAAAAACTGGCGTAATTTATCTCTAGGAATAATGAAGTCAGTCATACTTTGGCCTCGCACATTCGAAATGTAACAACTAATTTGTCGCTAAACGAGATACCCTGGACGGTTAACGCTACATTTAGCGATGGCTAGCTTGTTTTCCAGTGTTGCTAGGGTGTTAGCTAACTCACTTGTTTACGTGTTTTGCCAGCTAGCAGCGATGGATAAAGAAGATAGAGATTTCTGTCCTCAACTGATATTACCACCACAGCTACAAAATATATGACGGTCGGTCATACTTCATCTACATGACAGAAAGGACACTATTTCTTCAAATAACGTGAGTTATACTACTTATGTCTGTTTGCCAGTCTGCCTGTCTGCTTGTCACTGTAATCTGAATGATTCTGCTCGCTTGTTTTTCTCACGTCTCCAAGTGTCTGTTTTCAAATCCCTACATGTATTTGTGTTAATGTTATGTGGTTTACAGAGAGTTGGTAAGTAACTAAGTACATTTACACAATGGTGGACCGTGTCTATCACAACTGGACCTTCTGTAGACACACACACCCCTGGCCACTGCAATATGACTTGACTACCCAGAGACCCAGAACAAGATCTGATTGGTTTCTTTATTTTCTAACACAAAACCACTGAAATACGTAGTGCATAGTCCGAGAAGGACAAACAAATCAACGTAACACTGTAATATTACTGTTGTAAGGTCATATCATTGCATGTTAGTTCACCAGTCCACTAGGTGGCACTGTGACATTGAAGTTGTTGCCGTTCCATAAGCATAGAAGAGGAACTGGGGGCTATGTTGTTATGCTAAGTATGTGATGAACCGGAGTCGCAGTTCAGCGCTACCAGAAACCAATAAACTCCACTATGCTCACCAGAAGCCTCATGTGATACTACATAATGGCGACGAGGATAAAAGTACAGCAGATGCCTGGTGGAAATGCACACAAATGAGCGAGACTGTTGAGTGGCTAAGTTAACGGCACCAAACACCGGACAGCAGTGTGAGCTAGAAGATGGCGGCGGCAATGGTAGGAAACACCGCTCCTTTTGATAGTCAATCCCAGACGTGGGAGGAATATTGTGAGGTTCTCCAATATTTCTTTGAAGCTAATGAGATCGAAGATGCAGGTCGGCAGAAAGCTATTTTGCTCAGTTCAGTTGGCAGTCAGACTCAAGGGCGCCGGAAGCGGGGGGGCCATTGGCCCCCCCACTTTACGGCCCTGCCCCACATTTTCGCAGCTGCGGATGCCGCGGAACACTGTACAAATCCTGTTTCAATAATTCCCCTCTACTCTAAAGTCGCATCTAAAAAGACTTTGTAAAAACAGTGTCATTACTAAAGCAAATTAGTTGTTTGCACTATTTAGCTGAAATGTGCATTGCAATAATCCTATTAAGCAGAGATAACTCAGTGTGTTACGTTTCTGCAAGAGAGGGGAGGGGCTTCCACACACACATTGAGCATTAGTGCTGCAGCTGCACTGCACGCAGTCAGAGGTGAAGACCGAGGAGCCCACTAATTATTGCTGCTGGGTCTGGTGGTCCGACCGAATTTTGAAAATAACTTTACGTGGAATGGTGAGTTTGAAAACATCTATATCTATCTGTAGATATCTTTCTGTCAAAAATGTATTCGCTAAAAGACCTGCTCACAACAAGTTAGCTTAGCGCTAAAGCTGCACGTGGTTTAGCTAAAGTTACTTAACGGCTGATCATATGGTAACAAAACCGATTTAAAATGGCTTTTCATAAGGTTGCACATGAGTGATTCGTCACATTTATAACAGTAACTTAGAAAAATGTTCAAAGGAGCATGTCATTAAGGGGATATTAGCAGAGTTTAGCTAACGTTCTGCAGAGGTTAGTTAACGTTGTACAGAGGTTAGTTAACGTTTTGCAGTGGTTAGTTAACGTTGTAAAGAGGTTAGTTAACGTTGTACAGAGGTTAGTTAACGTTGTACAGAGGTTAGTTAACGTTGTGCAGTGGAGTTAATGTATTTTTTTCGTTTTCTTTTCTAGTCCTGTGCCGTTGGAGGTCCCGCAGACTACTCTTCTGCCGGGGGTCCTGCCAACCCCATGTCCTGTGCCGTTGGAGGTCCCGCAGACTGCTCTTCTGCCGGGGGTCCTGCCAATTCCATGTCCTGTGCCGTTGGAGGTCCCGCAGACTACTCTTCTGCCGGGGGTCCTGCCAACCCCATGTCCTGTGCCGTTGGAGGTCCCGCGGACTGCTCTTCTACCAGGGGTCCTGCCAGCTCCAGGTCCTGTGCCGTTGGAGGTCCCGCAGACTACTCTTCTGCCGGGGGTCCTGCCAACTCCATGCTTTGTCCCGTTGGAGGTCCAGCAGACTACTCTTCTGCCGGGGGTCCTGCCAACTCCATGTCTTGTCCCGTTGGAGGTCCCGCAGACTGCTCTTCTGCCGGGGGTCCTGCCAACCCTATGTCCTGTCCCGTTGGAGGTCCCACCGACTGCGCTCCTGCCGGGGGGTCCTGCCAATCCTGTGTCCTGTCCCGTTGGGGGTCCCGCCGACTGCCCTCCTGCCGGGGGTCCTGCCAACCCTATGTCCTGTCCCGTTGGGGGTCCCGCCGACTGCGCTTCTGCCGGGGGTCCTGCCAACTCCTGGTCCTCTTCCGTGGGGAATCTTGCCGACACCTGTCCCACCGGCTCCGGATCCTGTCCGGTCGACACCGGCTCCTGCCCGGCCTCCGGAGCTGTCCGGTCTTCGCCCTCGAGCCCGGCCCCCTGAGAGTCGCGGTCTTCGCCCTCGAGCCTGGCCCCCTGAGAGCCGCGGTCTTCGCCCTCGAGCCCGGCCCCCTGAGTGCCGCGGTCCTCGCCCTCGGGCCCGGTCCACTGACTCTTCCTGCCGTTGCCTTCGCCCTCGGGCCCGGCCCCCTGACTCTTCCTGCCGCTGCCTTCGCCCCTCCATGGTCCTCACCTTGGACTCTGTCTTGCCCCCGGGTCGTCCGCCCAAATTCCCCTTTTTGGACTCTGCCTTGCCCCCGGGCCGTCCGCCCGAGACCCCTTCCTGGTCCTCTGCTGTGCTCCTGGACGGTCAGCTCAGTCCCGTCCTCCAGACCCCCTCCACCCACCCTGGTGGCTTAGTGATGCGTATCAATCCCAAAGCAGTCTCAATGCATTGCACAAATCACAGTTTGAACCTAATTCTTCAGGAAGCTGCCTCAAAGTGCAACATTGTACGTGGTGCCTTCAGTTTAGTTCACGACATACATGAGATAATCAACAACTCACCAAAACGACTCGCCATGTTTAAAAACATTAGGGATGCTGCTGCTGCCTCTCCTGGTGCCAGTGCTGGCCTCACACCGCTCTGCCCCACTCGCTGGACAGCCAGAGGCAGTGCAATCAAATCCTTGCTTGCCAATTATGAAGCTGTCTACGACACTTTGGATGAAATAATCCGAATGGGGGGGAACACAGAAGCAAGCAAAAAGGCACCAGGGCTGCAGGCATTGATGACTCAATTCAGTGTTTTCTTTGGACTGAAAGTGTGTCTTAAACTGTTTTCTTCTGCGGAAGAGGTGGCTCGGGTGCTCCAGTCCAAAGACCTCTCAGCAGAGACAGTTAAGTCAGCAGTGCAGATGCTCCGGACACACTACACAAACCTGAGGTCCACAGAGGCATTCCACAGCATCTTTGAAGATGCCCAAAGAACGACCATGAACGACCTGGTCCAGGCACCGGCTCTTCCTCCAAGGCGGCGCGCTCCACGCCGTTATGATGATGGGGATGCACCTCATCAGTGGGAAAATCCAGAGGACTACTTCAGGAGCCAGTTCTTTGAGGTAGTTGACCTGCTCACTTCTGAGCTGACTCGCAGGTTTAACCAACCCACTCTGCTTCTGCTGATGAGCATGGAACAGGTACTCCTCACAGCAGTAAACACCCCCCCGGGATTCGGCAGCATCAACATCCCTCAAAATCTGGTCGACATGTACACAGGTGATGTTGACATGGAACGGCTGTCCACCCAGTTGTCACTGTTTCCAGCAGTTTTGCAGGCACACAACAGTTCCGGCGCTGAAAGACCCATCACTCAGGTGACAAAGGTGGCCACAATCGCGGACATGCTGGCGGCACAGGGACGAGGCACGCAATCCC
This sequence comes from Gymnodraco acuticeps, assembly GCF_902827175.1. Taxonomy (NCBI): domain Eukaryota; kingdom Metazoa; phylum Chordata; class Actinopteri; order Perciformes; family Bathydraconidae; genus Gymnodraco; species Gymnodraco acuticeps. The sequence goes on from NW_022989913.1 coordinate 489,217, forward strand.
TCTTCAGTGAAGTGGACAAGCTTCTACGGCTGTATTTCACTGTGCCGATGTCCAATGCAACAGCTGAGCGGAGCTTCTCCAGCCTCCGTCGGTTGAAGACGTTCCTTCGTTCAACTATGTCCGAGCGCCGCTTAAATCACCTTCTCTTCCTCCACATCCACAAAGATTTGACCGACGGCCTGGACCTCAAAAAAGTGCTCCGGAGTTTCTGCTTTGCCAGTGAGCGAAAAGAGGTTTACTTTGGCAAAATGTAGAAAGATTAAGTAGGCTAGATTTAGCCACGTGGGGATTTTTGTTTTGTTTTACCCTATGCATTGTGGGACATTTGTTGGAAGGTTGCTCCACCCTCATGTTATTGGACATTTTAGTCATGTGATTTTAATTACACAACATCACAGCTTGTGTTACTGTTAACAAGCTTGTTATACGTTCTTTTCACAAGAATTGTTGTTTGGTTCGATTAAATAAATAATTTATGTCCATTTCTTGAAATAAGTTTCATGAATTGCATTACCTGTAGCCAGTAGAGATGTTAAGATTCACCGATTCGCATCGGTGCACCGGCATAAACGTTCAAGATGCGAGTGCACCGGTTGAAAGAGTGCACATCGGCTACAGTTTGGGTTGAACCGGGCTGAACTCGCGATGCATCGATTGCGTAGCGTCTTTGCATCGGTAAAAAACCGATTCATCATATAAAATTCCCTCATCTTGTCAACGCTCAGCAGAGACGATTTTTGATATTTGCTTCGCCACTACGGAGGCCGAGAGTCTCAGTTATCAACACACACGGAAGTTGAGGGGAAAGAGAAACACAGCGCACCGAAAAATACCTACAAATCAAACGTTTGGCAACACTTCGGATTGTTCAAGAAAGACGGTGTAATAGTCCTTTATGCTACATAGTTGACCGCAGGTCATGGAGAGTAATAAGGTATCCGTAGACCTTTGTATGAGGTATCTTTATTACTTAACAGGTCTACAGCCATGATACATAGATCCGTCCTAGATGCGGGCTTGCATACACACAGTATCACTCCGCAGCCGCACCCCATCAGTAACGTCCTGATGGTATATGTGCGCGGCACTATATACTACAGACGGTCAACTTGAAAAATCGCTCGCAAATTGTTAACGATTCCGAGCCGCTTTAAAGTACACAAGTAGTACGAGGAACTTAGCGACGCACATAAAGAGGCGACATGGGGTCTGCGGCTGAAAAGAGAAACATGAAAGTTAGACATACGAGTTAAATCACTTAGTGAGGTGTTCTGTCAGAGAGAGTGGTGTTTAGTTTACAGCAGCCTGTGACGGCCAATAATAATGTAAATGTCTTACTTACTGTAAGCAGTTATGAAATACCTGTTTGTGAAAGGTTATTTGTATTCTTTATTGTTCATATAGAACCCACTGCTTTCTGCTCACTGGTGAGTTAGCCTATGAATGAGTGTTAAGCACATCAGGCTGGCAGCTGTATGGGCATTGCACTATGGTAGCTGTTATTTTCACATTGTTAATCATGAGCAATGCATCCTTACATTGTTGGATGTGGACTGTGAGGTGTTATAGAATTGTACTCTGGAAAGCTTTTAAAGGAAACAAAATAAACGGCATGATGGGATGTGCAGTACCAAATATGTAAAGCACTTTTTTGTTAATGTATGATTTGCTGCATATAAGGAATAAAACAAAAATCCTCTGTCGTACCATATTGAAGTATCATTATTTTTGCATCGTGTTGAATCGCATCGTATCGCACCAAATCGCATAATGTTGAATCAAATCGTATCGAACTGTATCGCAACAGGGGTGAATCGTATCGTATCGCATCGCCTAGTGCAGGGGTGGCCAACCCGCGGCTCTCGAGCCGCATGCGGCTCTTTGCCTAGTTTCATGCGGCTCTTCAGTTCATATCGAATTGTAAATGTGTGAGTTTGGGGGAGAGACACTGACTCCTGACTAGTGTTGCACGGTGTACCGATACTTGAAAGGTATACCGCGATACCCTGCCGTTAAAAACGTTACGATTCTTAGGCCTATCGGTAGGCCTACTTTAAGAATGACGGGGAAAAGTACTCCGGTGAGAAAGCGCCGTTTTAATACGAGCCGTGTGTTCAGCGCTCTGCTTCCAATCCCTGCACTGCAGCCGTGCCTGCAGTCCCGCCCCTCTCAAGCACGCTCTAAGTTCCTCCCCTCTCAAGCACGTTCTAAGTCCCTCCCCTCTCTCGTGCACGCGCTAGCTGCCAGAGCATGTGAGAAAACGAGAAGCATGGCTGCAAGTGGGAGTGCAACTGCCGCTGCCCCTCGGCTTGTTGACAAAAAAGACGCCAGAAGCGACATTTTGATGTATTTTAGCTATATCTCTGACAGTGAGGGCAAGCCTACGGACACCATGAGGCCTGTCTGTAAGACATTTATTAATTTTATTTAATACGAATTCTTGTCATTTATTTTAGTTATTGTTCTCATTGTTTACAAGGTTGTGTTATGGTTATGGTTCTGGTGTGAAATAAAGCACAATAATTACATTTAAGACTGTTTCCCTTTTTTTAAGAAAAGTATCGAAAAAGAATCGGAATCGAAATTCTTGACTTGGTATCGAAACCAAAATGTTGGTATCGTGACAACACTACTCCTGACAGTTAAACCTGATATTTAGTAGGTCTGTTAAGTATTGAATGTTGATAATTCTGACATAATTTGGCCGGTCAAAGTTGTTTGGGCTCGGATAAAATCGCTCCGTTATTTTCGTCACGTGTTACTTTCGTCCCGGCTCTCCCCCATCTCCCCACGTATGTGTGGTGTCAGGTGTCAGTATGAGAGGATGACAGCGCGAGCGCGTCTAATTTTGATGTGGCCCAAGAGCCAATCACAATAATACCTGCGATGCAGTGAACCAATCACCTTTGAGGGGGGGAAACCTATCGTTGATTAAACATTATCCAGTGTTTCCCCTACCATTGTCTTGGAGGGGCGCTGCGCCCAAAAAATATATATCATTTTTTTAAAAATATATATATAGCACCAAATTGCAAATAATCTATAACTACTGTCACTTTTCACATTGAACATGTGCTCTTTTATTAAATAAACTAAACGCTTTCATTTTAAGTTGTGAGTTTAGTGTTTTTGACCCTAAGAAACACTGATGCATTAATCAATAACAATAATCCACAGCTCCTCTCTGCTCCAGAGGATTTAAAATATATATATCCCAATGCCACAAAAATGCATCAGTGACGTGGTTGAAATCTTGTCTCCAGAAAACAAAAAACTGAAACAAGCGGTATCAGTGACTGTGTGTTTGATGTGGCTCTTTGCAGTAACATAGAAAAAATGTGGCTCTTAACCTCTGACTGGTTGGCCACCCCTGGCCTAGTGTTTCAAATGTATCGTTAATGTATCGTATCGTGGCAACGTATCGAGATGCGCATCGCATCGGCCTCAGTGATGGAGATGCACATCCCTAGTAGCCAGAGGTACCTGACCGGTCTCAACGCTGTGTGTGTCCGTCAGGAAACACGCTGTTTACAAGTAGTTCCAGGCTTCCAGCAAACATCCACTGATAAACTGCGATGTTAGCAATAGCAACCTCATGATAACCACATATTTTTTTAACTTAGGATCATACCTGTGTTTAGTCTAGAAAAAGGTAAATGTGTGCATTTTATTATAAAGTTGTGTATATTTACAGACTATTGCAAAAACTAAGAAGCTTATAAACATCAGGTTTAAAACTAAAAGAGCTTTACAAAAAAGTAACACAATGAAAGATGTTTGGAGTTTTATTTGAGTTATTCATTTACATTTTGTTGTCAAAGAGATACTGATTTGAAACCGTTGTTACATACAGTTACGGTGTCAGTACCAGATATGTTCGTGCTACCAGATATGTTCGGGTGTATTTCCGTCGCATCCGTCATCCGTCATATTCGTCATATTTTACGGCAACTCAAGAGGGCCATCACGGTCAAATTCCGAACATTTAAACATAGCCGACACTTCATTCTTTACTTTGTCCGTTATTATATGTAGAAGATTATACTTTTTCTCCGTCATGTTGTTTCCTTAGCAACAACTTCAAACAGGCATAGCCTACACTTCATTCTTTACTTTGTCCGTTATTATATGTTGTAGAAGATATTAATTTGTTCTCCGTCATGTTGTTTCCATAGCAACAACTTCAAACAATAACAACTAACCGCTAGCCGCAAAGCTAGCATCACAGCCACTGCTCCGTTTTCGGAGACTTTGCACACGTTTTTCACAAACATTTGCACACGCTAGGAGCACTTCCAATAGCTTCGTCTTGATCTGTAGATGTGATTTGATGTGTCGTGTGTCCCCCAACTCCTCTCCAAAGTTCAGATATTTAATAAAATACTCAGGGGAGTTTCCTGAATTTTCATGCCCAAAGCCAAGCACTAGGCCCTGGGTAAATTAAGAGGCTGATCTCGGGCACTTTTGTCCACTTTCCCTGGGGGGTATACTACGAAGCAGGATTTTCGCTTAGCCGGCTAACTTCAGGGGAAACTCCGGCTTTCCGGTCCTACGAAGCTGGTTCTCTTTTTAGCAGGCTAGATCTCCATGGTAACTTATGCTTAGCGGCTAACCTGGTCGGGACCAGGTTAGGTTGCAGGCTAAGAGCTCAACTCAGTGAAAGCACTGCCTGCTGACCAATCAGAGCTCAGTGTGCGGAGTTTAAAGCGATCAAGTCATATTACAGAAGAAAGGAAATACAGAAAAGCTGCCGTCGCAGGAAAGACGGCCGGCAAAAATCACCGACTGCGTGAACGTGAACATTAATAGAATATCACCTCCCATCTTCAGAGCAATCTGACTATTATAACATTAGCGTTAAGAAAGCTTACTTAAATATATGCCACAACATAAGTAACCGGATCAGAGTAACATTAAGTAGCCTACAGTCCGCGGCATATCACTTCATAATGTATCATATATCTCCTTATCTGAATCAACTGAGCCGTATCTGGCCGTGCAACACTCAGTGTCACATACTGTATGCAGAAGTATTATTTTAAGCAACACATTAAGTTGACGAAACACTCGAGACAAATGTAATTAAAGTCAGATCGTGTTTTAGACGGGGCAGTGATATCATAAACCTGTTAATGTACGCATTCAAACACTTTTTCTTTTGCCAGCTGTATTCACCTTGCAGGTGCAGACTATGTGGCTTTTATCCTGGATAAAGTGTTTAAGACATGGATGTTTAAAGTTTAACTTCTTCATTTTTGACTAGTATTAAAGTTCACTTTTCATTCAGGAAGTATGACGCTGCGCTGTCAGTACGCTTCTCCATGTTTGTGATTGGTCGAATGCTCCAAATACCACCCCTTTCATATGAACGCGCACCTAACTAGATAGGAAACGGCTGGCTTGAGCGATCCACTTGATAACCCGCGTCGTAGTACAGTTTAGCGAGAGCGCGTATGTTTTGGATTAGGCCAACCGGCTAACTCAAACATATCCAGGTTAGGTTGAACCAGCTTCGTAGTATAGGCCCCTGGTGGTCGAAACTCAAGCCAGACATCCCTGGAATCGTCTCAGAGAGTAGATGATCAGTGGGGCCTTGTTTTTACTGAATGATGTGTTTTTTTATGGGGAATTCAAATATGAGCTTATTTTTAGGATTTTCGGAGACTTTGCACACGTTTTCACAAACATTTTCACGCCAGGAGTATGGGAGTACATCCATTCACTTCGCCTTGATCTGTAGATGTGATTTGATGTGTCGTGTGTCTCCCAACTCCTTTCCAAAGTTCAGATACTATATACAAATACTAAAAGGTAAATAAAACATTAAACATAATGACAAAATAACAACCTGAAATATATGTATTCTATCTACACATTTCGTAATTATCTAATCTAGTGGCCTTATAAAAGTGTTGGCTAAAGTAACGCAGAATATATATATTTTTTAATTGTAAATAATTAGAAACATTATTTATGTGCACAAGGGACCAAGGTACATGGGACCCCACCATAGCACCCCACACATAACAAGCTGTCCCGAGTTCCTACGGCTGCAGTTCCGCAGACGGCCGGTGTGTGGCAGCAGAGCGCTGGGAGCAGAGGGAGGTGAGTATATGACGGATATGACGGATGACGGATGCGACGGAAATACACCCGAACATATCTGGTAGCCCGAACATATCTGGTACTGACAACGGCATTTCCTGTTTCTGCCGGAGAGAGGGGAGGCCGTCCCAAAGCTTGCTGCTGTGTTTACTCCATCTGACAGGAGGAGCCTCATGTGTTACTCCACGGAGTTCACTCCGTCACGGAGGGGGAGTGTGTAGGGGTAGGGACGGTGTAGGGCGTGATTTGGGATTGGGCCATACACACGCACTTTTTTGGCCCCCCCACTTCTAAAATGAATCCGGCGCGCCTGGTCAGACTTACAGCCTTATGAGGAACCTTATCAGCCCGGCGAGGCCAGGAGATACAGTAAGACGTTTGATGAGCTTGTTCAGCTGCTGAAAGACCATTTCAACCCCAAACCCAGTGAAATTGTACAGCGCTACAAATTTAACTCAAGAAGTAGTAAGCTAGGAGAAACAGTCATGGAGTACGTTGCTGTGCTAAGGAAATTAGCACAAGATGTAAGAGAATATTTTAATCTGATCTTGATTATAGAGTTTCTTATCTTTTCTTAGAATCTGTGATATTGCAAACATCTTTGTATTAAAGTCAAAGCTCCTCTCTGTAAGTTGAGGTCACAGGTCAAAAGCTTCTCCCTCTTTCCTGTGGGGGAAGGGTTCCTGCCTCCATGCATTTTGCGAGACTAACAGATTATTGTCTCACATCTGCTATTGATTAGGTAAAACGCGGGCTTCTGATAGCTCCGCCTCTTCTCATGTTGATGCGTGCTGTGTCTTCTTTGTGTCAGAGATGGCTTGGTAGAGCACAGAGATGTGTGAAACGAAGTAATCTCCCCGGCTGTATTAAATGTACTCTTAAATAAACTCTCAGTGCTGTGGTTAAAAGACGATCCAGACTCCTTCATTCCACCTCAACATTGCAACACAGAAGTTTTCTTCACACATTTGCGTCACGAACAATCGTACCAAGAAATCGTCAGAGCTGGTAAGTGTGATTTCAAATCTATATTTGGATAGTGCCTTACCAACTCTGTGATTGACGGTATCACAATTACCTGTGAAGCTGAGCGGATGCAATTTGTTTTTGGTCTCTCTACTCTGTACATTTGGAGGCATAATTATAACCTGGGAAATCGGTGTCAAATGGGGATTCTGTCCTGGCCGATTTTTCCTGTGATTGCTGCTGGGGCAAGTGCCCACAGAAGCAAGCACAGCTCATGTAGAAAACAATAAGAATATTTGGGGCTAATAAATAACCTCGGAATATCGACTTTTACCGATTTCCTCTGTGTGTGGTTCCTGGAATTAAATTACTAGACAATTACACACGGCAAATATTCAGAGAGACCTTAAGGAGAGCATCAGTAAGGTGGAACTTCTGTTCAAAAGCAATGTGAGGATTTGTAATTGAAACGAATCGCCGAATTCTGGAGATTTCAACGGTTTAACTAGTCTGATCAATCCACCTCGAGTTTCGGCTCAGCCTGCACGAGGGAGGGCGAATTCCCCTCCCCCCTGTGGTGAACGGCACACGAGGGAAATAGAGCACATGGTGGTATTTTGCTAATCACACCATGATAAGTTTTAGAACTAAATAAGACGATTATGAATGGGAAGGGTGATACCAGAATATTACATCACACTGTGTTTCATAAACTAATGGATAATTGAATTTGGCTGTTGTTTAAAAAAAAGAGTACTGAATTAATTAAAAATCTCTGCTCTCGGTCGGTAGAGCGGTTTACCACTAAATTTGCATAGTGGTTTTGATTGAGAATAAAGTAGTTTATTGCTCTTCAACAGATTACTAGTAAATATGGCTGAGAAGAGCCCATATTAAACATCTCTGTGAGGGCCTAAGATATTCAAAAAAATAATATTTGAAAACATTAAAAAAAATAATTATATTTTGTTGTTGTTACATTTTTCATTAGTTTTACCAAAATAACTTGATTTAATTGTATTTAAAATAATATTTTCAAAGAAATAAATCCTTCGAATCTGCCTGTTCAGTTTCTGTTGGAATGTGAAGGGTTAAATGCCGTCTCTGCGAGTTATGTGAATACGGGAGGGCTTGTTGGTCCCTCTCTACATTCACAGAAGAGGCTTCTCAATACTCAAATTTCCCCTCCTCGACTCCTCGGTCTTCCGGTAGTGACCCGGAAATGAATTTCAGCGCACCATTTTGAAGGACGTCTCATTTCTCTAAATGCACACCGAGGACCGAGCATCGAGCGTCGAGGAGGCTCTCTGGAGGAGCTATAACCGAGGATACACTGATGTTTCCTCCACGGCTCCTCCACGGATGCATTTCCGGGAACGGTGGAGGCGTGACGCACGGCCGGACTTATCTCAGCCAATGACAGCTATGCATGCATCCCCTGGATATTATTTTAGAAACTGCTTTCATCGCGTCGCGATGTTTCCAGAGAGAACAGCTGTACGGTCCATGCAGAAAGCAGAGCAGTGTGTATATATCACTCAGTATAACAGGCCTACTCTCTTTATTTGCTTTAGTTTAGTAGATATCTACAAACAAAGAGTCGATATTTTTCTAAGACCATTGCTTCACATAATAAAATACACAACGGCTTATGCTTTTGGAGCTGTAGGTGTGTGTGGTACAGTGTGTAGGTGTGTGTGTGGTACAGTGTGTAGGTGTGTGTTGTACAGTGCGTAAATGCGGCGGACAGACGGGTCTCAGTTGGTTTGGTGTCCTCTGCTTACTTTTAATAAGCCTACTTGTAAATACAACTTTTGGCCCGTAATTTCAATTCCCCATTTCAGCGACCAGAGAGAGGGGCCGGATATATCCAGTCTCTGATTGTGTTACGTTATTATGAGAGTGCTCTCATACTTTAAATTGTATATATTTATATAAATATATTTGTGTGTGTGTGTCCGCATCTGTAGCCTGTTATTGTCTCATTATACCGCACTCTCAATGAATTCAAAGTAAATATGTGGGGGAACAATGTTCAGCTGATCTAACAGAGATACAGCGCTATGACAAAACACTCGACAGCTGATGCAGCTGTTGCCACGTAATAATGAACGCTCAGAGGAGAGGAGTTCTCATTTCTTTAAACGTCTGCTGCTTCCCCTCCTCTCTCATCGGTTCCCCTCCTCGGTCCTCCGCTCGCATCTCCTGTGGGCGGGTCTAAGTCTCGAGGAGGGGAACCGAGGAGGGGAAATTTGAGTATTGAGAAGCCTCTAGAGCAGTGGTTCCCAAACGGTGTGCCGCGGCACACTGGTGTGCCGTGAGGCAAGTCCGGGTGTGCCGTGGGATTTTGTGACAACCATACGTTATTATTGCAATATACAACTACACAAAAATAATTATGTTTTAATTTACTATATCAGTAGGCTACTTAGTAGGTTTATATGTACGTAATCTGCGCGACTTGTGCGTCCACATCTCCACGTGCAGTGCTGCATAAACATGGCTGAGTCAGCGATAACTTTCGAGGGATGGAGGTATGCCCATTACTTTGAGTTCGTCCGAAGAATAGACAGGAATGTGACGGTGAGGTGCAAACTGTGTCCAGGCCAGAAGCTGTTATCCACTGCTGGAAACACCACGTCAAACCTCAACAAACACCTGCAAAGAACACATGCTAAGGTGAAGCTACCGCACACGCTATTTGTTGTTTGTTTATATCACGCAGTCTGTTCTTCTTCTCTGTCTTCCGGTTGTTGCCTGTTTTGAATGACAAATACACACTACCGCCGCCTGCTGGTAAGGAAAGTTATTGCCACTCACGCATGCGCAGTTCGTACGTGCTCGGCGAGTAAAGTAACGAGTTACTTTATGTAGATAGTAACGAAGTAGTGTAATATATTACTTTAAAAAAAAAAAAAAGTAATATGTAATATATACATTTTTTTTAGTAACGACCCCATCTCTGGAGTTGGCGTTCTCTATTCTGATTTACATGAAGAACAACCGGAGGTCACGGCTCTCTGTTGAACAGGACTTGCGAGTGGCCCTCTCCTCAGTGCCACCAAGGATTCAAAAATTCTGCGCGCCCCGACAGGCACATGTATCTCACTAATTTGTAAGTCGGCAAAAATACAATAGCACATGTTTCAATGCTGATTGCTGAAATGTTACATTTATAATTTGTAGTTCAGGACCATGGACAATGCAGCTTCCTTGCATTGACAGTTCTCTGTGCTGAATTTCTGCTGAGTTTCCTTTGCCTCATTTTTAATGTTGTGACCTGTCTGGTTTAAATGAGTGTGTTGCTGCTTTGATGAAGCCTAATTTGATAAAGTTTCAAATTAATTTCTGAAATATTTCGTTAATAAATATTTCATGAGTAATATAGTTGTCTTTGTCACATTTTATTTGGCATTAGTAAATAATTATGCACATTTACAGATATTTTACATGATATGAGTGATAACACGTGTTATAGGGGCTATTTTGCACAATAGGTGTGCCTTGAGATGTTTACTTGTCCTTTGGTGTGCCTTGGGCACAAACAGTTTGGGAACCACTGCTCTAGAGGGCCAGCTATAGTAAAACAATGAGAGAGTAATGTCAAATGACAGTACAATTGACCAATCATATCTTCCCTCTAAATGGGCGGGCTTTATTTTCGCGGACTTTATGACAAGTTCCGCCCGCTGTGAGGTCTATGCAAGTGGTGCAGTGACGCGTCCTAAAACCCGGAAGTAAGCTGCGCTCGGATTCCCTCGACAGAAAGCAGTGGGATTTCTCCATAGGATTTTGGAAAATAGCTTGAAATAAGGTCTGTGGAAAACGACCCTGTTAGATAAATGCACATTTTGTTCAGCCGGATAATATCCACATGTCTATCCTAGTTTTATTATTTTTGAATCATAAATCTAAGCGATAGATTTATGATCGATATATTTATGATTAGCATAAGTTCGTTCATGATGGCTCACTTCAGTGATAGTGATGACATCGTTGCGAAATTATTAACCGAGTCATTTTCAAAATTGAGTTACAATGATAAACTGGAGTGTGTAGAGTTATATTTGTATTTATTCATGTTAGCAAACTATGGATAAGCTTAAAATGGGAATAATTTGGGTAAAACTGTGAGCTGGATATGGGGCCTGTTGACACGTGTTTTTGAGGACAAAGGAAGATGGGGGAAGGTGAGAGCATGTCCTGATTTGCATTCAACTTAGAACGAGCTACAGTGGTTGTGATATTAAGAGAGGTCCCTTGGGTTTCTCTGGTGGTTATCAATAGTAGCAGTTAAGTGAATACTGTTCAAACAATACCTGTGTTTGTGTTTTATATTGATTTCTCTGTTTTATCCTTTCATAAATGTAAGGACTACAAATGGCTATAAACATTCTGGGCTGGTTGGAGTAAACAGGGTTTTATTGCTCTGTGGGGGAGGTGTAGGTATGCAGGCCTTGAGACCTTTTGTTGTAAAGTGAGCCTGTTTGGTTTCCTGCTGGCCAGCGTTGCGTCTCCTGAGATGACCTGAAAAGATGACCAGCTGACCTAAACCCTAACCCCTCCTTCTTGCTCTGGTATATCTCCGGTGGATCCCTGGCGTTCGGCCTCTTCTTCACATGCTGCCTCGGGTGAAAGTAGCTCTGCAGTATGCGAACCAGTGCAGGAGTAAGCCGGCATTACTCCTTAAGCATTACAATATAACTGTAATATATCATGTTGTATTGTAATGATTGTATTGCATTGTCATATTGCCATTAAAGTAGATTATTGTTAACGGTTACTTTGTAGATATGGATTCCTTCCTGTATTATAACCAGCTTCATAGGAACGCGCGGAGATTTGAAAAGCGGACCAGTTATCCCTTTAAATCTCCAACAAATGGTGACCCCGACGTCTAGATATAACGAAGCTGAGGAAGAATTCAGACGCTTTCAAACATCTCAGACAATCAGCAGGACTCTGCAACTCTGCAAATAAGGTAAGCAGACGATGAAAATCGCCTGTCTGTAATTGGATACGCTAAAACTTTAGGATTGTCTGTAGGCGTTTCACAGTGTTTTTATAGTTTAAATGGAATATACAATGCATATTTTACTATGTTAGGAAAGTTATATACAAAACGTAAACGTTGATTGACAGGTAGACGAAAGTCCTGCGTGACGTAAAATAGAGCAGTTTGGCGTGGATCTGCAGGTAGTTTATTCCTGAGTGGCGTGGAGACGGTGCAGTTTTGTGGGTTGCGAGGTTTGATTCCTGCACGACAAAAACCTGGAAACTCGATATATTAGATCGGGTCGCCGTTTAAAAACTGGGGTTTAAACAGACCAATGCTGAAAGCTTAAAGCCAGAGCTCTGTTGTATATTAAATCGAGGGAGAGCGTTTCCCTTTGTCTGTAAACTTCTGCTGCTGCCATCTAGTGGCTGAAAGGGGGTATCACACCCTTGAAACTTCTGCTGCTGCCATCTAGTGGCTGAAAGGGGGTATCACACCCTTGAAACTTCTGCGAGCTAAAACTGGTACAAAACAATAAGGGATTGAACATTTTTTACAACGACAGCACCAGGAGATGAGTAAACTCAAGAATCTGTAGAGTGTAAATACATTGTGCAAAACACATTTTACACTCGAACTGTTTGCACATCATAGACAAGGAATTTAGACAATATAAATAAAGGTTCAGAAAGTAGACATAGGCCTACACTTGATTCAAATGTCATTACTGTGATCCGATTGGTGTGCTCTGCAGGTTTACTGTTGTTCGAAGTAACAGTGGGATTTAAAATATTGGAGAAAATATGGAGATGTTCTTTCGTAGTGTGTGGAATATGTGATGCTGGAAACATGTAAGTATTTCAGAGTTGTGTTGGGTAAATATGTAACAATGGATGAAACAATTTTTGGAGTGAGTTTTTGTAATATCATTAGTAGACATTAATTATGTTGTTTGGATGGCATTTAACAACTAAGACAGATAGTATGATTAGAAAGAGACAGAGTGGAAAGGGTTGGATTTATTTAACATCAGTGTGCTAGACTTCTTATAGGTAATGTGTACCGAGACCTGGACTCCCCCTCTGAGTTAGAAAGGCTATGATCCCGACCCTCCAAGCAGATGAAAAAACCTAACCCAACAAGAGACTCCTCCTTCTCCATCGTACAGACAGAGAACCAGAGCTGAACCAACAACAACAACAAGACTACATCAAGACTGCAGCCAGAACTATCTCCACCTGTGGCATCCAGAACCAAACAGCATGCTGACATACAGAGAGATACTCTCATCAGCCCCTCAGACAGGACATGAGAGCAGAATCCGCCCTCCATAAAAACAGCAGAGAGACTGTAAAGGAGGAGTGCAACAACAGTGGCATGATGGGGCTGCAGATGTGACTGGGCCAATGGCGGCCTACAAAAGTTAGGATGGATTCAACAGCTGATGGACTGAAGAGAAGACAGAATCAGAGGAGTTGGCATGGTCGATTAGAAGTGAGGAGGCCGGGGTCACGGCTTGAGAAAACCAGGGGAGGAGGAAAGGAGAACGGGAATGAGTGAGTTACACATAAACACACTTATTCACAAAACGCACATTTACATAACTTGAATTAACTTCATAAATACGTAAAGACAGAAAGATTTATTAATCATTTGGTAAATTAAAAATAGCAGTAAAGAGGAAACTATTAAAGTAAAATGATAATCATCCTAAAACACACTGACAGAGTAGAACCATATTCTTAAATATTTTCATCATGTTAACAAATCATTCTTTAAGACATTTTTATTCACGTGTGAATAAAGTAGCGATCTCATTGGTTACAATATTGATCACCATTATAAGGATAGTTTTAGGAACCACTCTATAGGACAAATCTTTGTTTGTATTAATGGCTAGTGCCAAGCCACATATTAAATTCCAATCTAAAGTGTTGATTTCACCATTGTGGCATAGTTATTACCATAGGACTTCGGTTTTAAATCCTTGATAAAGGAGGGAGTAATTGTTGCATGTTCGGACACCCAAGGTTCCACACACTGCTAAAAGACTTTAACATTGTTTTTTAAGTAGACCAGAATTATAATGAGCTATGAAATGCAGAGCGACACAGATCCTAGTAATGTTTTGACTCAAGATAATAGTTATGTACACAAGTTTCTGAAATAGATCATTAGACATTTTAATACTAATTAGGTGTAATTGGATTGCAGTAGTAGTGGTACTCGAAGGAAGTGAGTTTTGTACCAAGTTTCAGGAAAAGTGGGAGGCAGAAGTCCCAATGACAAGTGAGAATCATCTTGAAAATCATAGTTGAAATCGTGACATATTTTTGTAGACAAAGGATACTGGCCTATGCTGAAATGTCAAAGTCTCTGCAGAGCACGACACATGGCCAAAAAAGACGGAGACCAACTGACCTTTAACCCTGACCGACAGTGTAACTTGACAAGGCACTGTGGATGACTGACTCTGGGGTGAACCTGACCAAACTTGACATGACAACCAGACAGTGTGAGTGTGAATGTATGCCGGCATGTGATCAGTGTAACTGCATGATTCTAAAACAATAACTAACCAAGCATGTTTTTGGACTAACATATTATTTTGGAGCTCCAAGGGAAACGAGAGGTTTCCTAAAAATTCCACTAAAAGGGGAAACCACACATGTGATATTTTCCTCTCACATGAGTTGGCGGTTTGCAAATGTAAAACTAAAATCTGAAGATTCTGTTTCTTTTAGGCCTGGAGGACGGAGAGGAACACTTCTTTTCACTGAAGTGTTCACTGTGGAAATAATGATAATGATGTCAAATTGAAAATAATGTTCGTTATGTCCCTAACCAATTACCTGACAGTTTTTGTTCCCCTCCCATTACAGGGTTTTGTTACACATGATTTCATGTGTAAAAAGGGGGAGTGAGTATAATGTATAAATCTCAACATGGCTGTAAAATTCACAATTTAAATTTTTCTTTTAAGGATTGACGGAAACCTTCCGCCCCAACCCAGAGGTTCAAACTGAGCATTGAATGTAATTAACCTGCTCCATATCTGGGGATAAGATACTGTTTGATGAAGGTTGAGATGTTTCTAAATATTGATTTGAATTATAGCAGGTAACAAAGAAGTAGTGGCCAAGGGGCTACTGTGAAACCGAAGAAGTTGACCTGTGATAATGAAACCATTTTTTAATATTTCAACAGACATTAGAGTAACTGAGGTTTGAAATGTAGAAAGAACATATTACAGTTAAAGCTAAAACATAGTAGTGTATTGAGACAGAATTTAATTTAGACAACATCATGTAACTAGCCTGGTAAAGAAGTAAAAGCCATAGACTTTATTATTTAGGTCATTATGGGGATATACATTTCATCTAAATTTATAATAGAAAGACATTTGATGACAGTTTGTTGGAATTCTGTATTCATTTTTTCAGCGTGATAATATCTAAGCACTGACAGGTAGAAGCAGTATCACCAGGAAATCATTCACTTTGTTAGCATCGTGATTTTGGTTGTTTTTGAATCCATAACATTAGTGTGTTTCTTTACCAGAAACATTAGCAGTTCATATTATATTTAGATTTTAAATAGGATTTCATTTAAAAATAAACACGGATGCTTGTCAGAAATTCAGAGCTATTGAAATATGTTATTTAGTTTACCTAAAGATGTTGAGGTTCTTATTTAGTTGGCACAATCCAAGTATTAAGATTCTGAAGCTGCACTGGCAGATAGGAGGTCTACAATTAATTTGGAAAACCTGTTCACAGACGGCTGTTGTTTCAAGACACCCCACCAACAGGCTCCAAGTGGATCAAAACAGCTGAGCGTAGGCTTGAGGG
The DNA here is from genome assembly GCF_902827175.1 of Gymnodraco acuticeps. Lineage (NCBI taxonomy): Eukaryota > Metazoa > Chordata > Actinopteri > Perciformes > Bathydraconidae > Gymnodraco > Gymnodraco acuticeps. The sequence continues at coordinate 505,135 of NW_022989913.1, forward strand.
AGTTGTATCAGATTTCTCCACACAGGTCGCTGGCGCCAAAAGGGGGACCCGAGAAGCACGAGGCCGACAGCAGAGTTCGTCTGGCTGAAAGTCATCAGGACAAAGTGGCTCAACCCCAGGCTCTCCGACCCCGACCGAGTGACCCAGCGGACCTCTTATGCCGTCTGCCTGGGAGAAAAGGGGGACAGCTCGTACCACGGGAGCCAGTGTGCGGCGGGGAAACCACCTACTAGGACCAGGGGACGACATCAGGACGGACGTGGCCCTGGCAGACGTGGACTACTCGGAAGCAGCAGACTGGAGGAGCAGGACCCTGGAGACATCTCTACAGCATCGACCCGGAAGCCGCCATCAGCGGGCCGGAGGACGAGGAGGAGGAAGACATCTCTCTAGCAGGCAGCCCAGAAGCTGCTGTCAGCGGATTGGGGGAACAAAGACACGGCAAGCCAGGACGGCACAGGGGACTTGTCGAGGCAGCAGAGGAGTCTACTTCGCTCTGATCAGTTCTACCCGTGAAGGGAAAGCTGCATCTCCCCCTCCCTATTAGCTGTCCTTGTGGGCTATTCCTCCGAGGGGGGGTGGGCTGATGATTCTAGCACTCAGCTACCCCCTCATGGTTCCTTCACTGCCATGGAAAGTGGTGTTCTGTCTCCATGAAGGTTTCAAGTACTCTAAATACCAGCTTCGGATGGATTTACGGACACAGTAGAAAAGAATGACAGTGGGTATATTTCAAAATGCCTTGTCTAAGTTTATCTCTGGAGAAGGAGATAAAAAGGGGGATTTGTAGAGTTATATTTGTATTTATTCATGTTAGCAAACTATGGATAAGCTTAAAAGGGGAATAATTTGGGTAAAACTGTGAGCTGGATATGGGGCCTGTTGACATGTGTTTTTGAGGACAAAGGAAGATGGGGGAAGGTGAGAGCATGTCCTGATTTGCATTCAACTTAGAACGAGCTACAGTGGTTGTGATATTAAGAGAGGTCCCTTGGGTTTCTCTGGTGGTTATCAATAGTAGCAGTTAAGTGAATACTGTTCAAACAATACCTGTGTTTGTGTTTTATATTGATTTCTCTGTTTTATCTTTTCATAAATGTAAGGACTACAAATGGCTATAAACATTCTGGGCTGGTTGGAGTAAACAGGGTTTTATTGCTCTGTGGGGGAGGTGTAGGTATGCAGGCCTTGAGACCTTTTGTTGTAAAGTGAGCCTGTTTGGTTTCCTGCTGGCCAGCGTTGCGTCTCCCAATGAGATGACCTGAAAAGATGACCAGCTGACCTAAACCCTAACCCCTCCTTCTTGCTCTGGTATATCTCCGGTGGATCCCTGGCGTTCGGCCTCTTCTTCACATGCTGCCTCGGGTGAAAGTAGCTCTGCAGTATGCGAACCAGTGCAGGAGTAAGCCGGCATTACTCCTTAAGCATTACAATATAACTGTAATATATCATGTTGTATTGTAATGATTGTATTGCATTGTCATATTGCCATTAAAGTAGATTATTGTTAACGGTTACTTTGTAGATATGGATTCCTTCCTGTATTATAACCAGCTTCATAGGAACGCGCGGAGATTTGAAAAGCGGACCAGTTATCCCTTTAAATCTCCAACAAGTGGCAAAGGATCAGCTGCATGACCCGCCATCAAGTGCTTCATCCAAAAGGACAGGAGGATGGACTTTGTGTTTCAGTGATTTGATCATCAAAGGTAGGCCTAAGTCATTTTCAATGTGGGCTGCCGTGCCGACTTAATTCATTTGTAATTGCTACTTGGCTGTGGGTGCCCTGTCATGATAGGTGTTTATATAAATGATGTTGTTTTGTGTGGTAGAGGGTCGCTGTCATTGATGCGTTTTGCACCCCGGACCACTGTTTTGATATTCCGCTGAAGTCTACGTTGAGACGTAATAGGCTTGTTTGAGACAAGCGAGACCTGCGCAGTTGCGATCAACGTCTTGCTAGTGCGTTGCATGATGGTTAGTCATTTTGTCCGACTTGCTCTGGAGGCTCGCCTACATGAGACGTTGAAATCTCGCGGGACAAAGACGCCCGCTGCCTTGAGAGAGCGAGGCGAGGCGGCGCAGTTCCTCTCCACGGGCTGCGGAAGCGAAATGCTTGATGGGGAAACAACTCGCTGGTATCTCGAGCTGAGCGCTCATTGGTGGTTTTTACCCAAGCCCCCAGGAAGTGCGCCGGACTCAGATGAAAATATTCGTGCTGGCCAAACGGCGGTACTACACTTCCGTTTGGTTGCCAGGCCCGGAAACACTTTTTCCCATTGACTTACATGGGGAAAGAGTGGTCTGTAACTCGTTGGATAATTTTTTTTAAACTAAATAAACTACCCAGTATGAACACTTGTATAGCCCTTATTAAAAACATTCGTTCCTCAAGTTGTAATAATGTGCTAATAACGTTATTCTGAGAGTTATTTCCCTCTGCATTGTGAACGCGCATCTAACCCACGGGACCGCGCCGCCCGGCACGTTCATGTCAGAGCCCTTACGGACCGTCCACACAGCGGCGTGCGTTGACGCTTGGCGGTGGGCGTGTCTGAAGCTTGGGGAGTCAACGCGACCAACAACCAATCACATACATTTCCCGCCCCCGACATAGCAAAAAAGGAAAAGCCCGGTTCTTCTCCACTATTGCCAAAATGGATGCCAGTTTTGTAGCAAGGGTAGCACGGGCAAGTGTAGTAGCAAGGGTGGCTTTAGTGTATGCAATGTCTCGCAGGAGGCCATGTAGTGTGCGTCGCTGTTGGGTACATCCGATACTCAGAAAACGTCTGCAACGGGGGGAATACCACGTTCTTGTCCAAGAGCTCCGCCTGGATGATGTACTGTTTCAGCAGTACTTCAGGATGAGCAAAGACGTGTTCGACGAGTTGCTCGGAAAAGTGGGTCCACTGATTTCAAAGGCAGACACCCATATGCGTTTGTCAATCGGACCCGCCGAGCGACTCGCCATCTGCCTACGGTACGTTTTGTGTATTTCTACTTCTTTAACCTGACTCTGTATATAAAGAGAGAGAATGCATGCCATGGATGAATGATGAATGAAGTCTGTGATTTAGTTCAGATGGATGACATTAATTAAGATAGCTAGGTAAATACAGTATTGCTCCCCTGTGTACATGGCGTGTGTGTGTGGGGGGGGGGGGGGGGGTCTGTGTGTGTCTGTTTGTGTGTGTGTCTCTGTGGTCTGTGTGTGTGTCTGTGGTCTGTGTGTGTTGGGGGGGTGGTCTGTGTGTGTGGGGTGTGTGTCTCTGTGGTCTGTGTGTTGGGGGGTGGTCTGGGGGGGGTCTGTGTGTGTGGGGTGTGTGTCTCTGTGGTCTGTGTGTGTGTGGTCTGTGTGTGTGTGTTGGGGGGGTGGTCTGTGTGTGTGGGGTGTGTGTCTCTGTGGTCTGTGTGTGTTGGGGGGTGGTCTGGGGGTGTCTGTGTGTGTGGGGTGTGTGTCTCTGTGTGTGTGGGGGGGTCTGTGTGTGGGGTCTGTGTGTGTGTGTTTGTTGGGGGGGTCTGTGTGTGTGTCTGTGGTCTGTGTGTGTGGGGACATATACTTTTTTTTAATCATGTATATTATTTTTTTCTCAGGTACCTGGCAACCGGTGACTCATACAGGACCATAGCATTCAGCTATCGGGTCGGGCATGCAACCGTGGCTGTCATTGTCAGGGAGGTTGCGGGTGCCATCTGGACCGCCCTGGTTGAGGAAACCATGCCGGTACCACAGACCGAGGACTGGAGAGCCATCGCTGCTGGGTTCCAGGAGCGCTGGAACTTTCCGAATTGCGTTGGTGCCATTGATGGGAAGCACGTGGTGATCCAGGCTCCGGCAAATTCTGGGTCCCTGTACTTCAACTACAAGTCCACCCACTCCTTGGTACTGCTGGCTGTCGTGGATGCCCAGTACCTCTTCAGGGTAGTGGATGTTGGAGGCTTTGGAAGGAGCAGCGACAGTGGGAGCCTGCGGAATTCTGCATTTGGAGAGAGCCTCAGAGATGGCAGTATGCGGCTACCACCTGACACCGTCATCCCAGGAGCAGAGCGGCTCGGCCTTCTTCCCCATGTGTTGATTGGAGATGAGGCTTTTCCGCTGCTGGACAACCTGCTGCGTCCATTCCCTGGACGCCAGATCACACGCGAGAGGAGGGTGTTCAACTACCGCCTCAGCCGGGCCAGGTTGGTGGTTGAATGTGCGTTTGGCATCCTCTCATCTCAGTGGAGAATGTTCCGGCGTGTCATCACCACCAGCCCGGAGGTAGCAGAGTTGTGTGTGAAGGCCACCTGTGTGTTGCACAACTTCCTCCGCAGGAAGACGATAGGAAGGACATCACGCACACCTATCGCAGAGTCCACGGATGAAGCTCCAGCTAATCCAACCCTGCGTGATGCACCGAGGATGGGCTCCAACAACGCCACACGCAGATCCATCCAACTGCGGGAGGTCTTCTGCAGCTATTTCAATGAGGAGGGTGCAGTGCCATGGCAGCAGAATGTGGTGTAGGGTCACCATGGCTCTTTTAAGAGCCTCCAAACCAAAAGCTCTTTTAAGAGCTACCCATATTTTCTTTAAAAAGCAAATATTCCAAATGAGCCATTTTAAAAACAAACATTCCTAATAAACATGTTTCTTAAATTGATATTATGCATTGCTAACAACCTTTTTCCTTCAGCCCTGTTTTTACTGATAAACCACTCATGATTTCAACAGGTTTTCACATGAACAATTATACAGAAGACAGCACATTATACATCGACATACATGAAGCTTCTGTATCTTCCGTATGTTGTAACTGACAAACGACATGAACAAGTGAAGACACAGTATAGCCATAACATACTTTAAATAACTTTTATTTATAATAATGTATATGTAATATTGTGAGTGAAGTGTGTGCAGTGATGAGTGTAAAACATGTAGTGTGGATCAGTATGGCTGTAAATAACAAAAAAAAGTGATTAATCAGTCTTCCTCCTGCTCTGCTTCAAAAAATGCCTTATGAATGGCAAATTTCAGCCTTAACTTCTTTGCCATGGACATCCTTCGCAATGAAGGCAAGAGGCACGCCGCTGTGTGGACGGGCCGTAACGGCCCGTCCACACAGCGGCGTGCGTTGAAGCTTCCAACGCTTCTGCCCATTCACTTTGAATGGGGTGACGTCACTTTTAGCCGAAATGCATTTTGGGAAGCGACGTGGAGCGTTGCTGGCGTCAAAAGTTGAGCAATGTTCAACTTTTGACGCCTCGACGGAGGCGTCAGCCAATGAAATCCCGTTTATTCAAATCTGCCAGTACAATCGCATAGCCAATCAAACCGCGTGTATGCTGGGAGAGACTACGCAGGTCATTTCCTCATATTCAAAAAAATTGAGGGGAAATTCATTGTAGCGGTAGTGAATCACCCGGTGCTGTATGATCAGTCTCTGTTCATCTACCGGGATACAAACCGGAGGAGCGAGGCATGGAGGGAGGAGGCAGAGACAGTGGGTGAAACTGGTAGGGTTTCGCCTGTTTGGGGATTTTATATCCAGTTTACTTCGTTTTAACATTGCTATTGCTTTGTATGTCGGGGGCGGGAGATTCATGTGATTGGTTGTTGGTCGTGTTGCTCGCAAAAAATCCCCAAGCTTCAGATACGCCCACCTCCAAGCGTCAACGCACGCTGCTGTGTGGACGCTCCGTTAGGCTTGTTTGAGACGCGTTGCGGCTCGCCTCGAAAGTAGACGAGAGTAGCCGATCGCAGCCGGGGGAGGTCTCAAAAAGCTCGCCTGAAGTCGGACAGCTCGGAGTCGGCTTCGTCTTCTTCTTCTCTCGGTTTTTTGGCGGATTGCAAACAACTTTAAGGTGCATACCGCCACCTCCGGAGTCGGCTTGACTCGGTTTGCATTTATAAAGAATGCACACATGTGTTTAATCGTTAATGTAAGATATGTACTAAGTAAATACATTTGTTCCTGCTCAAGATTAGATTCAACTTTATTGTTATTGCACATATTACAGGTACTGAGACAACGAAATGCAGTTTAGCTTCTAACCAGGAGTGCAACAAGCAGTAAAGTGAAAAGTAATGTACACAATCTACAGAATAAAATATAGAATTAATTGAATGATGAATAAACAGTGAGGGGTATGAATACACTAGATATACACAGCAGCCTGAGAGCAGTATGAACAGTGTGTATGAATATGCTAAGATATATAAAGTATGAAAACGGTAAGCAGTGCAAGTATAGTATAAAATATATAGATATTCATTTCATGATGATAAACATTGTGGAACAATGATGAAAAATGGGAATGGATGTGGCGACGTAAAACTGACACAAAACAACAACAAACTTTTGCCGAGCCAGTTTCATCAGCAGCACGTGGTAAAAACCACCAATGAGCGCTCAGCTCGAGATACCAGCGAGCCGTTTCCCATCAAGCATTTCGCTTCCGCAGCCCGTGGAGAGCAACTGCGCCAACTCGCCTCGCCTCGCTCTCAAGGCTGCGGGCGTCTTTGTCCCGCGAAATTTCAAAGTCTCATGTGGGCGGGCCTCCAGAGCAAGTCGGACAAAATGACTAACCATCATGCAACGCACTAGCAAGACGTTGATCGCAACTGCGCAGGTCTGCGCAGGTCTTGCTTGTCTCAAACAAGCCTCTTATCTCTCTAGGGAGGGTGGGGCTGGAGCTATTGGAGCTACAACGAACCGTTAAAGGCAGAGAGTGAAATTCAGTGAATACACGTAGTTTACAGAGATGCTGTATGAGAAACCAATGTGAGTTGCGTTTATCTTTACCCATGGATGCACAATAAGAACGGATCCATATCGTCTTACTGCCATCCCACGGAGCTGTAATAATGGATATATTGCACATGTTTGCTGTAATTCATTATCATACATGGGCTGTATGATTAAATGTTGTACCGTAAATGTTGTATTAAATAAAGTTAATATTACCGACATTATTAACGTCCCTGTAGCTTCGTATTGCACTAAGAAGCTTATTGCACTGTATATAAATATATATATATATATACAGTGCAATAATAATTTCATGCTAAATGAAGCTCTGTTGGATATCACTAGATCCTGTTACAGCGTAATATAAGTACATAACGATTGATGTGTACATTAGCATCATTACTAGCTAGCTGCTAACTGCCGCCTAGTTCATATCAAATCCATGATAACAACAAACCATTACCATGCTGTCATGAACGCACGGTGCTATTACGTGTACGCAAATTGACGTGCTTGATGTGAACGAGCATTTTGGTTAAAGTTGCGCATGCTCTATGAGTGCACATACGGGTACTTCTCAGGCATGCTGGGTAATCTGTGACGTTTCACTCTCTCAAAAGTTGGGCCATTTTATCATCATGCGCTAATGAGCAGCTCTCATAGGAATGAATGAGGCCCCGCCTCCCACGCTGTATCCAGTTATTATACATCCATGTGTTTACCCCGTGCTGGTGATGAAACTCTCCAATTGGCTCGGCAAAAGTTTGTTGTTGTTTTGTATCAGTTTTACGTCGCCACTTCCATTCCCATTTTTCATCATTGTTCCACAATGTTTATCATCATGAAATGAATATCTATATATGTTATACTATACTTGCACTGCTTACCGTTTTCATACTTTATATATCTTAGCATATTCAAACACACTGTTCATACTGCTCACAGGCTGCTGTGTGTATCTAGTGTATTCATACCCCTCACTGTTTATTCATCATTAAATTCATTCTATATTTTATTCTGTCTATTGTATACATTACTTGTCACTTCACTGCTTGTTGTACCTGGTTAGAAGCTAAACTGCATTTCGTTGTCTCAGTACCTGTAATATGTGCAATAACAATCAAGTTGAATCTAATCTTGAGCAGGAACATATGTATTTACTTAGTACATATCTGATATTAACGATTAAACACATGTGTGCATTCTTTATAAATGCAAACCGAGTCAAGCCGACTCCGGAGGTGGCGGTATGCACCTTAAAGTTGTTTGCAATCCGCCAAAAAACCGAGAGAAGAAGAAGAAGAAGACGAAGCCGACTCCGAGCTGTCCGACTTCAGGCGAGCTTTTTGAGACCTCCCCCGGCTGCGATCGGCTATTCTCGTCTACTTTCGAGGCGAGCCGCAACGCGTCTCAAACAAGCCTAACATCTCTTCTTTTTTTCGAGGGAAGGGGGGGTCAGAGGGCCTAGGTATAAAAGTCACGGCTCGCCACTGGTTTTGAGTATCTTTACAATGACCATAGTACACAGTGGTGACTCGTCATTAGGGGCAGGTACAGCCCCACCTAGTGTCAGCAGAAAGTAATTAAAATAATAATTCCAAAAATATGCAAAAACTATATATCTTAAAATATATTTTAAGATCATGTTTAGTCATCGGATTCGTCTGTACTTTGCTGTTTTAGTCTGCGTTCTTCTAATTAGTGTCTACAGTGTGCCTATTGAGCCGTGTTGAGCGATGTGGGGCAAGCAGAGTCCTGCATCGGGTCGGGTACCCGTAAAACAAAGATGATGCGGGTCGGGTCGCGGGTATTGCATAATACATATATTAAAATAATAATAAATTAGTTTAATGTTTAAAATCCTCAGACCTCTCCCCCGCGGGACCGCGCATAATCATAACCTCTGCAGCGCATCAATCTGCTGCTGTGCGCGCCATATTCGAAATGGCTGAGGTGAAGCTCTCTAGCGGAGAATACAGCATTTTCAATAACACTTCATCAAGAGCGAAATCCAACGTCTGGGAGGCTTTTTGTGTCATCCTAGATGGAGGAAATAACCAACATCCCACGCTTTCTGAGACAAATATGAAACTGCGTGTGTTAATAATTGCACGTTTTCACTGCTCATAGGCTATGCGGGTTCGGGTCGGGTTGCGGATCTTGTGCCGACGGGTCGGGTCGGGTTGCGGAACTAATTGGCAATATGTGCGGGTAGCGGGGCGGGTTCGGTATTGCACGTCGCGGGTGCGGGGCGGGAGCGGGTCTTGAAAATCAGACCCGTGCAGGACTCTGGGGGCAAGCCCCGATCTAGCCCCTCTCTCTGCTGTCAAAATGAACGTGTACTGTAAAAACTACACTGCGCATGCTCAGATAATTTTTCTATTCAATGTGTGCAGCAAAAAAATAATCACCAGTGTTGGCAACCCCACCAAAACGTAATCTCATAATTCAGAGTTGATTGGCTGTAAGTAAGTGTGCCGCGAAAGTGTAGTTGTGAAGAGGAGACGAGAGAGAGCAGCGTCTAGCGATTCAAATCAGTAAAACGGAAAGAAAATGAATGAAGTAGACCATCTACTGCAGCTTTGGTAAGTTCATTTTATGTCATATCTTTTGTTGATCTTCTGTGTTTTGCCTATAGGCTATTGCTCTGCTGGATCGATTGATATTGTGACCTCGGTGATCAGTGTCTGTGTTTTCCTTATATGTACAGTCTATGGTGTTTTAATGCTGAAGCATTACGGTTGTTGTTATTGTTAAGTATTGCTTTGTGATGGTGCCCTTTACTCCGTGTATTAAAGTGCATTACAATATGACATCCCCACGCTGTGTACGTAAATGTATGCGCTCACAGTGTTGCTCCGTGCTCTTCATTCAAGGCTTCCGACAGTATGTCATTTGACACTCTCCCCCCCCCCCTCTCTCTCTCTATCGGAACATGGATAGCCTACAGCTATTTGTTTACGTGTTTAAAAAAGCACCAGAAGCTTATATATAAACATCTAAGTTGTTCTTGCCCCACCACTTTTGTACATATAAAAACGCCACTGATAGTACATAAGGCTTGAGGTCTCCCTTTGATATTTCAAGTGTATGGGAAAGACTGTGTAAGCCATGTATTGATACAAGCATTGATGCTTTTTGATATTAACTTGTGCTTCTGTGAATATATTTAGTCACTGAAGTATTTAAAGGGTTACTTTATCTACAGAATTACTATGAATAATTTGTAATAAGTCTCCATGTTGTACCTTGAATTCTTGAAGAAAACTTATTATTATTGATTCAATTTTAATGTGTAATGAAGAATAAAAAAACGTAATAAATATTAAGGCATTTAGGGACATTCGGACACCCGCAAAAATAATAATTCAAAACATCTGTTTCAACCTTAAAGGGGACCTATCATGCAAAATGCACTTTTGTACATCTTTTATACATGAATATGTGTCCCCGGTGTTCCAGGGAACTCACCAAAGTGTCAGAAAACACAACCCTTTCTCTTTTCCTCCATACCCAAATCACTAAAAACGGGGCTGAAACGGATCTGATATAGACTGATCCAGATTTGAATTATTTTCTACGTCACAGAAACAGTGTTGGGCAAGTTACTTCCAAAATGTAATATATTACATATGACTTATTACTCTCTTTTGAAAGTAATAAGTTACATTACAATATTACTGTCTCTGAAATGTAATGAGTTACACTACTTTTGAGTTACTTTTGAGTTACTTTCACCAAAATTACCGCAAAAGAATGGTTAGGTATTTTAAATGCTGAAATGTAGTTTAGTGCAGCTCATTATACATCCAGTGAAGGGCAATGTGGTATAGCATAACAACTGTGTAGGCCATTAAGGCTACTAACAACTTGTATTACACGGCTTAGTTGAATACTCGATTCTGATTGTAAATTCTTAACATGTGACACGTTGTTAATACAGTAGTACAGACCACTGTCAATGACTATAATGAAGGTTGCTAAGGAGGATCAAGACAGAGAAAGGAAAATAGGTTAAAAGACGGAGCGCTGGACGTCAGATAAATCACCAGAAGAAGGCAGACAGGAAGTAAACAATAACAGGAACACGGAATGGGCTCTGTATTTTGTTTAGTATATGGCCGTGTACAGGCCCGGTTCCAGAACAAAATGACTCAGGGTGCATCTGAGATTACAGGGGGTGCAGAGCAGTAGTAGGTTTACATGAGCAATAGTGGCCGGCAAAAGCAATGAAAAATAGCATTGATGGTCCCCAATGAACAGATTATGGCATTTGTTATGTTTTGAAACCAAGTGAGAACATTTCAAGTAAGTTAAAAGTGCAATCCTGAAATATCTCATATAATCCAAAATGGACTGTGGCAAAGAAAAGCACAACAACTTCAAAACTGTACTGATAAAACAAATGAGAACATATTGTAAATCAAGGTACATATTATTTAAACCAGCTCATGGTTTGAAATGGCAAACATTGAAAAGCAAAAGTATTATTAAAACCATGTACTACACATCACTTTGGTCCCATCATATACTCTGGGAAGAGAATATTTACTGCGCTTGAAAACTGGTTTCACATCATCATGTGAGGTTGACTTTGTGACCTGGAGAACATTTCAGCTGCAACATTAGCTTGTTGATAAGCTTGGGATATGAGATAGTTTTGTAGCCATTCGTGGTGAAGGCATCTGTGCTATTGTATGCATTATTTTTGACCCAACATTTCTACAGGAATGGCAGAATATGGCACTATTTTCACATGAATATTCTAGACCTTGTCTATTTGTCTACCACGACGAGCTGCAAAATGACCGCCTAACCCCACTGTACAGGCGGGTACTTGTTTAGATATACCTGGGCAGGCTCTGTTTTGTCGTGGTATCCTGGCACCTGCGGGCTGCGTAGTTTCGGGCGACGAAGACTGCTGCTCCGGGGAGAGGGCGGGGAGAGGGCGGCGAGTCAGGCGCCGCCGTGTGTAGGGGCCGTTAAGTGTCCACAACGGAGGGTAACGTGATGTCCCCATCTGACCCGTTGCTACCGTCTGCAGTAGATGCAGTGTTGCTGGCGTTTAGTGATGGTTGCTTTAACCATTTGCGTATACATGATTATCCACAGATGTGTGTCACTGCTGTGGAAGCACTTTGGAAATGATGCACGCGCAGCGAAGCAGGTCACGCGCACCTGACACAATTTGTTGTTTGTATTTTTCACTCCGTTCTCTTTTTGAATAGAGGGTGCATAACATTCAACTGCCCCGAAGATCCCGATGCGAAGCCTGAAGAGTAAACACCAGGTTTACTAATCTACCCGCACAATTTGTCTGGTGTCGGAATGTCTCGCTATGTTAGTACATTCTTAAAAAACAAAACACCATTTAATTTCGGATTAAAATGTGTTGTAACTGCGTTACTGAGGGTAATATATTACCCACATTTCATAAGTAATGCGTTACATTACTTCATTACAGCAAAAAGTAATAAATTACTGTAACTCCGTTACTTTTGTAACGCGTTACACCCAACACTGCACAGAAGTGGTGCTCCGCCTATATGGCCAACTCTCCACCTATCAGGGGAATGTGGGGTTGGGCCACCGCCGGCCATTGCCGCTCAAAAGCGCTGGAGACGCTGTAGTACATATGCCAGGCCTGTAAGTGGCGCTGTAGTCTGCCACAAAAGCAGCAAAGAAGACTTCCCGCGCATGGTTTCCATGGTTGTCCTTCTGTTTATTCTCCGCTGTGGCTCTTTTTCTCCCTCCCCGAGGCAAGCGTTTGCTCCTGCTGCTGTTATTCAATGCAATCCCTCCCTCGCTGTAATTCTCTCCGGTTAGTCCACCAGCAGATGACAAACACCCACCTCTCCGCGACTCCGCCTCTTCCAAGGAACGAGGGGACCGTGTGGCAGAGTTTCAGTTCGATTTTTTTTCGCTGGTCAACATGTCCGTTAAAGTTTAAATCTTTACATTACATTACATTGCATTTAGCTGACGCTTTTATCCAAAGCGACTTACAATAAGTACATTCGACCAGGAAGATACAACCTTGAAGAAAACATATACATCAGGTTTCATAGAGCCAAACATTTCAAGTGCTACTCAACTGGCTTTAGATAAGCCAGTCCTTTATTAGTATATAAGTGCTCTGTTAGCAGTTCTTTGTTAGTAATTATATCGCTCGAAGTGGAGTCGAAAGAGATGAGTTTTCAGTCTGCACCGGAAGATGTGCAAGCTATCTGCTGTCCTGATTTCAATGGGGAACTCATTCCACCATTTTGGAGCCAGGATAGCAAATCCACGTGGTTTTGCTGATGGGAACTTGGGTCCCCATCGCAGCGAGGGTGCAGCGAGCCGTTTGGCTGATGCAGAGCGAAGTGCACCTGCTGGGGTGTACAGTTTAACCATGTCCTGGATGTAGGAAGGGCCAGATCCATTCGCAGCATGGTATGCAAGTACCATTGTTTTGAAGTGGATTCTAGCAATTACTGGAAGCCGTGAAGGGAGCGGAGGAGCGGAGTGGTGTGGGAACATTTAGGAAGGTTGAAGACCAGACGAGCCGCTGCATTCTGGATGAGCTGCAGAGGTCGGATGGCACATGCAGGTAGACCAGCCAGGAGGGAGTTGCAGTAGTCTAGGCGTGAGATGACGAGAGCCTGGACCAGAACCTGGGTTGCTTTCTGGTTCAGGAGGGGACGTATCCTCCTGATGTTGTAAAGTGTGTATCTGCAGCAGCGGATTGTAGCAGCGATGTTTGCAGTGAAGGACAGTTTGTTATCTAGGATCACACCCAGATTCCTTGCAGTCTGAGTCGGGGAAACAACAGAGGTGCCGATGTTGATTGTTAGGTCAAGAGTGGGACAATCTTTTCCCGGAAGGAAAAGCAGTTCAGTCTTGTCAAGGTTGAGCTTGAGGTGATGAGCAGACATCCACTGAGAGATGTCAGCTAGACAAGCAGAGATGCGTGCAACGACCTGGGTCTCTGAGCGGGGAAAGGACAGAATTAGTTGGGTGTCATCAGCGTAGCAGTGGTATGAAAAACCATGCGGGCTAATGACTGATCCGAGCGAGTTTGTGTACAAGGAGAAGAGGAGGGGACCAAGAACAGAGCCCTGAGGGACCTCTGTAGTTAATTGACAAGGGTCGGACTCGGACCCTCTCCAAGTTACCCTGTAGGTGCGGTCATTGAGGTATGAGGTGAGGAGGGAAAGTGCAGTGCCTGAAACTGAGAGTGCGAAGGAGGATCTGATGGTTCACCGTGTCGAATGCAGCAGACAGGTCAAAAAGGACGATGACAGAGGAGATGGAGGCTGCTTTAGCAGTGTGCAGTTCCTCAGAGACAGCAAGGAGAGCAGTTTTTGTGGAGTGACCTGCCTTTAAACCAGACTGGTGCGGATCCAGAAGGTTGTTCTGATGGAGATAACAGGAGAGTTGTTTAAAGACAGCGCGTTCAAGTGTTTTAGACAGGAACGGGAGGAGAGAGACAGGCCTGTAGTTTATAACATCAGACGGGTCGAGAGTGGGTTTCTTTAGGAGAGGGTTTACTCTTGCCTCCTTGAGACTGTTTGGAAAGTGACCAGAAGTTAGAGAAGTATTGATGAAATCTTCCGGACAAAATTAGAAAAGTGCCGGTCAAAGGTCTTCTTTGTTATTTATTGAGCTTTAAAACAAATGAATAATGACTCTATATAATCATATATAAGAATATAACACGGAGGACGGAGATCTCTTTTTGTCCCCCTCTTCTCCCCGCTGCAGCCTAGCAGCTGATCTCAAAGCACGCTCCCCTCTCCTGCAGGGGGGCGTGGTCAGCTTGAGCTCACAGAATCAGCCCCCTGCAAAAACAGGGCTGGAAAGAGCATATAGAGCGAAATGAGGCATGGCTAAAATGCAGGATCTGTTTGGTATTTTGAAAAAAAAACTATATTTATATACTTTATATAGGTATGGCCCGACAATATATTGTTCAAATATAGCATGATAGGTCACCTTTAAATTCTTGACTGCATATGTTTAACACAAGCAAAACTGAATAACTTTGACTAGACATAAACACTGCCACTGCTAGGAGGATTTAAAAGCCTCTTTATAGTACATTCATGTTTTTGTCTTAAAGGACACATTATGAAATCAACGGATAAACAATGTTTACATTTTTATGTTTCGCAGTATGTGAAACCATGAAGAAACAGTCAGTCACCACAACCAGAATATAAAGGATATACAAGCACAATACTCTCTGAGAAGTGGTGGACTAAAATTAATGCTAATTGAAAACATTAATTGTTTATGGCCAAATGAAGTCAACCACTTAAATACACGTCATTTGATGTTTCTCTTTTGAGTTTGGGTATAGGCCATTCCATGTAGATACAATATGTCAGAAATAAATTATTACACTTTTTTTCACCCATCCATTAAGATGCACATTTTATTAATCAATTCATTTTTATAAAATCTAAAATCAAACACAATTTTGAATTAAAACAAACAGAGATTTATATATAAAATACAACATTCTTTGTCTTAATTGTTCATAATTAAAGCTAGTTATTGCCAACTGCATTGAATTGTCAAAAGTGAAAATGAACTGCTGCTTTTTTCATCACAGAGTTATAACAAGCCCAGGGTTCTCTTCCTCTGCAATTTCAACCACATCCGTCTTGGACCGCTCATTGTTGAAGAAGAGAGGGTTGTCGAAGGTTGATAACTTTTTGGGTATAAGCAAGCTGTGGCCAGACTTCTTGAATAGAAACAAGGCGATTAGTGTTCCTATGACAATTGCAATAATGACCAGGGAAACTATCAACAAAACGTGGCCACGGGTTTGAGGATCCATCCCAGGAGTTACTGTACAGAATCAACAAGTAGATGATGAGCAACAAGAACAAATGTAACATTTTTGACTTAATATACACATGTATAGATTTATCTTACCAGTTGTCTGTGTCACTTGTTGATTTACTACTGTAGGAAGATAGCAAATATGATACAAACTTTTAAAAAAGGCATCTCATTTATTTTATTTAACATCTGAATCAATTTTTAAATATATGTTTTTATTTCATTTCTTCATCATGTTATATATTATACATACATAGTCCTATTTTCTACGATAATCTCACCTTTGGCAGTTTTGCAAATATATCCTCTGTCATACCACTGGTTCTCTGTTGCCCATCTACCATCCCTAACTCTAATCGCTCCATAAGTAAGGTCGCCTGGTTGATCCATTTGCCAGTTACTGTAGTCCACAACGCTTCTGTCCAACCACTGCCACATGCCTGGGGACAAATAGAAATGTTGTGTTTTTTTTCTTTACTTCAAGATTGTTTTTGGACCAGATTAAATATTTATTTAATTGAACACTCAATATCTTTCCTTTCAATACGAACTGCAGAACTGAGAAACTGAGAGTCCTCGCAGTGTTTGCACTTTATCAATTCCTTTCACATTATACTTACAAATGTAATGCAAACATTTTAATGGATGTAGCTGTATTTGTTTCATATTCTTTTTCTTAACTGAACATAGTTTATATGCCTGTTTTTAGTTCTGTATTCTGGAGGAATAAATATATTATTAATAGCAATCGTCTAACCTTTTTTGTTTCAGAGTTTATGTATCACAGTACAATGTTCCTTCTTTATGTCCCAGTGTAGCTTAATTTATATTTCCATGAAAGATCAGACAATGTGACTGTACCTCTGTGGGTTTTATACAAGCCGATCCAGAAAGAGGATTGGTCTTGAAAGCTTATAATATTGCTATGAATGAATTCTTGCTCAGAAGGATCTGTGATGCTGGCAAGAGTTCCACCTTAATTCACAAAGAAACACACAAGCAAACGAAGAAAACTTTAGTTGATGCTAAATACAGCTAATTGATAAGGAATATGTGTAAGACCATCCATAGAAGGTACTTACCATGTCTTACACAGCCAGTTGATGCATCAGGCCATTTCATCCTGCCTGTCAAAAAGAGGTAACAGAAACCCCTAAATTGTAGCCAGCTGTTTCTCTGGCGCGTGTCCATCTGCGTTTCTGGGTCGTCAGGGCAAAATCCTGGGAAATCGCTTGACTCTTTTGGTGGCACATCTGTGAATGAGAGGGACATTAAGGACATTTGGATCCACTAATTACTGTAAAGTACTAAGTACATTCTTTCAAATCCAGTGCACTGAAGTACTGTAATCACCAACTTGATAATAAGGTAAATGGGGCAGATTTATGAGCTGCTTCAATATGCGACAGCAGCGCAAAGTGCGTGTTCTCTACACAGCGATGTTGTGTGTAAGGAGCGCTCTGCTTCCAGGTTTCCACAAGTCACCTTTTTAGTACTGTGACAACACCATATGATGATGACATTAACATTAAAATTGACTTGTGTATTCAATTATTAAAATGTATATTAGCTCTACCTGTAGACTTCATGCAAATGCTGTTTAAGTTCTGATTGCAGCTGGTAGTGATCCAGTTTCCATTTACATCCACGATCACACAAGATCGGAATGAGCTTGGTTCCCCTCTACCCCATTTGGTAAAGGTGATGCGCCAGCCATCAATAAATCTGAAATATCCGGCAGTCTGAAAGCAAAGATTGATCAAACTGCATTCAGCTTTAGGAATTGCAAACTATTGGCCTGTTAAAGGTGGGGTAGGTAAGTTTCAGAAACCGGCTCGAGTGCACTAAAATTTGAAAGTCCACAGCCGAAAAGAATCCGCCCCTTCCTTCAGACTTCCTTACAGAGTACCTCCTCCAACACACATGAACGCGCAATGCACGCCCAATGAGGGCACGAGATACATTTGTGCGTGCACGAGATGGAAGGTTGTACTTTTAACAGTATTACGGGTTCCACAGATGAAATCTTTTAATGGATTTTTTGTCAAAGCACTTAAGATATTCATTGCTATCAGGATGTTAAGAGCATTCCATGGAATAAAACAAAAAGTGTATCTCGAGCCGGTTTCTGAAACTTACCTACCCCACCTTTAAGTCATCTTTTAATGCAAATCTGTAATCTTTAATAATTATTACAATAAGGATTCACTTTTGTTTCCATTTTTCTTTACACTATTGAAAAATATGTAAAAGATTTTAAATATATAACTTTTGTGGATGTTATTAATCTGAATACATAACATTACCTGATTTTTGTTCATTCCAATCCACAGAGAAGCATTGAGTTTTAAAGCCATCAGCTCAACATACGCCTGTGACCATTCATTCCGCAGGCTGGCCAATTTTGCACCATCACGTTCACAATGCTGTTTGGCTGCATCCCAGCTCATATTTTGGGTAACAACCTTAATGGAGTCATTTAATATTTTGACATAGTCGGTAGGAATAGGTTCAGGTGAGTCTGGGAGAGAAGGATCTGTTGTGGGTGAGAAATTATACACATTTAGTTGTTTCCATTCATCGTTAAAGGCAGGGCTTTTGTTGTGGACATAGATGCTCGAAACTGATTATTTTTCAAAGAACATTAAAATCCCTTATTTGCATAACAGTGTCCAATTTGAATGAACTTGTGATTGAAATACAGTAAAAAGTTCAATTGTATTATCGAAAATATAATCTTGATGATTGCCGAATATTCATCATGATACATAAATCGTTAGTGCTGTTGTAGGTAAAAAAGGTTGACCCCATCCACTGATGGTTTTATTGTGAGGCAAACAATTGCAAATTAGATACTGAATTTGACCTCATTAACTTTTGTATTTTCATCATTGCTGTAAATGAATGGTTCTAAAATATATCAGCAGTCTCTTAGTCATGTACACGCCGTATGCATGCACCTGCTGTTCTAGTGCAAACTCCGATAATTTGGGTCCACACTGTTCAAGCATGGCGTAGGGAAATACAGAGTATGTTGTAAAAGTTTGGCTTTGATAATGATATAGAAACATTGCTATATTGACACATCAGGATCGTCAAAGTTGCATGTCAACCCCTGTATGTAGCAAATACACATAGACAATATTGTGAAAGTCCTTATCTTTTTAAATCAATCTCGGTGTATATTACAAAAAAAACACTCAAGGGAAAGGGCCAAGGAAAGGCTCACCAACATTTCGAAGACAGACATATCCATTGGTGTCATTGCAGGACTTTTTAATCCATTTTCCAATACCAACGTCACGATTGGTAGACAAAGCACCACAATTTTTCGGCTGAAAACAGTGATGGTATAAAAGGGTTAAATGCACATTATTTATTTTTTCATTTAGATTAATTAATATACAAAAATATATTCCAAGATAAATGAAATTTTAAATTGTGTCAAGAAATTATTACCTCATGCCTTCGATGTTCATTATACTACAATGTAAAATCAAGAATTTAGAAATGGGTGTGAATAAAGGAACAAAACAGATGCACTTAATTTATAAAAATTGAAATTGTGATTTTATGTACAGGGGAAATAACTCTTCTTATACAAGTGTGATGTATTTTGACAAGTTCAGAAAAAAAGAAGTTGTATTGCACATTTTAAATAAAGTATAAAACATTTATATTTACCTCATAATCATAGTCCAAGGAGTGCTGCATCTGAAATGGAATAATGGTAGAAATATTTACCAATTAAAAACCAAAACATTTTACCTCAGTTATCAAAGCCCTAAATCAGTGCTTCTCAAAGTGTGGTCCGCGGACCACTGGTGGTCCGTGAGCGCCCCCTAGTGGTCCGTGAGTATATTGGTAAAATTTCACATTTTAAATAAATAAATTTATTTAAGTTTTTCGCACTCTCGCGGGAATATCTCCGCAATGGAACGAGCTTAAGTTTCACTTTCGATTGCATGATATAGCCCAGATAAGCACCTTCGTCACACATGTTGCCACTTGTTTGTACAATTTTCAGGCGATTTGTAAAAAACGATGTGTTTTTGGATATTTGTGGAGTTAGGTGGTCCGCGAGTGTTTTTTTATTGGTTAAGTGGTCCTTGGTATGAAAAAGTTTGAGAAACACTGCCCTAAATTGACAATATTTTTCTTTATTTAAGTTTAGATATGTTAATAACCATGAACTGGCTATGAATCCTGCTTGTTGATGGATGGCGCTGCTGCAACAAGAGGAAAACAGTAAAAAAAAAAAGAAAGAGGAAATGTTAGAAAAACGTTTTTAGTAGTGACACAGATGCCTCTTTAACTTAAAATTTGAATCTGAAACGCATTGTGTCCACTTACTTCGATTTCCCAGTTGGTGTATCTCATTGGTCGCCCATCAGTCCAGAAAAATAGAGAGGAATCTGCCAAATGCAAACCAATCCACAGGTCTGTGGTAGGTGCTTCAGCCAATTGAGTAGTCAAAAATACTGAAAATGTAAAACATATTCATCATATCAATAATGATTTTAAATGTTTCAGTGTATGCTCAATATATAGTTCAAATTGTCAAAATAGTTGGTTGGTAAATCAGTTGGCTTTAGCCGGTTTAGTCCAGTGTCCTGTTAGAGCTGAGATCTTTTACATAACTAACTTTATATACATTGTATGCCTGCAGAATCCAGACAAATATTTCAGATTAAAGGAAAATATTTATGAACCCAGCCAAATGTCTCAATTTCTCAATCCTAATGTCTGTTTTATTTGTTGTCTTTATTTGGACACCAATGGAATATCATGTTATGAAAAACCATAAAACACACCTTGTGCTTTTCTTGAGAGAATTGAAGCCAACTTTCCTCCCATTGCTCTGCATTGTGTCTCTGCTCCATTGAACGTCTCTTTCTGTGTATTAATGATGCTGTAACACTAGGTGAACAATTAAAAACAGCTTTGAGTTTTTTTATACACAAGAGTTAAATACTTTGTTAGATTGAAGGCCCATTTCATGCTAAACATGGGTTGTATCCCCACCCTGCCAAAACAATAACAATAATAAAAAGTGCCTTCTGACCTTTAAGTCAAATTGTTTCCAGTTTTTTGGACAGCCGCCTTTTGGAAGAACTGTTGGTGCTACAGTGGCGTTGGCTGGTGGTGAGCCTCTTCGTTTGCAAATTGACTTGTGCTCATACCCACAATTATAATCATGCCAGAACCCTGTAAGCCAATCAAAAAAAATCAAATAACAGTTTAGCAAAACAAAATTCAATTTTTACTTAAAAATGCAAATGTTTTGATTAATTCTTTATAACTTGCATATATACATAGATAAGAATGCTAGTTAAGATAATTTTAAGTTACTCACCCAGATCGTTAGTCATGACAGCACAGCTCTCAAAATTATTTTGATTGTTAGGTTGATTTATATCCCACCTTTGAAACACCACTGGAGAACCATCCATCCATCTTTTTGATATTTAAAAGACGCATCCATTATTTTCATTATCATATTTAAATGTTATAATTGTTATATTGCAAAATAGTATGACAACATGTGCTATGCCCTTAAATCCAGGCATACAAAAACCTAGATTTTGTACAAAGTAATTCAACTGCTTGAGAATTGATGCTAAACTAATCTACTATTTTTATTTTTTCACATTTTCAGAAAAAGAATGCAATGTGTAAGAGGTTGCTTGTAAGGACAACCCACATAACTACTGCCCAACCCAGCAGTCCCCCTCAGCTCTCCAAAGCCCTTTAGACACCTTTTGATCAATATTTTCTTATCATCTGCCTTACCAGCCATGGCAGAAAGCAGTTTTTTGGATGAACCGATGGTATACCACCTGCCCGCCACTAAACGGCAGACACTTAAAGTTAGAAGCTGGTGAACAAAATGGAGCATCTATCATGCTCAACAAACTGATGTGTCAATCCCAGAGTTGGTGAAGACCAAAACAAATCTAAAAGTTAATTAATATTTAGTTTACTAACCTAACATTCAAGTAGTTACATCATCCACATGTCGCAGTTTTTATACTTTTCTTCCTTTTTTGTTTAATCTTATATTCATTATTTGAGTAATGCTTACCCATATGTTCCATCAAGATCTACGTACAGGCCTATCAAGTACAAACCATGAGTTCTGGACACCTACACACAGACAAAGGGCAAAAGTAAGACCAGCAGTACTTACTTTGCAGTATGTTGTTAGCTTAAATGCCATGGCCAATGGGTAAAGTCATTCATGTAGAAAAAATGTCACTCACCTGTTTCCATAAAAAGACACTTTCAGCTTCATTGTTGATCGTTACCAAGTCACTATGCCTTTTTTGGCAGAAGTGACGAGCTTCTTCCATAGCCATCGTATTCTCGTTAATATAATACTGATTCCCATTCCATTCTAGCCACCCGTCTGAGGTCCTATTGTAGTCTGAAAACATGTCACAAATATATTTGTATTACAGATAATGTGTACAGTTTGTCCAGATTTCAGTTGCTTTATGGCCATTCAAGTGGCTTGGCTTTATAAGTTGTAGAGACATTCATGATTCTCAGAGGGTTAATCCTTCTCACTTTGATAGTCCATTGTGGGTTTCCCAGCCCCACCAGCGTGTGAAAAGTTTTCTCTTGTCCAGTGAAATATATCTAAATCATTACCATTGATTTATTTATCTAGCATAACCTCTGTCAAAAATAATTTCCCAACTTGGGATAAATAAAGTATATATCTATCTATCTATCGGTTACAATTGTAATTCGTCCAATCCTTATGAAAAAAGCTACAAAACTAACATTTCCATCAGGCTCATCTGTGTTCAGTAAGCAAGCTAACTTTCCATACTACACTGAACAAAAATATTAATGCAACACTTTTGTTTTTGCTCCCATTTTTCATGCGATGAACTCAAAGATCTAAAACATTTTCTATATACACTAAATAACCATTTATCTCAAAAATCTGTGAAAGTGAGCACTTCTCCTTTGCCGAGATAATCCATCCCACCTCACAAGTGTGGCATATCAAGATGCTGATTAGACAGCATGATTATTGCACAGGTGTGCCTTAGGCTGGCCACAATAAAAGGCCACTCTGAAACGTGCAGTTTTGCTTTATTGGGGGGGTCCGAAAACCAGTCAGTATCAGGTGTGACCACCATTTGCCTCACGCAGTGCAACACATCTCCTTCGCATAGAGTTGATCAGGTTGTTGATTGTGGCCTGTGGAATGTTGGTCCACTCCTCTTCAATGGCTGTGCGAAGTTGCTGGATATTGGCAGGAACTGGAACACGCTGTCGTATACGCCGATCCAGAGCATCCCAAACATGCTCAATGGGTGACATGTCCGGTGAGTATGCTGGCCATGCAAGAACTGGGATGTTTTCAGCCTCCAGGAATTGTGTACAGATCCTTGCAACATGGGGCCGTGCATTATCATGCTGCAACATGAGGTGATGGTCGTGGATGAATGGCACAACAATGGGCCTCAGGATCTCGTCACGGTATCTCTGTGCATTCACAATGCCATCAATAAAATGCACCTGTGTTCGTCGTCCATAACATACGCCTGCCCATACCATAACCCCACCACCACCATGGGCCACTCGATTCACAACATTGACATCAGAAAACCGCTCACCCACACGACGCCACACACGCTGTCTGCCATCTGCCCTGAACAGTGAAAACCGGGATTCATCCGTGAAGAGAACACCTCTCCAACGTGCCAGACGCCATCGAATGTGAGCATTTGCCCACTCAAGTCGGTTACGACGACGAACCGGAGTCAGGTCGAGACCCCGATGAGGACGACGAGCATGCAGATGAGCTTCCCTGAGATGGTTTCTGACAGTTTGTGCAGAAATTCTTTGGTTATGCAAACCGATTGTTGCAGCAGCTGTCCGAGTGGCTGGTCTCAGACGATCTTGGAGGTGAACATGCTGGATGTGGAGGTCCTGGGCTGGTGTTGTTACACGTGGTCTGCGGGTGTGAGGCCGGTTGGATGTACTGCCAAATTCTCTGAAACGCCTTTGGAGACGGCTTATGGTAGAGAAATGAACATTCAATTCACGGGCAACAGCTCTGGTGGACATTCCTGCTGTCAGCATGCCAATTGCACGCTCCCTCAAAACTTGCGACATCTGTGGCATTGTGCTGTGTGATAAAACTGAACATTTTAGAGTGGCCTTTTATTGTGGCCAGCCTAAGGCACACCTGTGCAATAATCATGCTGTCTAATCAGCATCTTGATATGCCACACCTGTGAGGTGGGATGGATTATCTCGGCAAAGGAGAAGTGCTCACTATCACAGACTTTTTCAGATTTGTGAACAATATTTGAGAGAAATGGTTATTTTGTGTATATAGAAAATGTTTTAGATCTTTGAGTTCATCTCATGAAAAATGGGAGCAAAAACAAAAGTGTTGCATTTATATTTTTGTTCAGTGTATAAAGTAAACATGGTCAACTTAATACTATACTTTTAAATGAGGATCAACCCACAGTGACGTACCAGAAGCAATTTAAAGCATACAATACACAGTTAAGTTTGGTATTTTCTATATGGTTATGAAATGGCCCACTTACCAGGAGTGACAGGGCCTGGGGTTGGATTTGGAGTTATTCCTGTAAGAAGATAGACAGAAGAACATTTTACTCAGAACTCTAAACAGAGCACTGGAGGGATATTAGGCCGTTTTAGGTTGAGTTTACCAAAATACCCTGAAATATGATTAACAGTAACAAAAGAGTGACAAGCTCTTCTTTGAAAAAATTGTAAACAAACTAAATGGTTTCAGTTCCTCATCTTACCTGCACGGATCTGGCATAGCCAATCACGGTACATCTCACAGTGCACATCGTTCCAAGTCCAAATACTATACATTTGTATTTCAGTGCAAGATTCTGCGTTGTTTCTGTTGTTTGGCTCTCCATCCTCCCAGTGTTGAAAATGCAGCTGTAAAAACAAGAGAAAAACACATAATAATTGTAATAAAGTTATTCTTAACTAAATGTTACAGCGATTAAACTAGAATACTGGTTACTCACGGGAGATCCATCGCTCCACACATAACCGGTTGTTGGGTCAGGGGCACTAAGTCCAATCCAGGCTCTTCCTCCATGTCTGAACAATATTTATATTATGATTATATTATCATAATTATCATAACGTTTAAAAAATATGAAAAGAACAACGTTTTGCCTAATTTAGAAGTAATCTGTAGATGGATGCCCCAGTGCTCTGTTGACTGACTAGGTGACCCTTATCTTTTGCATTAACCAGTATATTTGTATTGTTGTACTTTGACAGTTCATACTGTACCGTGTTTGTATTGATGTTAGCTCCTCAGAACTGTGGATACTGAGCAGGTCCCCCCCGAGGGCCATGCAGACATCCCTGGCCTCATACCAGGTCTTCATGTCAGAGCTTTCCTGTTTAAACAGCTACAACAACACAAGGAAAAACATTTTCAACATGGTTTGGCAGTGTTACTTCACTACAAGAAAGCAGTGCTGTTGTGTTTTTGGACTTTTGTATGTTGTAGTTGAGTAGTTACAACTCTTTGTTTATCAGTTATTGAAAAGACTTAAACATTTCTAAGTATCTGAACCAGGGAATGGAATTAGCACCTGCTATTCAGGTCACTTGCTGCAATGCCAGTTTTCTTTATAATAACAAATATTATAGTAAAATGGTATTCTAAATCTAAGAAAACAATTAGGGATTAGGTTATATGATAATTCATATTTATACTGCTGACTAGGGGTGTAACGGTTCACAGAAGTCACGGTTCGGTTCGTACCTCGGTTTGGAGGTCACGGTTCGGTACAACAAGAAAAAGCAAAAAAAAGTCCCAAATGCATAATTCCAGGTTTGTTGTTATTTATTTTTTAACAGTAGTGCAAGTTTCAGTTTAAAAATAAAGAACTCTGACATTTTGAATAATTAACTGTATTAAACAGTTAAAAACAAACCATACACAGTACACTCAGATGGCCATATTATCTATAATGGCTGATGTCAAACAAAAAGGTTTCATCAAGCTGTAAAACTAAAAAGAATGTCTTGAAAATATGACATCATAAATAATAAGAAAGTGTTTCAAGAGCGCAAAGCCGTTGAAAAACATATGCCAAAAGCTTCCGTTATTTATTTTGGTCTCTCGGCGCTCATGTCTCTTCAATCAATGTTTATTTATATAGCCCAATATCACAAATGTTACATTTGTCTCAGTGGACTTTACAGTTTGTACAAAATATCAGTATGACAATACGACACCCTCTGTCCTTAGACCCTCACATCGTACAAGGAAAAACTTCCGAAGAAAACCCACAGTTTAAAGGGAAAAATGGGAGAAACCTCAGGGAGAGCAACAGAGGAGGGATCCCTCTCCCAGGACGGACAGACGTGCAATAGATGCCGTGTGTAAATTGAAAAGATAATACATTTGCAATACATTCTTGGCTTCTTAAAAACAGCGGGGATCAGCTGCTGAACTGCTGTTGTCTTTTGCCGGGCTCCGGTGATTGGCAAATCTGGGTGATGCCTTCTGATGTGATTTAGCATGTTTGGCGTGTGTTACTATTAGCATACCGCACCACTGTAGAACAACGGCGACACACCGTCCTCGTCCGATCCACCACTCGCACTCCATCGTTATTGTAGTCCACAGGGAACCCGAAATGTTCCCACACAGCTGATTTAAAAGAAGCAGGTGGGTTCTAGCTCCTGTGTGTTATCTGAAATCGCCATACTAACTTTTCTTCTTCTTGTATTTTGTTCGTTTTGTTGTTGTGTTTCTTCTTGTTCTTCATTTGTTGTTTTAGGGCGGCTGGCAAACAGCTTTTAGGCGCAATACCGCCCCCTGGATTATATATAGTGTAGTGGATACTGCCCTGAATGACAGACTTTCCCTCTCGTAAAAAAAAAAGGCGTATTCGTCGTGTGACTGCGTGTGCCGAACCGTGACGTCTGAACCGTGACGGTACGGGACGAATACGGATACCGTTACACCCCTACTGCTGACTGAAGATCATTTTAGATTTTGAAAGTTGCATTTCAGCAAAGTATTTTGCTAGTAAGTATTTCATTTATTAATTCTAGAGTCCATATTATTCTGTGTTATGTGTTACTAGACTCATCAAGCTAACACGGAGGAGAAAATCAATAATATCATTCAAATTGCAAGGGCAGGAATTACATTTTCCTTAATTAGTTTTGACCAAACAAAAAATGCATCCCATGTCCAACATTCATTATCGTAGATGCAATATAAAGAGTCTTTATAAGAGTATTATAGTATATGGGGTTTTTCTAGAAAAATATGGTATGAGGATGCTAACATCACTTCCGGTCTAAATTACTGCCCTGCCCATTTCCGGCAAAAATAATGCATTAGAGCGAAGCAGAAAACAATAGTTTCTTCATGTCTTGAATCTGCTGAGTCATATATTGCCCCCTTAACAAAAAATAAATCCCCAGTAACGGTTTCTTTACTTCCTCTGCTGAAAAAAGGACAGTAAAATAAACGATATCATTCAGAAATCCCAGTTTAAGTGTAAGCCTGCTGCCTGTCACACATCTAGAGGCAGACCGATTGGACATTGATCCCCTATTTATTCAGAGCTCCGTAAAAACAAAGCTGTCTATGCCGCCTGACGGTCTATGATGATTTTCATATTTTTTTGTAATGATACAGTTTAGGACAAACAGAAATATTATTTTCTGGCATCACTTTAACATTTTACAGAGAAAATCTGCATTTTGGTAAGAGGGCGCACGCCGGACGTAAGAGGGCGCAGCGTCCCTGTTACCCGCTTTAGACAAAACCCTGAGTATTGTCATAAGTTATCCTCTAATCTTTTTATTATTATCTTTTTTTAATACATGTGGCTCTACCTTAAAGCAATAGTTTCTTGATCCCACTCGAGTCCAGTCTACTGCACATTTTGTAGGGGTAACACTAGGTGGTGCAGGGGTTAAAACTGCCCCCTCTGCCAGATGTTTACAGATGTATTTCTCCTTATTGGTGCAGGGCAGCACATCCCAGAGGCCAGCAAAAAACCCTGTCGTCATGGCAACACATCCCTGTCGGTGACCTTAAATGGTTGAGGGAGAAATTATGAATCGTCAGTTTTCAGGCCCTTTTCTGAGTCATCTTATAGATTTTAGAATGTCGCCATACCTGGCATTTCAGCATTCCAGTGAGTAAACCTCACTGAGTTGGCATTGGTCCACAAAAATTGATCGATGTTATTCTGGTTTGAGAGGCCCAGCCAGAAGTATTTCTCTGGTCTCAACCCAACCAAGCTGACAAGGAAGGCATTATCCACTCTGGAAATAGTTAAACCATTAAGGTCGCAGGATTTCTGGTGTCAGTAAAATGTTTTACAGAGACAAACATTTTTAGGAATTCAATATTGTTTACATTTCATTGAATCTTCTCATAAGTTGGAAATTCTGAAATGTAGTGATGATCAGAATATTTCTAATAATATACGTATTCTTACGCATTTGAAACATCAGCTAAGTAGGAATTTGATCTCCTGCAGTCATCTTTAGCTTCATCCAAGGTTTTGGTCTGGATCCCTATAAAGTAGCAGTAAGAGCCATGCTTTCTCCACCCCTGGATTGATGCAAAACAATAATTTGAAAAAAGACAATTGTAAGATTTCCATCACCCCACCAACTTTCACCGTGGCATTTTTCTAACTTGCTTATCTAATATCTGAAAAAGAAAAGATGCTATCATGACTAAAGTCGCAAAAAATATCCTCTAAGATCAAGATAAACTCTGCCCTAATGCAAATATCATAAAGTTGAATATTTGATTTAATGGGCATTCATTGATTTTTTTAAGGAGTTTCTTTTTTACTATTGTATAACCCTATTAAACGCTGAAAAAACCTTAAGGCAATAAGGTTTAAGTGATTTGCCTTATTTTTCTAACAAAGTAAGGTTGCACATTAGTATTCATTTGAAACTGTGTGTCAGTCCAACTGTATATAAGTGTAATATTATTTTGAGTTTTGCTGTTTATTTTGGTCTTGTTGAGGAAAATATCTGTCACATAGCAGTGATGGACCTTTAAAGCAAACATTGCTGTTCGTTATTTACCATGAATTGTCAACCATTCTACGATGACAACCCTTTCCTACACATGTAGAGTTCTACCAAGCTTAGCTATCATATGTGCACATATATATGCTGACTCTACCTGCAGTGTTTCAATCTGCTGCACTGGATACAACCAAAATACTTACCTAAAACAAAGGATAAAAAACCGTGATACACTTTTTCTTAATCATGTAAAAAACTCAGATAAACTTAACGCACCCTTTTACAGCCATTATCCTGCTCCACTTCATTTCCAGAGGGAATTGAGGCACTCATCTTCATACAAATGGAGCCATGTTTCTCCTCACACACACGGTCAGCCCAGTTCCCATTCTGTAACAAAGTACCAATACATATTTATTTATGTAGAGACTAACTAAAGGGTACTACGACCAATGCAGTAATACATCTTAAAACTGTACACATACAGTATATCATACTTAGGATACAGACATCATGTACTCTATTTATTCATTTTAACACAAACTGTAGTGTGTTTTTTTAAGTGTAGTAATATTGCTGCCTGATAAATCAGGTTAAAGAGCTATTGTTAATGCCAAAGACAGTATTTAAAGGTAACATGTGCACATAGTGCTCCTTACCTCTCCTCTGATGAGAATACAGTCCTTTATGTCAGTGGAAACAGCAGGTTTACCGAATTCCCAGCTAGTGAAACTGACAGTGGAGTGGTCAATCCAGTCAAACTGTCTCTCTGTCTTCCTGTCATTCAATCCAATCCAAAGCTCATCAGTGGATGCTGCAGACACAAACAAAAAAGTATTACCAAAAAAAATATGTTGCCATTAACTTAATGTTCCTAATGATTAATAGCCAAGGAAAATCACAAAAAAAACAAAGTAGGATGTAAATAGAAACTAGAAAATATCTTCCCTGCTGAAAATGCATGTGAATGCTGCAGGGGTCATCACACTTTTTTAGGGTGAGGGCTACTTTAAAAAAATAAAACAAGTCGGGGGCTACTTTTACTCTACTACTTTTGCTATCCTGGCTCCAAGATGGTGGAATGAGCTCCCCATTGACATCAGGACGGCAGATAGCTTGCACATCTTCCGGCGCAAACTGAAAACTCATCTCTTTCGACTCCACTTCGAGCGTTAGAACGATTAACGAAGCACTTTTATACCAATAAAGGACTGGATTACCTAAAGCCAGTTGAGTAGCACTTGAAATGTTTGGCTCTATGAAACCTGATATACTTATATGATTCTGTTTTCTTCAAGGTTGTGTCTTCCTGGTCGAATGTACTTATTGTAAGTCGCTTTGGACAAAAGCGTCAGCTAAATGCAATGTAATGTAATACTCCTCTTTTTTTTGTTTTTTGCAGTGTATATATTTAGCACATTTTAACGTTAATATGCTTACCTTTAACCTTTGTGTGCTGTTTGGGTCTGTGGGACCCGTTTTCAGTGTTTACTAAAAGAACATGTTTGCAATCTAATTATTTTTAACCTGCTTTATTTGGGGGTGGACGGGCCTCACCTCCTCTAGGGGGGTCCTCACCTCCTCTACGGGGGTCCGGGGGCTACCCCTGCTGTAAACTGTGTACATTTGTTGCTGAATTTAGCTAACAATTCAGAAAAAGCTGAATATTTTATTAGTTGAATGGTCTCCGTAGCTGCTTTAAGCTAAAGAAACCAAGTAAGTGTGTTGCTGAACTTAGCGGAGAAATGCAGAAAAGTGAAATGATTTGAATAAAAAAATGGTTACAGCTCAAATGCATTGCAATGACTTTGTTGTAAACTTGAAAGTGAAATGTTAAACTGGAAGAGTAGGAAAAAAAGTGAAGAAGCTTAATATTTAAAAGAAAAGTTTAAAAAAAGGTATAAAAAACAAAAATGTATAGCCTCAATGTTCTGAAATAGCTGAATAATGTAATAGATGAATGGTTTCTGTAGCTGAAAGTAGGCTGAAGGAGTTAGATATTAAATGTAAGTAGTAGTGAATGAATGTGTATTAAGAAGAGAAAATAAAGTAAAAACACTTTGAAAAACAGCAGAACATTTTAACTGCAAACTTTTTGAACTAAAACCATATGTATAACCAATAATGTATAAAATATGTGGAACATGTTGAAGTCACTATGAAGTCTCCATCAGACAGAAAATAATAGGCTGAGACAGTCTGTTAAACTCCAGTCTGTGGGTGTTTCTCAATGTCGAGGACGCTTGCTTGGTAGCACATGTCAAGAATCCTTCCTGGCATTCGGAAAACGACGAGTGGAACAGGCTAGCAAGTGTGCAGGTGTGCGTCATATTAGAGGCCCCGCCTTACATTTTACGCCACAGATTTTGTGAAATTGGTCCGTGCGCAAAGCGTTGTGGGGATTTTAAGACTGCGGAGTCTACACATGTGCAGCCTCGAAATTTCTCGCTACGAAGTACGCCGGGCTCGGTAGAATTCTAAATATGCTGGACATTGGAACAGTCCTTCGGCGGCACTCGATGACGTAGTATGCTTGAAATAGTGGCTCTGGAGCAGCCTTCCTCAACATTAAGAAGCACCCTGTGTGTTTGTGTTTTGAGGTGACGACGTTATCAAACACCTGTGTGTGAGCCCAGAGATCAAAGGTTACCATGGTGATGTGCAGTGATCAGTGAAAGGAGAGCCATTGATCTACTTTCCATTGATGTGAATGAGAAATAAACCTCTTACATTTCCAACTATAGTTGAAAAACGGTAGCTGCTATCGGTAAAATGTCTATGTTGTGAGCATGTCAGGACCCTGAGGAGCGTCTCAAGTGTGCTTTTTGTGTACTTTCGGGTCAATAATGTGGCATTTTTGGCAGATTAACTAAAGCTGTGCAGCTGGTGCTGTGATGAAAGATGAGGCTGAATTTACAATGGGCCTTAATGGAGACATGTTGAAAGTTTTCCTACAATTCAAGCATAAAATGATGTCCAAGGAGTGTAGGGTTTGGGAATTATGGCAGGTTTGAAAAAAACATTTAAGGCAAATCTCAAGCTCTCCTCCACTCTAGCTGTGACATCATGCACTCTACCCCTTAACGAGCTGCGCAATACACACTAATGTTAACATCTGAAGGAGGCCTCTTTACCAAGCTCCAAACTAAGTTAAATATGTCAAAAAGTGTAAATAATATAAAACATCTGAAGAATAAGTTTTATAGCTGAATGTCTTGTGACCGTTTTAAAGTATGTGGAAGGAGTAGCATTTGGCGCACGGTGTAGGTAAAAGAGGATTTGAAGGTTCCTCTCATTAAGTTACATGTTAAAAAAAGAGTTTAAAAAGCTCAATATTTCAAAAAGTATAAAATATTTTGAAAAAGTTGAAAGTTTCCCATCATGTGCTGAAAAGGCTGAATAGTTTGGTATTTGAATGGTTTTCTGTAGCTGAAAGTATGCTGAAGTTATTGAGAGCCAAACTAAGAAGAAGAAGAAGAAGAAGAAGAAGAAGAAGAAGAAGAAGAAGAAGAAGAAGAAGAAGAAGAAGAAGAAGAAGAAGAAGAAGAAGAAGAAGAAGAAGAAGAAGAAGATTTGATTTTTAAAACAAATTTTATTTACATTTGTTTTAAACATACACCCACCCTGCAAAATAGTCGGAACAGAACTAATACATTACACAATCAAATAAATAAACAGATTTTCATGACTACCAAATAAATATCATTTGAAAACCCCATTTGAAAGCGTTTTACCCATTTAAAAACATCCTCTTTTACACACTTTAAAAACAAAAACTACACCTATCCTTTAAAACTTCAATATGAGAGAGTCATTCTCCCCCAGCGAGCACAGAACCTGCCCCACAGCCCACACATCCAGAAACCCCTGCAGATGATTGATCAGCGTATAGTACGCATGCTCCACCCTCAGACGCGCTGCCACCAGCCAGACAGAGCACTGCATCCGTCCATCCCACTCCAGCAAGTTGGTTCTTCCTACTTTTCCAGATTGCTAATTTTGCATTAGCAAACCAAAAATTCATCAATAGTAGGGTTTCCTTCTTTTTCAGGATGTATTTGGGGCCATGGACAAGAAGTGGTATGGAGAAAACCTCCCCGAACCCTTCCACCCACTCCTGTAACATTGTTTTAAGACCAGCCAATCGGGGACAGGACACGACTAAATGCTCCAATGTTTCTGCCATAAAACAGAACGGACAGCCTCCCCTTGTGCCTGGATCAAAATGAGCTCTGTATTTGTTAGTGGCTATTGCACCGTGTATAATTCTCCATTGGATGTCAGCCATCCTTTTCTCAACCGGAGATTTATACAGGATCCGCCAGCTGCCCTGAGGGGAAGAGCCCAAGCCAAACACATCCGTCCACCTCGACTCTCTGACGCCTGCGAGCGAGCTGAGGTTTAACACCTTTACGCAGCTAAGGTATAGCTTCTTCCCATTGCAGGAGGTGAACTTTGCAGGTGTTAGAGTCCCCAGTGATAGCAGGAGACCATCCTCCTCTCTCCATTCCCCCACCGCAGGACCCACACTCAAGGCAGGAAAGACATAATCATGTCCTTTTCTCCACTGGTCAGCCAGATCTGCATCCAGAGCAAAAGTCCGGTGGGATGGCGACAGTGACTGCCACACCTCATCTACCAAGTTCTCCAGAACTCGGGTTGATCGAATGCCCGTCACCTCAGCCAGTTTTTCTGTGGAGACCCCCGTCAAACGGCCAAGTTTTACCACTCCCGCTTCAATGAACGCATTTTTTAGGGTGGCTGAAGAGAAAAGGGTTCCAGAAAGAAAACCAGTGTCAAACAGTGGCTCCTCAAACAGCCACATCCCAGGCCGGGGGTCGGGTGGTCTGGTAAAACTCAGAATCTTCCAGGCATTGATGACTGAGCAGTAAAAAGGTGTAAGTCCAGTTATCTTGTACGCAGGGGCCTTCAGCAGAAACAGGTGTTTATCAAAACCAAAGCCCCCTGCCCTCCAGAGCAACAGCCGGGCCATAGCCAGCCAGCAGGGAGAGGCACCATACAGCAGCCGCTGAGCTGCCTGCGGTCTAAAAGCAGCAGTCCTTGCAGTAATATCCACGAGGCCCTGCCCCCCCCTCGCCACAGGCAGGTACAGGACCGATGCTGGCACCCAGTGATGACCCGACCAGAAGAAATCCACGAGGAGCCGCTGCAGTTGTTTCATGAGGCCCGGCGGTGGGGTTAACATCTCGAGTCTGTGCCACAGAGACGAGGAAACCAGATTCTTGGCTACAAGAACTCTTCCCCTGTAGGACAGCTGGGGTAGCAGCCATTTCCATTTGGCTAGCAATCCCTCCCAGTTCTGTGCCACCATGTCCTCAGACCCCAACCAAACTCCAAGGACCTTTAAACCCTTGTTTCCCCAGCTAAGGTTACCAGGAAGACTGGGCCTATTTCCTACACTCCACTGACCTACCAAAACTGCCTCACTCTTCTCCCAATTTACTTTGGCTGAAGCAGCCTTCCTGTACAAAGCTAAACTGTCCTGTAGCTCCTGGATATCTCGCTGACCCTGGACAAAAACACTGACATCATCAGCATAAGCTGATACAACCACCGGGGGGGGGGGCCTGAGCTGACTCTGGCAGACACAGACCCCTCAGCCGGTTTCTAAGTCTGCACAAAAGCGGCTCGATGGCAATACTATATAATAGGCCTGAGATAGGGCAGCCCTGCCTGATCCCCCTTTTAACTGGTACAGGTCTGCTCAGCCCTCCCCACCTTCACAACACAACATGCATCACTGTACAAACACTTCACCCAGGACAAAAAATGCTCCCCAACACCAAAAGCCTGCAATGTGGCAGCCAGAAACGTGTGATCCACACGATCAAACGCCTTCTCCTGGTCAATAGAAATAATACCAACATTTATATTATACAGTTTGCAAACATCAAAAGTGTCTCTCATCAAAAACAAATTGTCCACAATTGATCTGCCAGGGATGCAATATGTCTGATCAGTACCGATAAGAAGTTCGATAAAACACTTCAGTCTGTTAGCTAAAACCTTTGACAGTATCTTATAGTCCGTACATAAGAGAGCCACAGGTCTCCAATTCTTCAGCAGGGTTAGATCTCCTTTCTTAGGCAACAGTGAAATCACTGCACGCCTACAGGAAGCTGGAAGAGTCCCTTTCCCAAAGGACTCCATCAATACTTCTAGCAAGTCATGTCCCAGAATACTCCAGAAATGTTTAAAAAAGTCTGCAGGTCTATGCCCGGAGCCTTGCCGGAGGCCATCTGTGTCACCGCAGAGGTCAGTTCCTCCAGCGTAATGTCAGAGCCCAGGGTGTCACTTTCGGCTGGACTCAGCTGTGGAAGACCCTGAAGAAGTTCATCAGCAGCTTCCACGTCACAACCTTCGGCTTTGAACAGGTCCGTGTAGAAGGACACTGCATGCCTCCTCATCTCAGCAGGGTCAGAGGTTACCTGTCCATCGGGGAGACGCAGACATACCATCTGCTTCCTTTGGCCCACAGACCTCTCCAGGTTGAAGAAAAAAGTGGTTGGTGCAATGCATCAATGTCTCTCATGGAAGTAAAACGGGCTCTGATCAGAGCTCCCTTGGCTTTCTCCTGAAGAAAACAGTTAAGCTGTTGTTGTTTTAGGAGGGACTGTTCTATATTTCGAGCAGACACACTCTCTAACTCTCTGATCTCCCTCTCTAACTGCTCTATAGCTCTCCTAATGTTTGCAGTGGAGTAGGCTGTATACTGTTGGCAGAACACTCTAATCTGAGCCTTTCCTACCTCCCACCACTGACTCAGGGAGGGAAAAGACTCTTTCTTTGATTTCCAGTTGATCAAAAATAATAAACAATTCTCACAAAAAGTCAAATCTTGTAAAATGTTAACATTAAACTGCCAGAACGATCTAGGTTTCTCTGTGTTGGATAAAACCACATCTAAAGAAACTAGCTGATGGTCTGTAAAACCAACAGGTTGGATGTGACAGTTCACTGCATGAGTAATAGAAGAAGCAGACATGTAAAATCTGTCTAGCCTGGCTGCACTGACACCCCCATCTAGCATTCTCATCCAGGTGTATTGTTTAACAGAGGGGTGTTTCATCCTCCACACATCCACTAAGTCAGCCTCTCTTATCACCTGTGACAGTAAAAGGGACGACTGAGGATGCGGCTCCCGTCCTATTCTGTCTAAAGCAGTGGTTCTCAAAGTGGGGAGCGCGACCCCCCAGGGGGGCGCAGAGGCATGACAGGGGGGGGCGCGAGAGACCAGGAGGAAAAATGGTTATTAAAAAAAAAAAAAAAAGATTTAAAAAAAATTCATATTTTGAAAAATTATTGATTCGAAAATAATATGATACAGTACTATTACGTCTGGGTCTCTGTGTTGCATTAAAGTTCGGCTCTGTGTGTGTGGAACGAGCCATTTTGTGTTCGGGAGCGAGAGAGAGAGCACACCGGTACCGGAGATCGTTGTTGTTAGCTTCTGGTGCTAGCGAGCTACGCCAACGGATATAAGGAGTTGTTTCAACAACAAAGTGGAGGACAGTCCTCTCCTGTCAGACTGAGAGACTCAGTGAGCTAAAGGACTCTCTCAGTGTTTAGATAGTTAACTTTAGTCTAAGTTATCTCAGTGGGTCTCAAACGTTTTAGTCACCATTAATGTAAACAATTATTTCCGAGGTACACGTTTATATGATCCTTATAGTTATAAAAAAATAAGAGAATAAATGAAAAACAGATATGAAATACTATATGACAGTAAAAAAATAATAAAGTTTAAAAGGGTGATTTGTAAAATATCCATAAAGAAATAGTAAATCTGTTTACAGTTCTGTTTCAAATGGGTGTTGAGAGAGGTATCCATAGATCTCTTCATTTTGCTCTCAAAGTGCACCAGATTAATGCTTTTAACTTCAATATTTAAAAATCTTCCCGGGGGAGCTTGCCCCTGGACCCCCCTATGTGAGGTCCACACACCACCTATAAAAATAGCACTTTACCCCTGCTTACACCTATATGCCGTGAGCTGATTATCGAGCCTTCATTGTAACAGTTGCGGGTATACGTTGTGTATTTGCGTGAGGAGTGTTGCAGTAGAAAATTCCACTGTAGCACCCGGTACATTAATGGGAAACCCTAAATGTTTGAGCACCCTCTATGAAACGTCAAGCTACCCCACAGCACCCCCAAAATAAATCTCTGGTTTCGCCACTGAGCCTGACTTTGTGTTGGGGGGGGCCCGACTTTTTTTTTTCTCCAAAGGGGGGGCCTGACAGAAAAAGTTTGAGAACCACTGGTCTAAAGTGACATTAGTGCAAGCGTTCCAGTCCCCCCCCAGTATAACACACTACCCCTGTACACTAGTGTCTAGCTCGTCTTTTAATAACTGAAACACAGATACAGTACACGTGCAGGGCCCTGATTGGGTGCATACACATTAATAAAAGTAAAAAATAACTCACAGTTCCACTTTCACCATCAAGGCTCTACCTGCCACTATTACATTACATTACATTACATTACATTGCATTTAGCTGACGCTTTTATCCAAAGCGACTTACAATAAGTGCGTTCGTCCAACAAAATACAACTTGAAGAAAACAGAATCATATAAGTACATCAGGTTTCATAGAGCAAACACATTTCAAGTGCTACTCAACTGGCTTTAGAAAAGCCAGTCCTTTATTAGTATAAAAGTGCTTCGTTAATAGTTATATCGCTCTACCTGCCACTATCTCTGTGCTGGATAAAATCTTAACATTTAGAGAGGGGGAGAAAAAAACAGCTACTCCAGCACTAAGGTTTGAGCCATGACTGAGTACATACTGACCCCCCCACCACATTCCCCAGTCCGTCTCATTCAGGCTATCACTGTGCGTTTCCTGCAGAAATATCACATCTAATTTTTTCTGATTAAAGACCTCTAACACTAAAGCTCTTTTCTGTGCACTTCTACCCCCGTTAATGTTTAAAGAAGCAACCCTTAAAGCCTGCATTAGAGGAAGGAGATAGAGAAAAAGAACGGACAGGTACACACAGCAGAGAGGAGACACCCAGTGTTGCATGATCATGTTGAAATGATTTAGACCTTTTCAGTTTCCCCCCTTTTTTGCTTCCTTTCGTAACTTTTTTCATATTAGTTACATGCTTCCTGAGACGATAGCGTTTATTTTCATCCAGCAGGTCTAACCCTACAACTTTCTGAAGAGTGCTCACTGTATGAAGAAACTTGTTTGTGTCAGGGAAAAAGTCTCTCACTTCCACTGCCTTGCCAAAGGACTCATCTAAAAAAACATTAATCTCTTCCAAAGAATATATCTCTGCGTTCTGAGAGAGACTATCTGCAACTGAAACACAGTCAGAATCCCCCTCACCGTCTGTGTCCATCTCTGTCACCTCTGAAGAGTGTATCGCCGGCCACTAGAGGGCAGCGTCACTGCTGTCGCTGCCCGGATATGCCGTGCTTTGACCCGGTACTGCATAGCGGCCATGTTAGCCCACATGTTATTCATTCACTCCGCCTCGGGTTGAGACGTTCGTCCACTCACACATGTAAGACTGTTTCCACTACCGTTTAGTGTGTCTTTAATATATGTATGTGAATATATGTGTACTGTTCATGTTATACTTTATCAGCTGATCCTGCGGCATTGCTCTATTTCAGGGTGTCCTCATCTTTGTCAATAAAGTACCAAGACTGACATTGAGGAGTGTGTTTCTTCATGACGACACCATGGTCGTTGTTGGATGCCCTGTCCCCAGCTGCGAGTTCGAATCCCAAGACTTATCCGAAGCACTCGTCACTGCTATACTGACGATTCATGGATTTAGCCACCAGCACGCAGCGCCTGTCATGGCCGCGCCAGCCCAGGCCCCAGCCCCTCACGGCCCGAGACTCGATCGGCCCAAAGTGGATGTAGGCGTATCGATAGAGGAATGGAACGTGTTTATCCGCCGTTGGGACGTATTCCGTGCCGGATCAGGCATAGGGGATGCCCAGGCCCCCTTCCAGCTGTTTCAGTGCGCTGGGTCTGTACTTGGAGACAGCCTGTTGAAAGCCGCCCCCGACGCCGCTTCCGGACCTTTGCCAGACCTAATCACCGTCATGCGTTCCCTAGCTGTCATCCCAGTCGCTACATGTGTCCTGCGCACCGAGCTACTTCAGTTCCGCCAGGAACGCGATGAGACATTCCGTGCATTTGCTGCCAGAGTGCGGGGTAAAGCAGAGACATGCGCATATAACGCGGTATGCGAGTGTGGTAAGGACGTGGACTATACCGACCACATCATCCGTGATGTTCTGATCAATGGCATCTATGACTCGGACATACGCCGCAAGACGCTGGGGACACCTGACGTCCTGATTAAGCCAGTTAATGTCGTAATCGCACTCGTCGAGAACAGAGAGATGGCCCGTAACGCCCTCCCGTCGTCCTCCCTATCAGCCATGTCGTCATTCCAGCGCCTGAAGACGACTCCACAGACGAGCCCGGCCCCGAGCCCTGCGGACGGGGCTAGACGTGCCTCGTGCCCGGAATGTAAGAGCGTCTTCAACGTCTTCACGGAGGGGCCTCGCGGGTGGAATCCTAAGCCTCACCAGGTGTGCATCGGCTGCTACAGGGCCCGCCGACGACAGAGGCGTCAACAGCCGTCGTCCGACAGTCAACAGGCCGCCATGGGGTCGGAGCCGGTCTCCCAGGTCTCGTCGGTGCAAGCCGGGGCCCGCCCTGGCCAACGTCACAGGAGCCATCGCCGGCACCGCGCCCATACGTCGCACGGATGTGTCAACAGGCAAGCACCTATCAGACTCGAGCACCACATCTTCTCCAAGGGCGAATGGAGACGGGCCAGGCTGAGAGACCACCCCCGAGCATTAATCACCGTCTCGATGGACATGCCAGTCGGGCTGAGGGATGGCACCGGCAACCAGGGCACGGCCGACGGAGCTCGGATATCTGCCGTAGCGGACACTGGCGCGCAGTCGGACCTTTGGTCGCTGGAGGAGTACCTGGCCTGCGGTTTCTCGCGGGACGACCTGCGACCCGTCAGCCTCAGCCTGTCAGCCGCCAACCGCTCCCCTTTATCCATCGAGGGAGCGTTCTTCGCTAGGCTCTCGACAACCTGCAGCGGGGGGCGTGTCACATCCTGCCGTTCCATGGTATACGTGAGCAGCTCGGTCCGGGCCATGTACCTCTCCTACGAGTCATTGCTCAACCTCGGCCTCTTGCCCGTGAACTTCCCATCGGACGACGTTGCAGGGGGGCACAAGGACAGGCGTAGCCCTGACACGGCTGACACGCCAGGCCTGCCCCTGTCCGTCAATGCGACGTGGTCAGCCAACGGCGGCTGCGTGGGGCCAGGTGACCCCCGGGACGCCCAGTGCACATGTCCTCAGCGCACGGTCCCCCCGGCGCGCCCCGTAGCGCTGCCGTTCCCCTGTAAGCCAGAGAACAACATCAGGATGAAAGATTGGCTACTCGGGAGATATGCCTCGTCTACGTTCAATACTTGCCCCCATCGAGCACTACCATGCATGGAGGGGCCACCTATCGAGATGCACGTGGACCCCGCAGCTACGCCTAGGGCATGTCACACCGCGGCTACAGTGCCTTTACACTGGCAACGGAGGGTCCACGATGACCTACTGCGGGACGAAGCCCTTGGGGTCATTGAACGTGTGCCATACGGTGAGCCTGTGACGTGGTGCCATCGTATGGTAGTCACTCGGAAGCACGACGGTTCTCCACGTAGGACCGTGGACCTCTCCCCCTTAACAAGTTCTGCCAATGTGAGACCTTCGCCACTGAGTCCCCGTTCCACCTTGCACGCCGTGTCCCGAAGGGCACCTGGAAGACCGTCACAGACGCCTGGAACGGCTACCACAGTGTCCCCCTGCGTGAGTCGGATCGCCACCTCACTACCTTCATCACACCCTTCGGCCGTTGGCGCTACACCAGGGCACCACAGGGCTTCCTGTCATCAGGGGATGGCTACAACCGTCGGTTTGATGCCGTCCTCTCGGACTATGAACGCAAGGAACGTTGCGTGGATGACACCATCCACTATGACACCGACCTGGAGCAGCACTGGTGGAGGACCATCGACTTCCTGACGCGTGTCGGCCGGTCGGGTATCGTGTTGAACTCAGACAAGTTCCAGTTCGCAGAGAGGTGCGTCGATTTCGCTGGCTTCAGGGTGTCGGAATCTATCATCGAACCGCTCCCGAAATACTTGGACGCCATCCGTGACTTCCCCACCCCTGGCTCCACGACAGACATCAGGAGTTGGTTCGGCTTTGTCAACCAGGTGGCCAACTATGCCCAGTTGCGTGACACGATGGCCCCATTTAAGCCGTTCCTCAGCCCACGCTGTGTGTTCCTATGGTCCCCCATTCTGGAGGAGGCCTTCCAGGCGTCTAAGCATGCCATAATGGAGGCCATCCGTGAGGGCGTGGAGATCTACGACATGCAGAAGCGTACCTGCCTCCGCCCCGACTGGTCCATGTGTGGCGTAGGCTACTTCCTGCTCCAGCAACACTGTCACTGTACCTCGGGCATACCGGACTGCTGCCCAGGTGGATGGAGGATCACCCTCGCGGGCTCGCGTTTCCTGTCCCCTGCGGAGCAGCGCTATGCGGCCGTCGAGGGAGAGGCCCTAGCTGTGGCCTGGGGTCTGGAACAGACGCGATACTTCACGCAGGGGTCCGACAACCTCATCGTGGTCACCGACCATAAGCCGTTGGTGAAGATCTTTGGCGACCGTACGCTGGATGAGATCACAAACTCGCGCCTGTTCAGACTCAAGCAGCGCACCCTCCCATGGCGCTTTGACATTGTGCATCTACCCGGCAAGAGCAACTATGCCGCTGATGCCACGTCGAGGCATCCTTCCCCCTCGGGCTCAGCAAACGGCCTCTCATTGGGGCTGCCGAGCGGGCCTGACGCCGTGGAGTCAGCACCCATGGCCTCCATCCGCGACGACGCACGGGAGCTCGGAGCCGTCTCTTGGCCCCTCCTCGCACGGGAGACAGCGGCTGACGGATGCCTCGGCCACCTCCTCCAACTCATCGAGCAGGAGGGTGGGATTGATGTGAATGACTCTGCCCTGCCGAGTCTGTCATCGGTCTGTGAGTCCATCTACGCACAGGACGGCGTCCTGCTCTATCTATCTAGCATGCCCGAGCCATAGTTTACTGGCCCGGGATGTCCGGGGACATTCAGGCCACCAGGGACGTATGTGCAGACTGCAACCGCCATGCTCGCTACACCCCCCCTGCCGTCCTCACCCCCGTCCACGCCATTCGAAGCGGTGTTCGCTGACTTCTTCGACTATGGGGGCCGCCACTACCTAGTTGTCGGGGACCGCCTCTCGGGCTGGGTAGAGGTCCTGAGCTCTACGGCAGGTACTGCCCTGGCGGGCTCAACCGGCCTGGTTCAACACCTCCGTTCGTTCTTCGCCACCTTCGGCGTACCGGAGGAGCTCTCGAGCGACGGTGGTCCAGAATTCAAGGCGAGCCACACTGAGGACTTCCTCCGCTTATGGCACGTCAAACACCGGGTGTCGTCCGTCAGCTTCCCGCAGTCGAATGGGAGGGCAGAAGTTGCGGTTAAGACCGCTAAGCGCCTCCTGATGTCCAACACCGGCCCGTTGGGCGGCCTTGATCAGGACCGCTTCCTGCGTGCTATGCTGCAGTTGCGAAACACACCTGACCCCGACTGCAACCTCTCGCCAGCGCAGATCATCTTCGGCCGCCTCCTTCGTGGCTCGCTCTCCTTCGTGAACCGCCTCGAGAAGTTCTCGAACCCGCACATCCGCCTGCTATGGCGCGAGGCATGGGCGGCGAAGGAGGACGCCCTTCGGACCCGTATGTCCCGTACCACCGAGTCCCTGGGGACTCACTCAAGACCGCTCCGCCCATTGGCACTCGGCGAAAGAGTATTTCTCCAGAACCAGCAAGGCCCGAGCCCCAACAAATGGGACAGGTCAGGGATCGTGGTGGAGTCGCCAGGCCACGACCAGTATCGGATCAGGGTTGACGGTTCGGGACGTCTGACACTGCGCAACCGGCGCTTCCTCCGGGTCTATACGCCGGCCACACCCTGCGCCCGTGAACAGCCGGCTGCGCCCTTGCCGCCGCCCGCTGCCCTGGGCCATCAGGCCCCACCTGTCCACCCGGTCTGGGCGACGCCCCAAGGGATCGCTCAGCGGCCGGCTGTTGGACCCCGCGACTCGGATAGGGGCGCTCCCCCACCGGCACCTGCTGGCGAAGCATCCTCTGACCTCACCGTTCCTACGGGTGCCGTCCTGGGCGCTCCGGTGCCGCAGTCGCCGCCGATGCTACCCCAGCCTACTCGGCCAGGCCGCGTGAGAAGGCCGCCTGCACGGTACGAGCCCGAGTCCGGCAGCTGGATTTAGACCGTTAACCTATTCCGGCCCATAGTTTTCCGGTCTGGGGGGGATGAAGAGTGTATCGCCGGCCACTAGAGGGCAG
Source organism: Gymnodraco acuticeps (assembly GCF_902827175.1). Lineage (NCBI taxonomy): Eukaryota > Metazoa > Chordata > Actinopteri > Perciformes > Bathydraconidae > Gymnodraco > Gymnodraco acuticeps. The sequence goes on from NW_022989913.1 coordinate 548,236, forward strand.
CGTCACTGCTGTCGCTGCCCGGATATGCCGTGCTTTGACCCGGTACTGCATAGCGGCCATGTTAGCCCACATGTTATTCATTCACTCCGCCTCAGGTTGAGACGTTCGTCCACTCACACATGTAAGACTGTTTCCACTACCGTTTAGTGTGTCTTTAATATATGTATGTGAATATATGTGTACTGTTCATGTTATACTTTATCAGCTTATCCTGCGGCATTGCTCTATTTCAGGGTGTCGTCATCTTTGTTAATAAAGTACCAAGACTGACATTGAGGAGTGTGTTTCTTCAACCTCATTATTGTCTGCAGCCTGTTGAAGCTCTTTTTGCCTCCCAGAACCAGACGGCAGCTCCTGCTGTGTGCCAACAGCCTCCACCTGTCCCACAGCACCAGTCCTCACCTGTCCTACTACATCATCTCCCACCTGTTTACCTGTTTCCACATGTTTTCCTCTCACACTCACCACACTCTCTACAATCCCTGTTTCATCTCTCACGATATTCATTCCTACTTCATCCGCAGCCCCTGGGGCCCCGGCGGGTGCAACAGCAGCCCCCGCGACACCGGCCTCCACGGCCGCCGACCCAGCGGCCCCGGCCGCCCCAGCGACCGGCTCGGCGGCCCCGGTGGAGCGGCGTGCCGTCTCTGTGGACATGCAACACGTTTGTGACCCGACTCCCCGCACGCAAAACACGTTCCCTGAGCTCGCATAAACCATATAAAAACCCTCTTCGTGCCTCACCCGGAAAGACACATCTAGTGTATGAGTGGGACAATTCAGAAACATGAACACCTGTCTCCGCAGAGATTGGACATGTTTTAGCTTTTCATCCTTACACCCCAGAGCAACAGTACGGAGATTACTGGCAAATTTACCGAAACGCTTCAGCTCCCGTTCCAGCGCCTCATTCGGGATGAATGGAGGAATGCCAGACACAGTGATCCGCGTGGACGGTGTCGCCAACGGCGAAACTTGAATATATTCCTCGTTTACCATTAATCCGCTCTCAATAAATTCCGTCACATATTTCTGGTCTTTCAAAAAGACCACGACCGCTTTGTTCATGCGGGAAGCATAGGAGATGTTTACATGAACGACCTGCTCCCTAGAGAGGTGTTCCAGGCGCGTCCAGCTGGGAAGAGACCAAGGGGTAGACCTAGGACCAGGTGGAGGGATTATATCTCTTCGCTGGCCTGGGAGCGCCTTGGGATCCCCCACAGTGTTGTCAACTTGGCGATTTTCTCGTTAAATTTGGCGGATTTCCAAACCCTCCGGCGACTTATTTGTGTCAAAAGCGACTAACGACTAATCTAGCGATTTATAATGGTGTTATTAGCGACTTTTCTGGTGTTTGGAGACTCACATTGTTCTGCAGTTAACGAGCCGCGGGTGCTGCCGTGAGCCCCGCCTCCCTCCCATAGTACTCACAGGCGCTCAGACTGACAGTTGCCTGGCCGCAGCAGAGCTGCTGCTGCAGTCAGAGCAGAGAGGAGACAACCACACTCCCCCGCGTCGAGACTGCAAATGAATTGCGCATGCGCCAACTGCCAAGCCGTCCTGGTTTTGAGCGGGATTTAAATGTTGAATGTAAATGTTTCTTCACTCACTTTCACACTATAATAAATAACTGCCTTTGCTTTGCCTCACACAGCCTCAGTCACTCAATCACCTCGTCCACTGTGTGTGTGCCTCTCTGTGACAAGCTAAACATCATGGCACACTCTAAATTGTATTCTCAAAAATACAGAAAGGAGTGGGAATCAAACCCTGAGTATAAAGGATGGTTGAAGCCATTTATTGGAGATGACACACGGGCATACTGCCTTTATTGTAAGGGGGATTTCTATGCCAAACTGTCATGTTAAAACCCCAAAACATACTCAAAAGGCAAAGACATTTCTGATCTACTGTCGTCTGGATTTAACTCCGGTGGTTTCAAGTTTTGATCCTTGAAGGGTTGGGAACGTTTTTTGCCTACAGCCGCCATTACATGATATGCAAATTAGGCGATGACGTCATTTAGCGACTTCTGGCGACTTTTCGGACAGCCAATAGCTACTTTCCTTACTATGGAGTTGGCAACACTGATCCCCCAGTCAGAGCTGGTTGATGTCGCCAGGGAAAAGAAAGTTTGGGGCTCTCTGCTGGAACTGCTACCCCCGCGACCCGACCACGGATAAGCGGGAGAAGATGGATGGATGGATGGATGGATGACCTGCTCCCCCACAGCGGCGCCCCCGAAGGACGCCATCCCCGCCACGAGGCACGGAAAAACACTCACGAAAAAGTATTAACCGTACTTGCAAAGAGTACAAATATCCCCACGTAAGATCATACAGTTAAAGAAACGATTGAAACAGAAACAAACGAAATAAAAGTGAAAATCCCTCTTCAAAAACACACCTCCACCACAGAAGAAGAAGAAGAAGAAGAAGAAGAAGAAGAAGAAGAAGAAGAAGAAGAAGAAGAAGAAGAAGAAGAAGAAGAAGAAGAAGAAGAAGAAGAAGAAGAAGAAGAAGAAGAAGAAGAAGAAGAAGAAGAAGAAGAAGAAGAAGAAGAAGAAGAAGAAGAAGAAGAAGAAGAAGAAGAAGAAGAAGAAGAAGAAGAAGAAGAAGAATTCACACTAATTACAAGCGGTTTATATGAGTCTCTACATAATTTTTTCTTTTGGACGTTTCTCCATATAATGTCTTTACAGATAACTTATGTTTGTTTTAATTTTTTCACGTACTGTATCCAAGCTGAGAGATTACAAAACTTTGGTCTTCCACATTTCTTATGGTGGCGAGGTCCCCTCCTTCAAAGCGACAGTCTCTCTGGGCTTCAGGCCATGTTTTCTGAGTGCGGTTAAGGTTGAAGCAGTGGCTATTGTAGGGAATCCAAGGGGCTGAACAAAATCCTGTCTCTGCAGCTGATCATGAAAAGAAACAAATAAATATATTGATTGATTGACATGTTAACAACAGTTTAAAATGGGATTTGTGGAGTAGATTAGAATAGATCTTATTCTTCACCTTTTGTAGGCAGTGCCTCGGCTGCTTTACTGTAGCAGATGTATCCGAGTTTCTTGCTGCAAAGTGAACTTTGCCATGAGTACTGTACAGCAGGATCAGCAATTGCACAGTTGTGTCCAGGATCAGCAAGGGGATGTCCTAAAAGAAAGCGGCAATTACTTGACATGTTGGTTTAGCAAAGCTTCATATTGTTCTATAGTTGATGGATGAGGGATTATGTTACCTTTTATAAACCTTACAGATTAATATGGGAGTATCACTCTTTTATTCTAACTCTGAAAGCAAGTGTTTTCCCTACATTTGGACTACTTTAGTTCCAAGGAGAGCTGATTTGAGCAATGGGATGCATAACGGTCCCTGCAGAACCTACTATACCTGGCTTGTGTATATATTTAGGCCTACCTTTGGGTGACTTACTGAATAGACAATAAATAACGCCTTTAAATTAGTTTTATATTTAAAAGGAAGCCAAGGAAGGGATTTAATTTTCCTCTTGGTGTTTGTCAGTAATCTAGCAGCAGCTTTTTGAATGTTTCAGTTGCAACTGACCAATGGTTTTATTGGGGTGGCCAGTTAGTAGTGCATGAACACTTTCAACAAATAATTGCCTGAATGGTCTTTTCTACAACTAGCTTGGACACACATTTTTATCTTTTTTTAAGATGCCAGATTATAGACTTCGTTTCAGCTTTAATGTGGCCAAACAAAATGGAAATGTGGTTTGTTTAGTATTCATTTGTTTTCAACACACTGGATTCTATTTTGTCTAAAATTGATTTTATTTTCCTATACATTTTAGGATATAGCAATTTTATTTTATCAGAATAGAACCACAAAGAAAAATACCTACCAGAGTCCCAATTCATATAACGGTAAGGTCTCCCATTAGACCATTTCCAGCCATGCTCTGGATCCAGGAACAGACCAGTCCAAAGCTTATTGCCTCCTGTACCTAGTAGTGCTGGCATGGAAATAAAAGGACAAAACATTTAGTCTTTCCCAATGTCACTAATTAGTTGTGTGGCTAAAAGTTTCGGATCATTGTTTATATGCATATATTCAGAGTCAGTGTCATCTTACCTGTGACATAAGCCTGCTGGTGAAGATCGTAGATACTCAGCAACGAGGCCCCCTGCTGTTTGCAGCTGGCTTCAGCCTGTGGCCAAGTCAGAGCTGATTGTGAGTTGAGCTGGTAATATTCTCCTGTGGTAGGGTGTGTATTCCAGTCTCCTTTTGCTATGAATGTAAAACATAAACATGTTATGTTTGCTACTTTCTCCCTGTTAACTTAAAGGTGACCTATCATGCAAAATGCACTTTTGTACGTTTTTTATACATGAATATGTGTTCCAGGGAACTCACCAAGTGTCAGAAAACACAACCCTCTCTATGTTCCTCCATACCCAAATCTCTAAAAACGGGGCTGCAACGGATCTGATACAGACCAGTGCTGGAATTGGGCCGGTACTCACCGGTACGCAGTACCGGCACTTCTGGTTCTGACCCATGGAGTACCGGCACTTCTTGCTCAGTACCGGCATGCTGGCGGTACTCCGGTACTCATGCACCGTGCCAGTACTCAACACTCTCCCGCCGTTCTTATTATACATCCATATATATATATACAGCCGCCCGGTACTCAGTAGATGCGTCATGAGGTGCCGAACGGACATTCTCATCGCTCTAACCGCTGGAGTTTCACAGCGGCTGTCAGCTGTTTACTCCTGTCATTCAAACAGAACGTGCTGGAGAGGGGGCGGGGCTTATCTTCTCCATGTAAATACTGTGGTGGAAACGACTATGTCAAAATTAACCTATTTGACCGTGATTTAATAGTAATACACGTTTAAAAATAATAATAATAATAATGCCGAAGTAACAACATACTGAAAACTGTTAGTAAAACCATGTTTTAATGCTTTACAATTTACATACCTAGATGCACGTGTGCTGTGTTTATGCAGTGGAACTCCCACCCAGTGGGTGGCTATGTAGAGTGATAGAACAGAGCAGGCACGCCCCCGAGAGAAGGAAAGCAAGTCACGTCACAAATTAGCATTTCTAAAATGTTAGCGTGGATTAATAAAAGTGCAAAAAGACAGCGGTTGTCGCCGGAAGAAACTTCAAATACAGAGAATGCTGTGCCTGTGTTGGAAATTGTGTCTGATGGGGAGCTTTCTTTGGTTGATCCTCCTGCTCCAAGTTCTAGTGCATTAGCACTAGCTCCGCCGCCTCCTCCAGAGCCTCTAACGTTAGCTGCTGCTGGCGCAACTGCCACCACCAACACCGGGCAAAGCGATGCACCTGACTGCTGGACAACGGACCAGGTGCAATATTTTTGCAAGACCAATGCATGGCTCCTTCTTAAAGATAAGAAGCTAGGATGTCGGATATGCAGAGATGTCAAATCTTTGGGAATACACACTGGACAAGGACTGAAACTGTCAACTGAATGGGGTGAGTGTGCAGTGTCTCATTTCGGTGTTGACAAGGGCAAACAACAAGCTAGCCTGAGAAAAAAAATCAAAGAACATAAAGAATCACAAGCCCATGTAAAAGCTGCTGACATCCTTACATCTGCTTCACGTGAAACTATTCAACATCAAGTGCAGTCTATGCATAAATCTGAATTAGACACCACTATCAGAGTTTTTCGAACGGCATATAAAATTGGCAAACATAGCCGGCCATTCACAGACATGCCAATTGATTTGAATGTACAGAAACTGAATGGGCTGAACGTGGGCAGGGTTTTGCACTCCAATAAAACCTGTGGCGAAATCATCGACCACATAGCTCACGAGCTGAAGAAAAAAATGGCAAAAGACATTACAGAAAACCAAAGAAAACTCTGTGTTTTGGTCGATGAATCTACCACTATTAGTGGTAAAACGGTGCTTGTTGTGTGTCTACGCTCAGCATTAGCTGATGCTGAGCCCGAAACGTTTTTTTGGGAGCTGATCGAGTTGGATGGAACAACGGCTGATGACATCACAAAGGCGTTAATGGAGTGTCTTGGAAGAGATTTTAACGAGGACTTTTTAGGTCAGTGTTTCGTTTCTTTTGCATGTGATGGGGCTTCAGTCATGCTAGGGAAGAGAACAGGCGTTGCTACCCAGTTGTGTAGTAAATTCCCAAGCCTGTTTGTGTGGCACTGCTCCAATCATCGTCTAGAGCTGGCAGTTGGGGATGTGGTCAAGGAGGTCTCAGGGCTCAATCATTTCCAGATCTTTTTTGACAAACTCTATTCCTTGTTCCATGCCTCCCCCAAAAATCAGAGGCAGTTAGCGCAGTGTGCGCAAGCAGTCGGACAGCGTCTCCTGGTGATAGGGCGTGTTTTGTCCATCCGCTGGGTGGCTTCAAGTGAAAGGAGCGTCAGAGCAGTCTGGGAAAACTACCGAGTGCTTCATGATCACTTCACAAATGCTGCAAACGACACGAGCAGGGATTCCAGAGACAGAGCAAAGTACAAGGGCCTGGATGATTTGCTCACATCTGCAACGTCTGTCAGCAATCTGGGACTGTTATGGAAATCTTTAGACCTAGTCAATACTGTGGAGATACACAAGTCAGAAATATCAAACAATAAATGGTGAAACAGACAGAGTTGTCTTTCGGGTTATTTATTTGAGGCCTCAAAGACACAGGTCTCACAGAACACAAGGTATCCTGAGAGAGTGCGCGCAGAGTAGAAAATGCATACAGGTTATATAGGATTTTGGTCAGTTCAACAACATCCCGTCACTCATTAGGAGGGGCCCTGGCAGGAGAGATAAGCTTTCCAAAGGAACTGAAACTGTCAATCACTAATAGATCGAACCAGGGGCCTGTTCAGCAAGAGGGAAGTGAGGAAACTTGTCAGCAACAGATGGAGGGCTAAGAAATGGGGAACTTGATTATAAGACGGGGAAACTAAACAGGAACTTGCCCATTGCCCTGCGCTTGGTACCCAGCCCCCTCATCAAGTTCAGACCTCAGGCGACCTTAAATGTCACTTTCCAGGGAGACAGAGGACATGAACTAAAACACATCACCCAGACCTTACTTCGACATTTTTAAAGGTCATGAGTGTCAATACATCATTACAGACACTGTTGGAAAATGCTGACAGAGGTTATAAGCTGAAATACATTATTATAGGAACTGCTGAAAGTGCTAACAGAGGTTACAAGCAAAACACATCATTCTAGGAACTGCAATTGATGTGTCCATGTAAGGTAAAATATAAAGTCTGCACTATAAGAAACCTTAAACTACATATATACAAAGTTTGCCATTACAATGTACGATGCGCTCACAGAGCTCAGCGACCTCTCTCGGCAACTCCAAAAAAGAGAGATGACACTGCCTACAGCAGATAGGCTCTTAACTCGAGAAATACGAGTTTTTGAATCCATGGTCACCATGCCTGGCCCACACATGACTACAGTTCATACAGCTCTAGCTGAGAAGTCCTTCAAGGGTGTTGCCCTGCGTGAGAATGGCAGGCTTGTACAGATTCATGCAGGTCAGTTTTTCCGCAGTATGGTAGAGAATCTGAGACACAGAATGACTTCCACAACCTCCTCTCATGTCAGCACAAGAGAAATCCCATTACATGGCCGGGAGGCCCGGGACAATCAGCTAATCCAGGACATGAAAGTTATCCATCCTGGAAGTTGGCCTGAAGAGGAGTTAGACGTACAGTATGGGGACGTAGAGGTGCTACGTTTGTGCGAAGTGCTGAAAGTGGACAGAAGAGAGACTGTTCAGGGCTTTCGCGAATATAAGGAAACCAGGGCATCCCGTACACCTGCTGCCATGGAGCCTCTACTGAAAGCAGTCCGAACCATCGCTGTCTCCACTAGTGAGTGTGAGCGGGCATTCAGCTGCATGAACGATATCCTTACTGCAAAAAGGAATGCTCTCTCTGTCAGCCGACTGTCCAGCCTGGTTTTCATTAAATGTAATGGACCATCACTAGGACAGTTCAATCCGGAACAGTATGTGAGGTCCTGGCTGGCAAAGGGAAGGAGAAGTGCTGATGAAAGAGCCAGTCCAGCTCCAGCCCCTGATACTGATGTCCCCAAGGCCTTCTGGAGCCTTTTCTAACCATGTGAAGTATATTGCAAAGCAGCTCACCCAGTGAGAAGACTTTTGGCATAATGTGCCGATTTGTACAGATCCTGGAGATAGAAGGACTTCAGACCAACCAGGGAGTTATCTGATCAGCTTGGTGTTCAATGTAACTCTTTACCATGGCTCAGACTTTGTTACTTGCAGTTACAGTTTCTCATTTTAGATTGTGCAAATGTTGCATTTGTTTTTACATGTTCTTTGTTCATGCTCTTTATCATTTTTCTGAGTTGGAAAGTTAGATTGCATCATAGTTTACTTTATACATATTTGTATTCTTCAGTGGTGAAGTATATTGCAAAGCAGCTCAGCCATGTGAGAAGACTTTTGGCACTTTTTCGTTTTTCGTTTTCTGAGTTGGAAAGTTAGATTGCATTCAAAATGTACAGAAATACTTAATTTTGTTAAAGCTTTTTATAAAAAATGCTTCTGACCAGAGCTTTGTTTCCTTGTCATTAATGTTGAACACCACCAGAGGGGCTCTCACCTGAAAGGTCTCTGCTTCATGTGTCTTCAGCAGAAGATCTAGACTTTGATTGCTATATTTTCAGTTAATATTGACCTTACTGAGCTTTAGCCATATCCGCTGCCTATCATAAAAAATGTTAAGTACAGTGAACCTTTCTAAAATATACAGTAGTAAAGAGACAAACCCACCAGCATTATAGTAGCCAAATTCTTGTTTGTGGGCTGTATATATAAAATTGACTTGAAAAAGTTGCTGATTTTAGAGTACTGGCACCTTTTTCATTCCAATTCAAGCACTGATACAGACTGATCCAGATTTGAACACTTCTATGATGTCACAGAAGTGGCGCTACGGCTATTGGGCCAACTCCACCAATCAGGAGAAGACAGCCACTGACATTGCCGTTCGAAAGCGCTGGAGATGCTGTAGTACATATGCCAGGCTGTAGATGGTGCTGTTCTCACAGAATCAGCCCATGAAAAGACTGTTAAATTGAGCGAAATGAGGAATGGCTAAAATGCATGATCTGTTTGGTATCTTGAAAAATAAAAAGTATAAATATGCCTTATATAGGTATGGTCCAAGCGGCAAACTCTGGGGAAGAGCCGGGACGCCAATACGGAAGTGCCACACACTGCAGTTCATATATTGGCCGATAGGGACTGGCTGCAGAAAGGAGCAATTTCCATAGACCCCCATGTTAAAATGCCCAACTTTACAGCAGAAAAAACATGTTTCTACCCATGGGTGCAATACATATTATTATGAATATAGTTAAGTTCCACCTTCATGATTATGGATCTGTGAGTGAATTGTTTTCTAACACGACCCTTTTATTTATATTAGGTCTTAAAGTTTTTGCATAAATTAGGGCGTGGTCACATTGAGTGACGGCTCTGTCAAGTGACTTGTTGCTGTTAGCTTCTTGTCTATCTGCTACCTATTCCGTGAAGCTAGCTACTGGGACTCTGCCTGCTCAGCTCATCCAGGGAACACAACTTGAAGCCGGACGTGGTTGTTTTTTCTTCATGCTTATATATCGGACTATTGTGACTCGCTCTGCGGTTAAAACAGACGGTGCATGCATGGGGTTTTGCGGTAAGTGAAAATCGAGTACTTATTTATGTGTTAATGATTTTAATCGGCTACGTAATGAATGTTAAGGCTTGGTTTAGTGTGTAAGCGAGTGGTAGCTACATCGGTGCTAACGATGCTAATCGTAGCCTACAAGTTAAAATAATAGACTGTAGGCCTATATATAAAGGTTAAAACGAAATAGACAAGTGTTAAGCGTTAAGTGGGATAATACTGTAGAACAAACGGCTTCCGTTTGAGGTTATAAAATAAGGTCATCCTTGTAACTTAGAGAGATATTTTATTATGTAGGTATAGGAACTGTATGCATCGCTAAGGTTAATTTAAATTGGCTATGCTCAAGTATGTAGACAAGCTAACGTCGTAGTAGTGTATGTGAAATCAACCTCACAATAAGATGTGTGTATATTACAATTATTAATGTCATATTTCAAGATGATTACTTAGATATTACAATATGGTTGGTTGAGCTGGAGTTCATTATTGAGCTTACACGTTAACGTCACAGTCATCTGAAGAACGAACCCAAACCTTGTTATTTTTATTAATTGCATTACCAAATAGGTATGAAATAAACAGTAAGCATTGGTAACACAATTTCCAAAGTTACAGTAAAATAAAAAGGACCCTGACTCGGACAATACACAATCCAACATGTTCAACAGAAGATAATCAGTTATATTGTTTGTACACATGGTACTTTTCATATATATCTGTTTGTTTAAGGTGTCCAGGTGATGCAGACAGGCTGGACCAGAGAGTGAGAGACAGAACTGGACTCCTCACAGCAGTGAACTTCAGCACAGGTACAAAGACTCTTTTTTTCATACTGTACAAATAATCAAGAAAGATATTGGTTTAAATCAGTGGTCCCCAAACTAAGGCCCGCGGGCCGGGTACGGCCCGCCTCCACATTTGGTCCGGCCCCCTGAACAATACCAGAGACGCATTATGATTTTTTTATTTTATTTTATTTATTTATTTATTTTTTTCAGTCTGGCCACGCGAATCCTAGACTAGCCCCTGTCAAAATGTTGTGACCTGCTCTATCGAAATCAGTCGCATTGACCCGAAGACACCTTTTGAGTTGTATACACTGTTGGAAAGAGGATATTCCTAGCTTTCTAATGATATCAGGATTGTTTTTGTACTTCAAATATTAAGCGAAATATGTCACATTATATAATGACTGTCACCGAGTCATCATTTTGAGAAAAAGGCCTTCAAAGTTGTCTCTTCTCTGGAATCCATCGATCTGATTGATTATTAGCGGAGCAAATGATCAAAATACTACCGAGGGAAGATATTTTCGTTTGGAGGGGAAGCTCGCGAGTGTGTGTGTATACGTGTGTGTGCTTGTGTAATTTTGCGTTTGTGTGTATTGTGTTTGTTTCCCGGGGAAAACACTCACGAGAAACACCGGCTGTTGTTATGCCTGCCGTTCTCCGCTTGTAATTATGCCGAAGCTTCAAAGTTGTATTTATCATCTGAATTTGCCGAAACAAGTTTAATATTCTGAAAGCCAAGACTTTGTTTAATTGAAATCAGATGAAAACAAACTGTAACGGACCCTGCCATGTTATCTATGATTACTATACTCAGGGCCGCCCCTCCCTACAGGCCAATCACGCAGGCTGCATGGGGCCCCGCCTTGCGCAGGGGGCCCCGCCCAGAGGGCCTCAGCTGCTGTGCGCAGTTCTCCGCGCACCCCCCGCAAGAGTGAGAGGTGACAAGGGGAGCACGTCTGTAACCCGACACCGTTGCAATGAATCGACATCTGACCAATCACGGCTTTGATACGGCCACTAGTGCAGGTGAAGAGATGTCGGTGAAAAGACAGTTTCAGTCCGAGAGGGAAAAAAACAAAACATGAAGAAACTAGAGCATCACTCGAAGGTGGGTTATTGTATGAGTCAAATGTACAGCTTGCGAATGTTGTATAAGTCAAATTGCCAATTGCCATCTTAAAACATCAGCTGCAATTCACGACATGAAGAAGGCAGTCTCTGCATCGCATACAGGCTAATGGAGACGCAGTTATTTCCAGCATTCTTTATTTACCATTCATTCAAGTATGTGATGCCTTTGATCTGCTAATGTACAGGAGGAAGAGAGATACACTGTCTGTCTAGTTGGCTTACATAACAGTTAAAGTGTACAGCCTAAAAAACATGGAGCATTTTTTCCCCTTTTATTAATTTTTATGTCAATTTGCACATTTCATGGTGACGCTCAGCCTCTCCCCTTAACTCCTAACAGTCATCATCATGTCAACCACAACACAGAGAAATACTGATAGAAATGTGTGTGTAGTTGTTGATACATTGCTGACAGAGGGAACTACATTTGAATACAGATTTAAGAAATATCAGTTTTTGAGCATGTCATAAGCATGTTTTGTCTTGACTATATTACAACTATATTATAATATAGTTTATATTATTGAATTGATTATGATTATTATTATTAGTAGAAGTAGTTTATTTGCATTAATTATATTTTAATCTTTTTGAGGCTAGTATTTGGCAGGAAATGCAGACATACAAGCACATTTACATTGCATTTAGCTGACGCTTTTATCCAAAGCGACTTACAATAAGTGCGTTCGACCAACAAAATACAAACTTGAAGAAAACAGAATCATAAAGTACATTAGGCTTCATAGAGCAAAAACATTTCAAGTGCTACTCAACTGGCTTTAGATAAGCCAGCCCTTTATTAGTATATAAGTGCTTTGTTATTAGTTCTATCGCTCGAAGTGGAGTCGAAAGAGATGAGTTTTCAGTCTGCACCGGAAGGTGTGTAAGCTATCTGCTGTCCTGATGTCAATGGGGAGCTCATTCCACCATTTAGGAGCCAGGATAGCAAACCCACGTGTTTTTGCTGATGGGAACTTGGGTCCCCTTCGCAGCGAGGGTGCAGCGAGCCGTTTGGTTGATGCAGAGCAGAGTGCACGTGCTGGGGTGTACGGTTTAACCATGTCCTGGATGTAGGAAGGGCCAGATCCATTCGCAGCATGGTAAGCAAGTACCAGTGTCTTGAAGTGGATTCTAGCAGTTATCGGAAGCCAGTGAAGGGAGCGGAGGAGCGGCGTGGTGTGGGAGAATTTAGGAAGGTTGAAGACCTGGGGGGGGGGGGGGGGGGCGCTGCGGAAGAGCAGATTGCGAGTGAGAAATAAATAAATTGGAAATAAAAGTTTCATATTCTGAAAGCCAAGACTTTGTTTGTTTAAAATCAAACAAAACGTAATAACGTAACCAGATGAGTGATTACAGCGCCCGGTATCGTTTGACACACATTTGTATCACACAGATGCAGGACTTGCACACGCCTGTTATCTAACCGACAGGTCCGCACGCACTCTCCAGCTGAAACTCTCTCCTTATTAATTTAAGCATTTTACTTATTAATGTATGCAGACAATCACACAATCTATGTGATTTTTGGATTTACCGTGCCTCTCAATTGCCCGTGACAGGTTGGCAAGGTCGATGAATCCTGAAGTTGCCCAAGGATTGTTCAGGGAGCACGAATCCTTGTCAAAAAGAAGACATGGCCAGCAAAATAGACGCTGAAGTTTAGCGCTTCCAGTTAGCCACTCCGTGCGGACATAATTGTCCTCATTGAACATCTGATTCTCTCCCTTTTTCCTCTGTGTACACACAGCTGGAGTGCGGGCATTGGCCTGTCATCTGATTTAATTTTTAGTTGCTGCTGTAGCGGAAGTTTAATAAAGTTATGTTTGATTAAGTACGCCAAATCTCCACCCTCCATAATGCTTCATTTGCTTGATAATCTCTAACGGCGGTGATGCCAGTTACAGTATTAAAACTGATGTTGATGTGATTTGATTGGATGGCAGTGTCCAATCAAATCGCCAGCCGCCAGCCGCCTCTGAAGGGAAGCAAGAGGCGGCTGGCTTCCCTTGGCATGGCCCTGACCAATCACAGGTTGGCAGGGGCATCACGTGGGCCTCATCTGATTGGTCAATCCCTCCATTTTTTTTCACCAAAGGAAGCCAGATTCGGCTGGCCTCCTCTCGCAACAGAGAGTGCAATCTACTGTTTCACCATAACATCTAGAGGGGCGCTGTTTCACTCTTTGTAAAGTACTCAATGAGAATGGGGGAGAGACGGCCGGCAGCAACACACAGCAAAGGAGAATTATCGAAACAAAACAAAGTGTTTTTATTTATTTATTGAAATTATAACTACAATCCGAAAAAACAGGAGCCTCCAGGAGAAAACGCCACTGACCCAGAGAGGGTTATTTGGTTATTATTTATTTCATAAATAGTGTTATTTATTTCATTAATAGTGTTATTATTTATTTCCTGACTTTTTTTCTGTGAAGATCCCGGAAAGGGTTATTAATATTTGGTTATGTGTGGCTTTCTAGAAAACAATAAATGTTTACGTTTAAACACCCATGCGATCGTCACACTTTTTCTGTTACAAACTGACCCGGCCCCCATCAGAGAAGGGAAAAGTTATGTGGCCCTCACAGGAACAAGTTTGGGGACCCCTGGTTTAAATGAATGAAGTATTGACTTTAATACACTGATATGTATTCCATTAAACAATACTAAATACTAGATCACCTACACATCAGTTAAGTTGAGGGTTTTTTCCATGCAAAAGGTTACATTTAGATGTTTAGCAATATGATTTTGTCAGCTTTCTAATTTAATGTATTGAAGGCAAAGATATTTAACACATAGTGAGAACTGCTACTATTTATCTCTCAATATTGTCTGTAAAAACGTGGTAAAAGTGATTCTTTCAGTGAGACAACAGAGCAAGCTTCTACAGTTGCACTACGTTTTGATAACAGTTAAATATTATTTTGATAATAACATATATTTCAATGTTGATGAACTTCATACTGTTCATTCATAATCTGATTGTCTTTGTAGCTCACTGTTGAAATAAAAGAAAAATATTACAATTACAAAATAATTATATCTACAGCCCCTAAACACACAAACACACCACTTTCATAAATAACACACTTGTTCTGCAATAAAATGTTTTATGTTTCCTGTCATTTTTGTTAGGAAAGGACATGCCTGAAAGACACAACATTTTCTCCTACTCTGAGGGTCAAGAAGAACATCCAAGAGGAACATTAAAAGCTGATGTTATGAGATTTTAAGACCAGTACAGGACATTCACTAAGAAACTACTTTTATTGTTAAAACACAGTCAGCTGATCGAATGCAGCTATTTCCACATCTACACTCCATCAGCTGATTATTTCTATTTGCCTCGCTTTATGAGCTTCACATCACTTGTACCGCAGAGTTTGCAATGTCACAAATAAATGGGGCCAATCTTCAGTCAGATGTGAATGTGTAATCTAACATTTTCAGTAAGAATAATGGACAAAAGGAGTGCAAATACAATTTATTGAAATGTGAACCAAAACTTAATCAAACATGTTTTAAATAAAAAGCACATATGGACAGAAGGTGTAAACCTATTAAATGTATAAGTAAACACATTTAGTCAAATAAAATGACAGACTAGGCCTGTGCAGTTGGTATCAGCTTTGCCCAGCATGGGCTCCTCCATCAGGCCTGGTCCTCCTCGCTGAAGAAAGACCCTCAGTCCTCTCCAAACCAACAGACAGGACGTCCATCACACGGAGGTTTCTCCCTGAAGTCTCTGCAGCTCTCTGGACACCAGGCTGTCTCAATCCGTCCACACTGAATATGAGAGGGGAAAAATGAAAATAATAAATGTTTTAGACAATAAGAAATATAAAGTTGACTGTTCAGTTGCTCAGTTTTTTTAGATTGTCAATACTATTACTGTATAACTAATATCTCAGGTTAAGAGGCACATTCAAATAAAGATTGGTCTTTAAATACATTTTGTCTTTTGAATTGTTTGTCTAAAGTCAAGGATCTCGAACTGGTACTTAGTTTTAATGATACAGTCTGGTTATTATGCTGTTTGGAGGAGGCCTCACAGGTAAGAGCACTAACTACTGTAGCTACCATCACATGTACCTTAGCTTGACTTAAATGTATTAAACGTATAATTAAGTGATATCAAAATATAAATAACTAATGTCATTTAAACATATTAATATTTGCTTGATTCCAGTGTTGAATTTAGCACAATTGCATACAAACGTTAAGGGATTTTAAGATTCTGAAGTATTATGCTAAAAACTCAATAACTTAGATTATTATTTATAGTTTTGCTGAATAGTTTCATGTCCGCTTACCTTAGAAACGTAAAATGCGACGGCAGCGTGCAGATGGGGAGCATGTTAGCTTAGCTTGGTAGCTTCAGCTAGCTCTGGAACTTCCAGCTCGGTGGCAGCAGGTCCCGCCTCGGCTCAGCCTCTTTGCCCTTATTTGGATCAGCCTGGAGAAGGCGGGAGTTGAACTCTGACGTCACTGTCGAGCCGTTAGTGGCCGACTCCGCCTACTAAGGGCTTCACGGCAACTCTGCAGAATCCTATGGGTGACGTCACGGACCCTACGTCCATTTATATATACAGCCTATGGTATGGTCCTACACTATACTATTCAAATATAGCATGATAGGTCCACTTTTAAGCTCACCTATTATGCTATATTTGAAAGATATATTATAGGGCAATATCTATACAAAACATGTCTCTGAAGTGTTTTGCTCAAAACAGATCACCCATTGTAGCATGCCTCATACCCCTCTATTTCAGCTCTGTTACGAAAGTGCTGATTCTTGGTCTGGCCCTTTAAATGTAACTGAGCTGCTGCTGGCCACGCCCCTTTGGCGCGTCAGCATACAAGCAGTGAGCTCTGTGAAGAGAAGGCTGACTTCCGGCAGAAACTCAGCTAAACGCTGCCTTGATTAAACGCAATATTATGTTCCAAACCACATCAAGCATTATTTCTGAAACAGTATGGTGCAGAAACGCTTTCTCTCGCGCGGGTTTACCACAAGGACAGTACATTTTTTTTGTCGTGTTAGCGATCCTTGCTAATGTAAACACAGACCATATTACTACCAAAATACGTCGCGTATTGTTTCTGATACAGCAAAGTTTCTGATAGGGGACGATAGGTTGGGCTGGACGTTGCCATGAGTTCAATGTGAAGCCAGCCCACATTTTAGTAATGACGTCAAGTTCTCATCAAGTTTGGATCAGATCCGTTGTACCCCGTTGTTAGAGATGTGGGTAAGGAGGAAAAGAGAGAGGGTTGTATTTTCTGACACTTTGTGAGTCACCTTACACACCGGGGACACATATTTATGTATAAAACACATACAAAAGTGCATTTTGCATAATAGGTGACCTTTAAGTTTTATATCTTTGTCTTCATTAAAGGAAAAGGGTTGTAAAGTAGCGTTAGTCTCTAAAGTAAATCAAATGACACGTGATCTGAATGATTTAACTTGAGTGCCTAATTTTTACCAATTAAAACATCTGTTGACACTAGACCATGTTTCAATTTGATCCAGACCAAGACAAACTCTTCTGTCCTGACAATGGTTTGGCGTTTGTTCTGGGATGTTATTATAAATATACATCTGTAATTTTGGTTCTAATCAAACATAAAAATTCAGATTTTCATACTGCAAACATGTAGGTGTTAAAGGGCCTAAGATGCATATTAATGAGTTAATAGCAGGTTAAAATAATAATCTAATAATAGTATTAAGAGTCACATATTGTACTGGCAGTACTCACTTGTAACTGGGCAGAAGCCCCAGCGTTCGCTTTGATATTTTGTTTCAACTGCACACCAAAGATGCCTTTCCGGAGAGTCGAGCGTAATGCAATTTGAGTACCACTTGTCTTTGTACTTGAAGGGAAACATGCACGGCAGTCCAGCTGCATTTCCATTAATTGCAAAAAGTTCTGAAAGTTACAAGAAAAAAAGCAACAATTATTTGACCACTTCAACACAATGCTTGATTATATTTGAATGCAGTTAGGAATCCTGAAAATATGTTTTTTTTATTTTGAAATAAATAAGTAAATAGCAATGCATGAGTATGACTATGTTAATCTTCTGTTGAATAGAGCTAACATGTAAATATATATTTTTAACATCATCTCTCTAAAAGGTTTTCTCTAAAAATGTTGGTAATCTATTTTAAGAACTTGAACTCCAATGAGAAACGGTTTTGGTGTAGGGTGCCCTGAGGACAGTGCAGTTCCTTAAAAACATTGCATTTGTATACTGTACCTCTGTATGTTCTTGCACAAGCACCACTGGACGTCCCTGAAATTGTAAGGTGGTTGTTTGGTCCGACTGTTTTAGAGAGAACTGCTGTGTTGTCTGCAGTGAGCTCAATGTAAAACTCTTGTCCTTTGAGGGCGAGCAATGTCCCGTTCTTGCATTCCCACTTTTGGAGGTCGCTGTTTTCGTCACATTCATGGAGGCTTATTTCACTTCCCACACTTTTACCTTGGACTCCAAGGCATTTATTTGACAATTGAACCAGAAGTCGGTCCCCATTTGTCCAGCGTACATCATTGCAGTTGTTATTTGTTTTAACCAAACAAAACCCAGTGTTCTTGTTAGTGAGTTGAAATGGTGAATCTGTTAAGAAATAATGACACACTTTACCTACAAGAAACCAGAAAAATATATTAACAACTGTTTGTCTATCATTGACTGAAAATAATTCAAAAATAAAGAGAACTTTAATAAACAATGTTACAATCATCTGTTCTCTTTTAAAATATAAATACAAAAACTAAAATCTGTTTGCTATTGAACAGTAACAAATAAACAAGAATGTGTTTAACTCATCTGACGCAAACTGACACATGAATGCACACTGCAGTCTCACATAAAGAGCAGTGCATATCTAAACAAACTAACAAAATCTCTTAAAAGTTGAAATACTGTACCATCTGAAGCCAAACATTGTAACGTTTGGATGAGGAGCACTAAGGCTGTACAAGTTATCCTCATGGTTGCCATTGAGATGTCTCACATCTGAAGACTTTATCCATGCGTTTCTTGCTGCGTTGTGTGTGAATAACTGTTGAACGTCAATCTTATAGTACTGACACATCCTGTCCTGCCAAGTCATCAGAACTTTTGAACATTTGTCTTAGACTTTTTTCCTCTGAAATATCACTTCCGATTTTTTTTAACCAGACCCCGAATGCTGATACTTGCACATTTGGCTTTTTCATCTTCATACACATTCCCAGAAAACACTTTTTTTTTTTCATTTGCCATTTCATAATAATCAAACACAAAAACAAGAACTGCTAGTATAATGCTCGAGTAAATGATCATTTAAGTGATAGCCAGCAAAACAAAACAGGTTTTCTCTCCTATCTCAACATACATTACAAGCCAATACGGTAACCAACAGTTATTGCATTTATTGTTTATATACATTGGTATTGTTACATTTATTTTACATTCATGAATATAAATGAAAGTGTCTGCTATGATTTTAACACCCTTATGTGAGGACAGTGGAAGCAGATGTGATACAAATTGTGGTTGATGCCAAGCATGATTCACACAGAAACCAAAGAAGATTGGGGTTGGCCGTTTGGTTCTTTCCTTCCACTTTAACTGGATAACAGATTGTGTAATATTCCCATCAAGGAAGCTATCATAATGCTGACTTTTTTTTTTTTTTGTGTCTTTGAGCAAATATTAGGCCTTCTCGAGAATTGTTTGCAAGAAAGTCCCCAGTGTTATTAATGTTGTGTTAAAATAATTTTTCAACATAGTTAGTGTGTTTCATAGAATGGTTGTTGAACACTAACCCAGTGTTTCCTCTAGGTTTACTGCCTTGGCAGGGTGCTGCTCGGGTACCTCCCCCAACAGGGGGGTGCCCCGAATTTTTATTTTGAATTTGTGTATCCTCTGGAGCAGAGAGAGGAGCAGTGGATTATTGTTATTGATATCGTACAGTAACAAAGTATTTGTACATTAAAAAGTAATAGAGTACAGTGTTACACTACAGCATATAACATACCTGCTGCAACCCTGTGCTGCTGCTGCTTCTCTCTGCCTATCCTCTGTGATAAGTTTCTTACATTTTTTATTGAAAAAGTATCTGCTCTTAGGCTAGCCCACACTAGTGCTACCCCAGATCCTGCTCCTTTTCTGTGCCCTGCTGTCCTTGACCACTTTGAGCCTGTATCCCTCTCCTCTCTCTCGGATGTAGTCATGCACCTGCGGCCGACAAACTGCACCTCAGACAGCATTCCCTCTCGCCTTCTCAGAGATGTTTTCGAGTCAGTTGGAGCAAGTATTTTATTACTTAGAAATACCTCTCTTAGCTCAGGATGTGTCCCAGCTGCCTTCAAACATGCCGTGGTCAAGCCACTACTTAAAAAGAAAAATCTTGACCCTTCCATTCTCGCAAATTTTAGGCCCATCTCCCAGCTACCTTTTTTATCTAAAGCCCTGGAGCGAGTAGTCTACGCCCAGCTGCAGTCTTTTTTAACCATGCATGGCATCCATGAAAAGTTTCAGTCTGGCTTCAAACCCATGCATAGTACTGAAACAGCCCTTTTAAGAGCTTTTAATGATCTGCTCCTAGCCGCCGACTCAGGTAGCCCAGCTGTCCTGGTGCTGTTAGACCTGACAGCTGCCTTCGACACTGTGGACCATAGCATCCTGTTGTCACGGCTTGAACAGTCCGCTGGCATCACAGGCTCTGCCCTTGCATGGTTCAGGTCCTACCTGACAGACCGTAGCTTCTCTGTAGCTTCTCTGTGCAGCTAGGTGCCTTCTCCTCTGCCAAAGCCCCTCTTACCTGTGGGGTTCCCCAAGGCTCGATTCTGGGCCCCATCCTTTTTCTACTTCCTCACCCTTAGAGTAAGACCAAGGTCATCTTTTTTGGACCCCAACCTCCAGCCTCCCAGGTTGATATTCTGGGCTCCCTCAAAAATAATATCCTCCCCTCTGTCACGAACCTTGGAGTGACCTTCAATAGCGCTTTTAAATTCGATAAGCAGGTCAGCAGCGTAGTCAAAACCTGCTTTTTTTTTAAATACGACTATTGGCCAAGACCAAGTCGTTTTTATCTTTTAAAGACCTGGAAAGGGTTATTAACGCCTTTGTTACTTCGAGGTTGGACTACTGCAACGCTCTGTACGTGGGTATGGACCAGGCATCAATTAAATGCCTGCAGCTAGTGCAGAACGCAGCTGCACGTCTTCTCACTGGCCACAAAAGCGTGACCACATCACCCCAATTCTGGCCTCATTGCACTGGCTTCCAATTCGGTTCAGAATTTATTTTAAACTCCTTTTATTTGTTTTTAAAGCACTAAATGGGCTGACTCCGGCCTATATAGCTGAACTCCTCCAGCGCTACACCCCAGCCAGAGCTTTAAGGTCTGCTGACCAGCTGCTGCTGATAGTGCCCAAGGCCAGGCTAAAAACCTGAGGGCACCGAGCCTTCACAGCAGCTGGCCCTAGGCTCTGGAACACTCTGCCCCTCCGTGTGAGGTCGGCCCAGACCCTAGGGGTTTTTAAATCTACTCTTAAAACACACTTCTTCTCCCTGGCCTTTTAGTCAGAGCGGAGCACGACTCCTGACTTTTCCCTGTGTTTTTTATATATCTGTTGTAATTTGTGTTTTTATATGATTGTAGTATTTATTACATGTACAGCACTTTGGCCCGACCAAAAATCGCTTTTAAATGTGCTTTATAAATAAACTTCGATTTGATTTGCAGCGATTCGACCATGAAGGCCTGATTCACGCAGTCTACTCTGAACAGTGGATGTTGAGATTGTCTGCCACTTGAGCTCTGTGATCATTTATGTGGGCTCTAATCTGAGGTGCTTTAATTTGCCGTTTCTGAGGCTGGTAACTCTTGCTCTTCCTTTCCCGGGGGGGGGGGTTGAGTTGAGTCGTTCTTGCCATAATTTGGATTACAACAGTAGTCACATAGGGCTTTCCACTGTGCACTAACCCTACCTCTGCACAACACAACTGATGGTCTCAAACACATTAAGAAGACAAGCAATTCCACAAATTGAATCTTGACAAGGCACACGTGCTAATTGAAAACCATTCCAGTTGACAACCTCATGAAGCTGACTGAGAGAAGCTAAGAGTCTGCAATGCTGTCATCAAGGTAAAAGGGGGCAACTTTGAAGAATATACAAAAATAATCATATTCTGGATTTTTTAACACTTTTTTGTTAATTAGATAATTCCATATGTGTTCTTTTCATAGTTTTGATGTCTTCAGTATTAATCTACAAAGTAGAAAACTATTTAAATAAACAAAAAACATTGAATGAGAAGGTGTGTCCAAACTTTTGACTGGTACTGTATATGCGGCAATAGATTAGCCATAAGAGAGTCGACGTTGCAAGTCCGTCCTCATTGGCCCCTCAACCTTAAAGGTCTCCTATCATGCAAAATGCACTTTTTGATGTCTTTTATACATAAATATGTGTCCCCGGTGTGTAAGGGAACCCACAAAGTGTCAGAAAACAAAACCCTTTCTTTTCCTCCGTACCCAAATCTCTAAAAACGGGGGTACAACGGAGCTGATCCAGATTTGCTGCGGGCATGACGTAATATCGGAAATGTGGCTGGCTTTACACCCACGGCCCTATCAGAAACTTTGCTGTATCAGAAACAATGTGCCACGTGTTTTGGACATAATATGGTCTTTGTTTACATTAGCAAGGTCAGAGCTAAGCTGTACTGGAGAGAGTATGTGTAATAAGCAGGATATAAAAAGGAACTAAACCCGCAACAGAAAAAGCATTTGAGTTCCATACTGTTTCAGAAATAATCGTTGATGTGGTTTGGAACATGATATGTTATTTAATCACGGCAGCATTTAGCTGAGAATCTGCTGAGTTATCAGCCTTCTCTTCCCTCTGCAGCTCACTGTGTGCCTGCGCTCCAAAGGGGGCGGGGCCAGCAGCTACTGACCCAGAATCAGCCCTTCTCTAACAGGGTTGAAACAGAGGGATATGAGGGATGTCTAAAAAACATGATCTGCTTGGTATTTTGAGCAAAACGCATCATAGACATGTTTTTTATATATTTGTATATATCTGAGACCCATAATACATGCCTAAAAATAGCATAATAGGAGACTTTTAAATATGGACTTGCAGGAGCAGCACAGACAGTAGGCTTGTTTATATAACCACTGAAATATAACAAATTTAGTCAAGGAAAACTTTATTGAAATACTTAAGTGTGTGTTCATTTTTGACAATAATGTTTTGGTTAAAAAGGAAGTGGCATCTGTGAATTTGAGAAGTGAGCTGTGAGAACAGTAATGTTGAGTAAGAGGTAGGGCTGTGCGATTATGGCAAAAATCATAATCACGATTATTTGGGTCAATAATTGATATCACGATTATTTTGACGATTATTCATTGACCATTTATTGAACTTAAAACAAATAATATTTTACCAATAAACAAGATCAACAAATATGTTGGAGCACACTTCCAAAACCATACTAAACATATATGATAAATAAAAATAAATTAGACCAAAATAAATGAAATCAAATATGTTGCAGTGCACTGTCACAACCTACTGAAAACTCCTTAACATATAGCCAACATATTGGTAAAAGCATATTCATTATTCCACTAAGTTAAACGTTGAAGGCTGGCCAACCGTCATGGTCCAGAAGTAACAGGAAATAAATGTTGAACTACAATTTAAGACCAAATAAAAATGTTTAGGCCACCATGGCAAATGCTGGTAGGGCTGCTCATGTCATCTCTTAAAGATGTTTTGCAAGAAACACCAGCCTGTTTACATGGTCTGGTTTCAGAGATGAGCGCAGGCAGGTGACAATATTGCCACCTGTACTGAAGACCCTCAGCCACGCCCCGACACATGGGGTGACGCCGGCCAATCACAAAGCTTTGATGCGTTCAAGTGCATTATTCTGGCACAGGAAGCTTATGTTACAGGACATTAACGATAAAACAGAATATTGTTGTTCTATTTTTAGACACATCTCGCGATCGACTGGTTAGGCACCCCTGGGCTAGACCATAGGTCTGTTGTGGTAGCAAAGTAGTCAGCTGAAGCCACATCTCTCTCAACTTCCCCACGGCATTTGTCATATAGTGCAGGCAGCGCAGACCTGCTGAAATAATACCGAGACGGCATCGCGTAACGCTTGTCCAACGTGTTGACAAGTTGCTTAAAGCCCTGGTTGCTAACAGTGCACATATCTTTAGCGATGTGAAATGTAAAGGCAAAGTACTTGCAAATAGTGGAAATAGTTTGACCCTTCTTTTTAACGAGTTGCTGCTCTTGTTCTGACATCTTCGCTCGCGCTGAACACTCACAACACATGTCACTCCCACGTGGCCGAGTGGGCTTTGAGGGAGGGGCGAAAGCGCACCCAGGAAAATAATCGTATTTTGTCAATTATGCTGTTTTCATAATCGTCGCAAGCCATAATCGTAATCGCGATTAAAATACGATTAATTGCACAGCCCTAGTAAGAGGTCAAAAGTAAAAAGTGAGATGTTCTTACTTATAAATTGCTCAATAAACAAAGCAAAGGGCCACATCTTACATGTAAAATAAAAATATCTGGTTGGCCACTGCAAATATTTCATTATTAATAATAATAATACAATGTATTTATATATCTCTTTCCATGGTACTCAAAGGCATTTACAGATATAACAAAAAACAAACGTTATAACACACAATATTTATAACACATTTAAAGCAATTCTTGAACATGGTCTGATTGGTGCAGTGACAAATGTGTTTGGGGAGAGAGTTCCAGAGGGAGGGGGATGTTACATCACCACTAGAGCAATGGCAAGATAACCTTGCCATTGCTTAACCACCTGCTGATTTCACCAAGGGGGTTAACCCAATGTTAGCCACATCTTTGCTACGGCTCACTTAAAGTTGTCAGACATTTTTAGAAGATGGACCAGCTATTCTTATTTAAGTAACATGTTGATCACCAGTCTTCCAACTACTGTTCTATTTGTATTATTTTTTAAATAAATAATAGATTGTTCTTAATTTCAGTGTTTAGAATAAAGCAGTTTTAGTTTCCTAAAGTGAATTGGTAATAACTGCATTGAATAGGCACGTGATTGCACAGGAGTCTGTCCGTGGCAAATATTCAAATACACTATTATCCTAACAATTTTACGTCTTCCCAGTACATCCAATTAATATGTTTCTTCATAGTCATTACAAAATATATGAATTCAATTATCATTACAATCCATGTACAGTCCTCGTGGCTTTGGACATTTAAGCTAGTCATTGCTAAATCTATTGAAACTTCTCCCATTTCAAACACACTGTGAAATCTCTGGACATGTCAGGTATGTTTACCATTTGATCCTACTTTTTAATGTTTTTTGAATTACACTGATACAACAGGTTCAGGGCTGTCTTCCTCTGCATTCTCTACCAGTTTTTCGGTGTCAACCACACCAGTTTGTGACTTCTCCTTGCTGAAGAACAGCGGGTTGTTAAAGGTGTTTAAGTTGACAGGGATGGATAGTCGATGAACAAACTTCTTATAGAGGAGGAAGGCAATCACTGCCCCTGTGGCAATCCCAATAATGCTCACCACAACTGCCACAGCTATGTGGCCATGTGGAAGGGGATCAGCTGTTTGCGAAGATTGAAATAGAAGATGATGATGAGCCAAAATAATTGAATCACACTTTTGAGTACAATTGTAAAGTGAAAGGTGTGTTACTTACGATTTGGTGGTGTTGTTGGTGTGGTTGGTGCCAGTACTAGAGAGAAAAAGAGGAGATTTGACTTTTGAACACCAAAATCTGACACAATATCAGCCTAGCAGTGACCAAAACTGATGGACTGAAACCAGATTCAAGGTTGTCCATAACAAATGCATGTTTTCCTGTGAAATGGGTTATTATAGAAGACAACCACAGTTTATCAACTTTTATAACTTTGTGACACTATATAATGGGAAGACCAAACTCTTTTTAGTGCACAACTATAAGGACAATGCATACTCACATATTCTGCTCACCTACAAAATCACACTATTTCTACAAGTTGGGAGGGCACAAGATGGGGCGAGCAATTACATGATTACATATGTTAACGTTTGTTGTTGTCAGATGGAACAGTGAAGTCAGTGTCTGGCACATTTCCAGTAGCTAATAACCCAAACAGAACGCTGTGGTCGGTCAGTCACTATTATTGCATTATTTGAGTCTGATCTTGGCATTATAAAAAAAAATCAATACAATGCACACCAAAGAGTCCAAATAGGAAAACATATTTTACCTTGGGGTGTTTTGCAGATGTATGGTCTTCTAAACTTCTGATTGCTTGTCTTCCATGTCCCGTCTGAAGTACTAATCTCTCCGTGGCTGCCATCATCAGGTTGATCTTCATCCCAATAAGTGTAGTCCATGATTGTTTTGTCTAACCACAACCACTCCCCTAGAGACACATTTTTATAATACTTTGTTTATACCAGGTGCTTTTTCTGTCTCAATACTTTACATGAAACAATAACCAAACGTTGTGAACAGCTTATGAGAAAGAAGAATTTTTAAATGTATCATTTTAAAACTGTTTGATGGATGTATACATTTACCTTTGTGAGTTTTAAACAGGCCAATCCAGAACGAGCTGTGGCTGTCTTTAAATATGTGTGCGTTGCTTTGAATGAAGTCTTGCTCAAAGGGATGTTCAATACTGGCTAGTGATCCACCTTTACAAAATAAAAGAGTAGTCGTTACTGAGAGCTACATCCATTGTAGTCTCATACATATCTTAGACTATCCACAAAAATGACTTACCATGTATTAAACAGCTGGCAGATGCATCTCCCCACTCTTTTGTTTCTGAGAAAAATATGTAACAGTATCCGTGAAATGGTAACCAGTTGTTCTTCCCGTCTGTGTTTAATGCATCTGAGTCTTCAGGGCAAATGCCTGTGAAAACACTTGGCTCTGTTGGTGGCACATCTGTAATTGAGAGGGACAATAATGACACTGGAGTCTACTAATTAAATATTTTCACACTCTCAAATCCAGTGAATCCAAAAATCCCTGTATGAATGTCACATAACTCAAACACATGGTAAACACGTACAATCCATTTATTTTATAATATTAGTGTCTTTATGATTTAAATATTTAAATTATACTCCAAACGGTTAAGCACGGGAGGTATTCTGACATTTACAGGTTGATCATTTAATGTTGAAACAAGTTGGCATTTAGGATGAGTTGTACATTCATTAATTCAAATAAACATTAGTTATTGTACCTGTAGACTTCAAGCAAACACTGTTCATGATTTGCTTGCAGTCAGTGGTCTTCCATTTTCCATCCACATCCACGTAGACACAAGGTCTGTCCCTGCTTGGTTCATTTTTGCCCCAGTGAGAAAATTTCAGGAACCAGCCATCAATATATCTGAAATACCCATTGGTCTGAAAGCAAAGAATTGCCTTACACTTTTGTACAGCCATTTATGGTCCCTAAAGAGTGATTCCTGATGTATTTGGTGATCCCCTGACTTACATTTTGTAGCCACTATGAGGTTGACATTTGTGATTTTGAGTAAACTGTGTAATGTTTTTCTTACGTAATTTCATGTTGACCTCAGAACAAATTGCAATAGCTTTGGTGATCCTTTAACTTTTGGTTATAACCCAATGCCTGGCAATTAAGCAGCCATGAGCCACACCTGTCTTTTGGACAGAGGTTTGTGGTAATAAGCACAATCCCTTTGCTTTGCCTTTTGCTTTTTTTTTTAAAGGCTTTCAGCACTGTACCTGATTTTTGTTCAGTCCAATCCACAGAGGAGCTTTAAGATTCAAAGCCAGCAGCTCAACATACGCCTGTGACCAATTGTTTCGCAGGCTAACCAGTCTGGCACCATCATCTTCACAATGCTTTTTGGCTGCATCCCAGCTCATATTTTGAGTCACAACCTTTACAGAGTCATTTAATATTTTGACATAGTCACTGGAAGTCGTTGGTTCAGGGGAGTCTGGGAAAGAAGGATCTGTTGAAGGTGAGAAATAAGATGGAATGAAATTTAGTTTTTCATTAAGATCATACCATAGTTGTAAAGATGCTTTTCCTCCCTAAACTTGCAATAACAGATTTTTTTAATTTGTGGACAGCGGATATATGTTGTGAAGACAGCATCCCATTTAAGTTGATATGGCATACTTGTTAACCATAGTTAATAGTTTATCCAGGGAAGCTGGAGTTTCAATAAATAGTTATCGGTAGGTTTATTGCAACCTTGTCTCTTTTTTCCGTGATTTAATTCATATTAATCATAAAACATTTTAGCTATGGCTGCTTTAAGAAACATACAAGAAAAACTCTTAACAAAATATTCCAATATTTGAGTACTAAAGTAAAGCTAGAAAATGAACTCACCAACACTTTTAAGACATACAAATCCATTGGTGTCATTGCAAGACTTTCCAATCCATTTCCCAATACCAACGGAAGAATTGGTTGTGATCACAGCACATTTTTCCTGGTTAAGCACACATTGTGATTAGTTAAGAGAAGAGAAAACTGTGTCAGGATACAATTTAAAGGGGCATTACAATATTTTTGTATTTACAAAAATGCAGCAAATAAAACATGCACTAGT
Source organism: Gymnodraco acuticeps (assembly GCF_902827175.1). NCBI lineage: Eukaryota > Metazoa > Chordata > Actinopteri > Perciformes > Bathydraconidae > Gymnodraco > Gymnodraco acuticeps. The sequence goes on from NW_022989913.1 coordinate 576,511, forward strand.
TAAAATCTAAGTTCCAATCATGGGAAATTGATATGACAGAAATGATTTGCTTCCCCTTTATTTATAATTTAAGAACATTTCTTTCACATACTGTAGCCACAGGTCAATCTTTCAACATATATATTAAATACAGAGTTATTTGAGCAACTTAGTACAGTTGTCTAAGTGTGGGGGCTGCTCTGCTTTAGAAAGCCATTGGGTCTTTGTTCTTAACTTTAAGGGAAAATATTCCACCCTTTTTGTGTACTAGTCTAGTGCATTACCAGTGAAGCATGCCTGTTCAGAAGAGGCTAAATGCTTGGCCTACAGTATGGTATTGCTGCTAGCTGCTTTCTCACATGGGCTCATCCAAGCAACTTCACACTCAGCTAAATATAAAATATGTAATAAGTACTAAGTATTATTATCCATTAAAATTATTCATCAATATATTAAAGGCAAAAGCTGTAAGTAAAAATAAGTAGCAGACATTGTGATGGTAATGCTTTTCTTTCACTCTTTAATAAAAATAGTGTTTTTACTATGATAAATAATAGATATACTTCAGAAAAGTTTTTTGAGTACGTCTTCTACCACTATCAATCATTTCAAATTAAATATGAAAAGTAATGCAGGACATCTTTTAGGGGGCCCAAGTCCCAACTACGACGGTCTGCAGGAAATTGGCCAAATAACACAATCAGTTGTGTGCTTTGTCGTAACCATTGCGCTTATAAAGTAGAGCATCGATTATTGTTTTTATGAAGTATTTAGCTGCCGTTAAGGCTGTTGATGTTATGATTAAGTATCAAGTAGTTCCTCAGGGGAATACAGTGATACTTATTGGGGAATAAACAAAACAGTGCGGCTAAATAACTGTCACACTAGTGATGCACACTGCTTAGATTCTGCATCCACCAGACTATAGGCACACACGAGTTGAATCAAGGGAAGTGAACAATGTAAGTGTAGTCCAGTTTTAATGTAAATTATTGCGCATTCCATGATATCACTTAGGTGTATCTATTTAACAAATGTATATTAAGAATCTGTGTGATTTTAAGATAATCATTATCAATTTTAGTATTACCAGCTTCCATGTCACCAGCATCCATTTAACATTATTAAAATGGATCCATACAGCTTCCAGTTAGCAGCAAAAGTTAACTGCAGTCAATAAGATGCAGGCGACATGTTGGACTGTCGGTACAACACTAACACTGTATACCCCCCCCTGCCGCAAGAATTGCTGTTCTCTTGAGTTCAACTATATTCATATTAAATTATTATCACATTACCAATATCTAATACATTTGACACTGCACGTTATTTGGTCCTGGGCAACACACCAGCAATGTTTTAGGCAGACCAGATGATTGGTTCTAAAAGAATACAAAGGATATACCCACACACAGACACAGACTCCTTGCTTACTAGTTGGATGTCTAGTTACTTTTGATTGTAAATGTATTCAATTAAAGCAAATAATTCCTCAGTGCTTTCTATTTTGCCCAAATAGGCTACGTTCTCCTGCTCTATGAGCTTTGCTGACAGTATCTACATGGATGTATTGGTTAAAAACTTTGGACTCTTTAAAAACATCTTACCATTCGTGATATACGAAGTATTTCCATTAATCTTTGATGATTCCAGTGAACCTGCAATGTTAACCCAGATATTAATTATTTTTGTAATAAATGTATTTGTCTCAGGACTACTAAAGATTGTGTTTCAATAATTAATAATTGTAAACAGTTAGGCCTCAATTAAATTTGAACACGTTACCCAATGTTGTCGATAAAACATTTTCCGGAACCTCTAAAATGGAAAATCAGAAAATAGAGAAATAAGATGTCAAATCTTTATAAAAACACACACAATTGATCACAAGGGAACACTCGCATTATAACACTACTTTTTGTTTCTGTCCACTTACTTCCAAATCCAAGTTCACATATTGCCTTGGTTGCCCATCAGTCCAATAAAATGCTTCCCGATATGATTTGCGTAAACCAATCCAAAGGTCTGTAGTAGGTGTGTCAGCCATTTGAGTTATCAAAAACACTGAAAATGTAACAAAATGACTTTAAGATCAAATATTTTCATGAAAGATTAACTCCTGTAGATGAACCTCAAATTGCTGTACTTCAGGATGTGCACTGTTCTGTTTTTGACATGTAGGTCTATTACAAAGAGGACAACAACAGAATGTAGTGCCTGGGCCCTCACACATCACTATCAATAGTATAGAGCTGGTTAAAACCACTCTATTTTGGTGAACAGCACCTCAAGAGGCTGCTAGCTTTAGATTTGTTGTACATCGTAAAGACATGAGACATGAGACACTTCTTAAAATGAGACAACTTCTTAAAATGTTAATCTACAGAGTGCCGCAGTCCTAAAACCCAGAAGTAAACTCCTTCCGGTTCCCTCGACAAAAAAGGAAAATAGCTCGAAATAAGGTCTGTGGTTGAGACAAATTGAAGAGACAGTTCACGTTTTGTTCAGCCGGATAATATCCACATGTCTAGCCTACTTTTATAATTTTCGAAGCATAAATCTAGTCGCCAGAAGCAAAATGCTCACGTTATGCTATAAACGAACTACAGCAGCTGCTGCTTCAACGTCACGCCAACTTAAGATCCATATTCAAAAATACAGATTCAAAGTTGTACAAGTTGAAGCGTTTGTTTGCAAGAGGCAGGTACTTGCTTTCAAGCAGAACAGGGGCACACAAACTTAGCGAAAGTGTTTTACGTGTTCGGTGTAATGACGTACAATGGCCTCGACAACTTCTGTAGTCTTATTCAGCCACTTGTTAACAACCATCGTTTTTCAGACACGTAAACTCACCAGCGGGGTCACTGCTGATGGATATAATGTTGTAGAACAAAACGTGATCTGTCTCTTCAATTTGTGTCAAATACAGACCTTATTTCAAGCTATTTTCCAAAATCCTATGGAGAAATTGCATTGCTTTTTTGTCGAGGGAACCGGAAGGTAAAATGCTAACTTACTTCCGGGTTTTAGGACGCGTCACTGTGGCACTCTATACAAAGTTTTGTAATAGGGTGATTACATAACCTCCTGCCTCACAACCATCACAAATGTCCAATGTAATCTTGGCATACATGTATGTATGCTGTATCTTTGTCACCTGCCATCTCATGCAATAAATTATCCTGACCATTAACACAAAATAACACAAACATTATTTAAAAGACCGGCGGCTATATTACCAGGGGAAAAAAAAGTGAAGACAAACCTTCCACGTGTCTTGAGGATATAGAGGCCAAGTTTCCACCCATAGCTTTGCATTGTTTCCTTGCCCCGTTCCATGTTTCTTTTTGGTCTTTAATGATGCTGTAACACTAGAGGTAAGGAATAATAAGATCATTTCCCCCAATTAAAATACACTTAATACTGGCACTCAAACAGTGTCATATGTTGCACATTGATTCCAATTGTACATGAGAAAACAGCTCAATCTCGAAAGAGCACCAGATAAAAATGTATAACCTTTTATATATTTAAAAAAAAAACAATGCTGTCCATCAAAGGCTATTCTCAATGCAAGCACTGAGAGGTAAATTCTGTTCTACTTGACGTGTATTCCAGAGCATTCAACACAACACGTTTAAAGTTATTTCTGACCTTATGGTTAAGTTGTTTCCAGTGGGGTGGGCAGCCACCTTTAGGGGCAACTGTGGGGGCCACCGTTGTGTTGGCAGGTGGTGAGCCACTGCGTTTACAAATGGAGCCGTACTCAAACCCGCAATTATAATTATGCCAGAACCCTGTGAACCAATCCGAGACATGAAAATGTGAGCAAAATACAATGTGCTTTTTCAAAATAAAATAAAAGTCAATCATTTAGACATTTTCAAAAATGAAACCTAAATGTAAGTGCTATTAATGGTCAGGCTCTTTAGTGCGATCAATTTGAGTAATTTCCCTTCTGCTATGTATAACAGTTTTTTTTTATCAGTAATGGTACAGTTTGCCATTCCTACGCTAGATTCTAAATACCTACTTAAGAACAAGGAATTATTCTAGTCCCAATTGGCTTGCAAAAAAACATGAATCAGGTGCCAAAACTTCCCCTCTAGATGGACATGTGTCTGCCAATAGATTGTAGCCCACCTGTTGACAAAGTAGCTTCTCAACTAATTCTTGCTCTATTAAACTGCACTTGCTGTTATGACCATGACGTGTTGCTGAATAATCCAAGACTGAAATCTTAAGGATTACAATTTCAATGCTTGAATTTCCTATTTGCATAACGTCAGTTAAGGTGAATCTATCAGTTCACTCACCAGTTGAATAACCCATGGTGGCGTAGTTCTCATCATGATACTTGAAATCAGGCTGACCTTCATTCCAACTTTGAAACAAAACTGGAGAACTATCCATCCACCTTTAAGTAACATAAACAAACCGAATGTTGTCAAAAACAAATACATTTTCAGTGATGTCCCAGGGTGGTCAATGTAAATGTTTACAATGTGTAAAGGTTTTAATTTGTTAATGCAATCTATTATGGTCATTCACATTTAAACACACATCAAATTATTAGGAAATAAATCATAGTAATTGTATTTGAATATTTATTTTGATTAAAACATTTTATTTACTAATTAGCAAAAAACAGTTTACATACATGCACCAAAATAAGATTATGATTTTAAATGGTTCAATAAATAATGAGCAACTTAGTCCTGCTAAACCTGCTAGGTCTAAAATGAAAGCCAAATTCAACAATAAGTCACAAAAATGCTATCAATTTAGATAATATATCCTTTGTGTTTGTATTAATTACACCTTTGTAAACAAGTAATTATTCTTGGAACTCCCAAGAGTCATATTACAATTTTCTTTATTATTGGTATTTCATCCATACTCACTCATATGTTCCATCAAGGTCAACATCCAGGCCTATCCAGTGAGAACTTTCACTTTTGGACATCTACACACAGACCGAGGCACAGGTTAATTACCAGTAGAACCTAAATTTCAGTTAAATGTAAATGCCGTAGTTGTTGTACTTAAATTGATAATCTCTTAGTTAAATGTAGTCGAGATGTCACTGCTTACCTGATTCCACAAAAATACCCTTTCAGCTTCGCTGTCGATTGTTACTAAGTCCCCATGCCTCTGTTGGCAGAAGCGACGAGCTTTTTCCATGGCCATCTTCTTGTTGTTAATATAATATTGAGTTCCATTCCATTCTAGCCACCCATCTGAGGTCTTTTTGTAGTCTGAAAACATGTCAGAAAGATAGAAATGTGTCTCTAATATAACTATAATATTTTTAGTTGGTTGCTTTTGTGTATGAAGTCTGATGGCAGTTTAGATTTAAAGGTAATGCAGCACCTGCCACATGGTAACTTCAACAATATTTCTTTAGAATAGATAATAATTCTGATGACTTTTACAAGAGCAAATAAACTCATTTTCATGTGTTGATATTTGGGTGATTAAGACACTAGTTTCTATAAACCAATGATCGCACATTGCAACTAGATGTAAAATAAAAATTGGGATGCCAAAAAAGAAAAAATTGAGCTATACAATTTTAATATCATTTATGCAATCTGAGTTAAAGGTGTATCTCATCATTCATGCAAAAAAATCTGCCAAATGTATGAGTTAATATTTGTATCAAGTACTACAACGGTTACATTGTACCACTGTCAATTGAAAAAAAGCAAATGTACACAGTGTTTTAGTGAAACTAACCATTATAGAATATAAATTCAATTTTGTGTGCTGTTTATTTTAAGAGAGCAAAGGACAATTGACTGATTATATCTATATTAAAAAGCAGCATGAAGCAAAACATGGATTTTAATTTAAATTGTACTTCAATAATCATATTTCCATATATATCACATACATATGCACCCACTTACCAGGGATGACAGGGTCTGGAGGCGGCTTTGGAGTTGCTCCTGTTAGGGCATGGATAAACAAAATATATTTTTAGTATAAAAGTGATAGTGAGAACTTCTGGTTTGATAAATTGCATTTTCCTCAACACATTTAATGAAGACTTTGCTGAAAAACAACTACTTTCAACAAATGTCTCAAAAGAACACACTTTTTCTTTATAACCAATGTGACCAAATGACCATGCATTACCTGTACGGATCTGACACAGCCATTGATTATTCTTCTCACAGTTCACATCACTCCAAGACCCAGACCTAAGATATGTTCTGAATTCAGCACAAGATTCCACATTGTTTTTATTGTTTGGCTCTCCATCCTGCCAGTGTAGGAAGTTCACCTGAAAACAGAAATAAACAATTGACAATGACAAAAGGATTTATTTTTAATTTAATTGAGTTGAATGAACTAAATATGATACACTCAGCCATTGTAGAAGAAGAAGACGTTTAACTCACTGGAGACCCATCGCTCCATACATAGCCCGTGACTGGGTCTGGAGCACTAAGTCCAATCCAGACTGTTCCAGAGACTCTGTATAATGGACGGACTCATATTAATGATTTAAATATGCAACCTGTTAAATGTTTCAGCAACACACTTTTTTTGTTATCTTATGATGCTGACCAAATGCTCTCCTAAACACTATTTGTATCACTTTGAATCCAGTGTTGTACTTTTCATATTATTACAGCTATGATTGAATGAGACCAGGTCATACTGTACCTTTTCACAAAGGTTAGCTCAAGACCGCTGTGGATGCTGAGCAGGTCTTCTCCGATAGTCCTGCAATAATCTCTTGCATCATACCAGGTCCTTTTGCTTTCTGATGGCTCTGGAAACAACTTCAAACAAGGCAGGAAGTTCAACTGTCAACTGATGTCTAATGGTCTTGTAGTTTGTGTCAATTTCTCTGCTTTTTTTTTGCTTTTCACTGCAATGCAATTTATTGTCAACATCAGCACTGGAATTACTGGAGGAAGTAAGGGCCACATTTGGTATTGTGAGTAATTTTCGTTAATTACATGTTGAGGGATTCAAGATTAATCGCATGTTAACAACGTTGACAGTCCTAATTTGAATCATTTGCCTACTTGTAAATAAGAGAAAAAGTCATTACGTTTTAAAATATCATGCATTCCTTTGTGAATCAGATGCAATGCAATGCAGGTGCACTTGTTTCACTTATTTTAAGTTGTGTTGGATTCTACCTTATAGCAAAAGTGTCTGGCTCCGAATGGAGTCCAGCCGTCGGCACACTTGAGAGGGGCTTGAGTGGGTGGTGCAGGGGTTAAAACAGCCCCCTCTGCCAGATGTTTACAGATGTATTTCTCCTTATTGGTGCAGGGCAGCACATCCCAGAGGCCAGCAAAAACCCCTGTCGTCATTGCAACACACCCCTGTTGGTGACCTTGAATTGTTGAGGAAGAAATGGTCAAATGTCAGTTTTGAATCAATTTTCATCTTACAGATGGATTTCAAAATATCACCATACCTGGCATTTCAGCATTCCAGTGAGTAAACCTCACTGAGTTGGCATTGGTCCACACAAATTGATCGATGTCATTCTGGTTTGAGAGGCCCAGCCAGAAGTATTTCTCTGGTCTCAACCCAACCAAGCTGACGAGGAAGGCATTATCCACTCTGGAAACATTTACACATTTAGCAGGAATTCTCATGAACATGTACAGAAACAAACATTGTTGTTTGGGTATTTTTACCCATTTGAAACATCAGCCAAGTAGGAATCTGATGTCTTGCAGTAATTGTTGGCTTCATCAAATGTCTTTGTCTCTGTTCCTACAAAGTAGCAGTAGGAGCCGTGTCTTTTCCAAGCCTGGGACGTAGTGGAAAAGAAGTGGGAAGATGTGTTGTCTTAAAAAAATACATTTCCAGAGAACACAAGGCAAAAAAAACATGACCGCAATATGTCTTCAGGGATTTGACATGGTTGCTTATTCATTGAGTATTTCAAACTTTGATTCCTGGCTTTCACTTTCCAATATGTTTTCTCTCTTGGAACAAAAAGTAACTATAGGTTACTTACGTAACCCCAGTTCTCAGAGTAACATGAAGTGAGATGTCTCACTATGGGATGCGCCTCATCGCGGAGCAAACAGAAGCATCAATCTCATTACGCCAATCCTGATTGGCTGGTGATCTTGACGTCAGCGTCAGGGAATTCACCCCCTATAAGTAGCTTGCGCCACGACGCATGCGTCATTCAAAATAAGCACCTCTTCTCGCTTCACCATAGCAAGGAGGGCCGTCTGGTGAGACATCTCACTTCATGTTACTCTGAGAACTGGGGTTACGTAAGTAACCTATAGTTCTCATTCATAACACTCCGTTCGATGTCTCACTATGGGAAATTGTAGCTCCCGTATTGTCAGACGAGCTTATCTCGAAAATCACCAAACCAACCAGAACTTAACAGGTGCCCAGCACTGCTTGAGTCACACTGGGAGCAGAACGTCCAGCCTGTTAAGAGGCGGACAAAAGTGAGCGGCGAGGACCAGCTCGCCGCTGCACCAATGTCTTGGATGGGAGACATCCTGGACAGAGCCCAGGATGCAGCCAGAACCTGAGTCGAAAGAGCTCGCGGACCCGAGGGTGCCTGCGAACTCTGACTCGTATGAGCCCCAAAGCAATTGCTTCCACAAACCAGTGGGAGAGCCGTTACTTAGTAACAGGCTTGCCCTTATAAGGGTTAGCCCAGGACACAAGGGGTTGGTCATTATGACGAAGCACCCTTGATCTGTCCCTGTACGTGCGTAAAGTACGGGCTGGACACGGCAAATCCGGCCGCTGTTCCCCGGAGGAATACAGTGGCGGGGAGGATGCCTCAATGTCAAATGTGGTACCTGAACCAACCGCCTTAAGATAAAGATAGGGTTGGGCTTCAACCACACTCTGTTTGCCCTGGGGCGAACTGAGTGCATGAAGACTGTACAGATAGCGCATGAGTGCCACTGGCTCGCTTGGCAGCTGCCAGGGTCAGCTTCATGTCACACTGTATTCAGATTGTACCACTCACAGGCCAGGCCCATAGAGCCAAGCGCTCTGGGTGTGGGTGAAAGATTGCCCCCCCCGCTTGGGACAGTATGTCCCTGCGCAGTGGGAGCTGCCATGGCTGCCCGCACAGCAGCTGATATAGCTCCGCTAGCCAGTACATAGCTGGCCAGTGCGGAGCTATCAGGATAAATGTGTGGCGTTGCTCTCTCACTCTGGCCAGAGTTGGGGGTATCAGAGCCAGGGGTGGGAACGCGCACAGAAGGCCCGGGGGCCAATCGTGCGCGAGTGCATCCACGCCTAACGGTGCATTTAGATCGCGCATCGAAAAGAACAGCTGACACTGAGCGTTGTCTTTCGATGCGAACAGATCCACGGCTCTGCCGTAACGCACCCACAGCTGGCTCACAATCCTTGGATGTAGAGTCCAGTCTGCATAAACTGGTATACCTCTGGACAGTAGATCTGCCCCGAGGTTCATCACTCCCGGTACGTGCGTCGCTCTCAGAGAGAGGAGACGTCTACCGCTCCATAGGATCAGTTTGCGCGCCAGTGTGTGTAACTGGAGAGAACGCAAACCCCCTTGGCGGTTAATAAACGATATTGTGGTCGTATTGTCGGTCCTCACGAGTAAGTGATGTCCCCTGAGGAAAGGCAGAAAGCGTTTTAGGGTGAGAAACACCGCTAAAAGCTCCAGGTAATTTATGTGCGCCCGCTGGAGGTCTCTGCTCCAGAGACCCCTCACCGGGCGACCTTCATAAATACCTCCCCAACCTGTCAGACATGCGTCCGTGGTGACCACTTTCCGTGAAAGGACAGCACCCATAGGCACACCTCGTACTAGAAAAGTCGGGTGCAGCCAGTGGCGCAGTGCCATTACGCATTTCACAGTAACCATCACTCTCGTTTAGTTTTAGGGCGGCCACCCAGCGCTGAAACTCCCTCATGTGTAAGCGTCCCAGTCGTACGACCAGGATGGCTGACGCCATGAGCCCCAGCAATCGCAGGCATGATCTGAAGAGAACATGTTTGCGCAGCTGGAAAAGAGCGAGACAAGCTCTGAAAGCTTTCACTCTTTCCACTGACAAGCGAGCTGAAAAGGGCACCGAGTTCAGGCCTAAACCCAGGAAGAGTATAGTCTGCGCGGGGCACAACATGCTCTTCTCTGTGTTTATTATGAAACCCAGGTTGAGCAGGTGCTTTACGAGGACATTTGTCTGCGTAACAGCCTCCTGCTCCGACTGTGCGAGAAGCAGCCAGTCGTCCAGGTAGGTCGCCAGGCGAATACCCTGTTGTCTTAACGGGGCTATCGCGGCTTCCGTACATCGTACAAACACCCTTGGACTGAGAGACAGACCGAAGGGGAGTACTCTGTATTCATAACAGATCCCCTGAAATGCGAATCTCAGATATTTCCTGTGTGGGTAATATACTGGGATGTACGCATCTTTCAGGTCGACTGATGTAAACCAGTCGTCTTGTCGCACGAGGCGCAGCAGAGATGTGTGAGTGAGCATTCTGAATTTATATCTTTTTAGATATTTGTTCAGAGCCCTCAAATCAAGTATTGGCCGAATTCCGTTCCCTCCCCGTTTGGGAACGAGGAAGTACTTGGAATAGAAGCCGCCCTGACTCTGCTCGGCGGGTACAATAGATATTGCCCTCTTTTCTAGGAGTGAGAGAATCTCTCTCTCCAGAATATGGGCTGACTCTCCTCAGGCCTGCAAATGCAGAATGCCCGAGAAGCGAAGGGGGGGTGACGGTGACTTGGAGTCTGTAGCTCCGTGTAACTGTCTTGAGAAACCCAAGCAGATGTCATGAGCATCTCCCGCTGTATGCTCCTTAGAGCCAGCTGAGATGTCACGTCTCTTCCCCTCTGAGTCTCTATTTGTTGTGTTATGGGGCCCTCCAGTGTCTGAGCACTGTGGTGCCCCATTTCGACAATCCCCACCGACACAGCGCATGCGCGTGGCGGTGGTGCCCTTACGGCTCCAGCCGGCACTGCGCATGCGCGTGACGGTGGTGCCTTCACAACCCCAGCCGGCACTGCGCATGCGCGTGACGGTGGTGCCTTTACAGCTCCAGCCGGCACTGCGCATGCACGTGACGGTGGTGCCTTTACAGCTCCAGCCGGCACTGCGCATGCGCGTGACGGTGGTGCCTTCACGACCCCAGCCGGCACTGCGCATGCGCGTAACGGTGGTGCCTTTACAGCTCCAGCCGGCACTGCGCATGTGCGTGACGGTGGTGCCTTCACGACCCCAGCCGGCACTGTACATGTGCGTGACGGTGGTGCCTTCACGACCCCAGCCGGCACTGCGCATGCGCGTGACGGTGGTACCTTTACAGGTCCAGCCGGCACTGCGCATGCGCGTGACGGTGGTACCTTTACAGGTCCAGCCGGCACTGCGCATGCGCGTGACGGTGGTGCCTTCACAGACCCGTCAATTGTCCGCCCTTTGAGAGAGGCCGTAGCTGCTCTCAGAAGGGGAACAGTTGACGGACTGTTTATTGTTTTTATTGTTTTTCTTTTCATTTTTTCGAGCTGCGCCCTTGGCTCGAAGCCTGGATGCGTCAGCGGAAAATGTTTTATGTTTTATGACGCCCTGACTCTGCTCGGCGGGTACAATAGATATAGCCCTCTTTTCTAGGAGTGAGAGAATCTCTCTCTCCAGAATATGGGCTGACTCTCCTCGGGCCTGCGAATGCAGAATGCCCGAGAAGCGAGGGGGGGTGACGGTGACTTGGAGTCTGTAGCTCCGTGTAACTGTCTTGAGAAACCCAAGCAGATGTCGTGAGCATCTCCCGCTGTATGCTCCTTAGAACCAGCTGAGATGTCACGTCTCTTCCCCTCTGAGTCTCTATTTGTTGTGTTATGGGGCCCTCCAGTGTCTGAGCACTGTGGTGCCCCATTTCGACAATCCCCACCGACACAGCGCATGCGCGTGGCGGTGGTGCCCTTACGGCTCCAGCCGGCACTGCGCATTCGCGTGACGGTGGTGCCTTCACAACCCCAGCCGGCACTGCGCATGCGCGTGACGGTGGTGCCTTTACAGCTCCAGCCGGCACTGCGCATACACGTGACGGTGGTGCCTTTACAGCTCCAGCCGGCACTGCGCATGCGCGTGACGGTGGTGCCTTCACGACCCCAGCCGGCACTGCGCATGCGCGTAACGGTGGTGCCTTTACAGCTCCAGCCGGCACTGCGCATGTGCGTGACGGTGGTGCCTTCACGACCCCAGCCGGCACTGTACATGCGCGTGACGGTGGTGCCTTTACAGCTCCAGCCGGCACTGCGCATGTGCGTGACGGTGGTGCCTTCACGACCCCAGCCGGCACTGCGCATGCGCGTGACGGTGGTACCTTTACAGGTCCAGCCGGCACTGCGCATGCGCGTGACGGTGGTGCCTTCACAGACCCGTCAATTATCCGCCCTTTGAGAGAGGCCGTAGCTGCTCTCAGAAGGGGAACAGTTGACGGACTGTTTATTGTTTTTATTGTTTTTCTTTTCATTTTTTCGAGCTGCACCCTTGGCTCGAAGCCTGGATGCGTCAGCGGAAAATGTTTTATGACAGAAAAATCAATAAGTGTGTGACATGTGTTTATGCGGACTTGAGGATGGTGTTGAGGCATCTCTCGAGGCGGCGGGAACACATTTAGAGCTGGGGAACCGTAGACTTCCAGCTCTGTCACAGAGGGGAGAAGGAGGGGCTGTCACGCCGCTCGCTTCTTCTTCCTCGACTGCTGGCCGAAATTGTGGGTTGGCTGCGCCTGGGCTGCAGCCGGAACCGGAGATTTTCTAGGCCAGCTCGCCCTCGTCCCCTGCCTGGGCTGGGGACTCGGGCGGACTGCGACCTCTGCGTTTTCGGTATTTTTAACCGAGCAGGGTTCGGAGCAGCTTGGACGAAGGGCTGCCGCTGCGAAGGCAGCGGCTGGGCCCTTCGAGGGAGGCAGAGGGAGGCAGAGGTGGAGGGCCTCGTCCAAATCCCCTCGGGAACGATGGGCATGTCAAGCACATCCTCCTTTTCCCGGTCTGTGAGGTTGGTGAGGTTGAGCCATCTAGCTCTTTCCTGCACCACCATGATCCCCATTGTTTTGCCCGTGGCCTGGACGGCGCAGCGTTGGACACGGAGACAAATGTCTGTGACCGCGGCCAACTCATCCAGAACGGCCGGTCCAGGATTACTCAACATATCCTCACAGAGCTCCGCTTGGTATGCGGTTAGCAGTGAGGAAAACGTTCAGAGCCCTGGCGGACAACGCTGCGGCTCTGTAGTCATGGTCGACTGGAAACGGTCCAGCTTCGCTGGCAGCGTGGGGTTCCTGCTTGGTGACGGGCCCATCCTCGGTAGGAGGTGGGCTGCCACCAGCAGTTCCATCAGCGGTATGCGGAGCAGGCCGAGCCTCTGCGGGCGAGACCCTGGTGAGGCGTGGGGCTCCGTTCCCGCGTCTCTTGCCGCCACCGGGTCCCGGCCTGACACGGCGTGGGATCCCGGTTCCGCAGCTGCCGCTGTTAGTGAGCCCCAGACCGACACAGTGAGGGGCTCAGTCTCTGCGGCGGACGCCCCCGTGTCTTGATTGCCAAACGGCGAATCAGTGGACATGAGGGAGTCCTGTTCCAACAAGCTAGCTTGGTGTGCTAGCCGTCGGTGGAGGCTCTTTCGGGTGAAACGGGCACAATGCCCGCACGAGCCGGTGTTGTCGATAGCCTCCTGGGCGTGTTCCAGCCCGAGGCAGGACGAGCAGACCTGGTGTGAGTCTGTGCCTGCTATCTTCAACCCGCAGCCGCATGACCGAGCCTCCGAGTCCCTGACTCCTCTGGTGTGAGGGGGAGAGGCGTCCATCTTGTTTGCCTCGTGGCGTGGAGAGGACCCGCTCGTAACAGGTACGTCGTTGAGAGAAAAAGTGTTACCAACCCGTCCTTAATCCGGAGAAAAAGGGACGGTCTGGGTCCTTTGTTCTCAAAGAATATTGACTGGTGTGTCAATATACTTCTAATCCTTTTCTCCTCCGTGAGAGAGAAAAAGAAAAGCGTCCTCGCTACCGTGGTGTCGGTAGTAAGGGGAAGCTAGCTAGCAACAGGTGCGTAGCTAGCTTGAGAAAAATCAAAACCTTACCTTACTTTCCGGGGAAAGAAACGGCGAGGTCGATTTTAATACTAACTGGCGTTAGTATTACCGTCTTCTTGCGAAGCAGAAGGAGTAGCCGGCGAGCGCCCGTCGACCGAAATGGTTATATTTGGGTTCAGTCTGTGGACCGTTAAGCTTGTCCGGCTACTATAGAGATGTGCTCTGAAGCGAGAAGAGGTGTTTGAATGACGCATGCGTCGTGGCGCAAGCTACTTATAGGGGGTGAATTCCCTGACGCTGACGTCAAGATCACCAGCCAATCAGGATTGGCGTAATGAGATTGATGCTTCTGTTTGCTCCGCGATGAGGCGCATCCCATAGTGAGACATCGAACGGAGTGTTATGAATGAGAACTGTCCTATTTACTAAAATGATTCGGTTATGAACAGAGGAGTTCAGCATGCTTGCTTGCACCATCAGTATATTGTAGCCTATGTTCTTGATATACGGATGGCTGATATTGTGTACATTTTAACATGGCCTTCCAAGCAACAGTATGTGAAGCTGTGCTTGGGCCTACCAATAAGTATCATCATGTTATTTACTTTCAAATGAATATTGTCCTTTCTCAAGAAACAAAACCAAGGATCTAATTGAACTTTCTTTACTTGAATGTTGAAGTTCCGTCTTGTAGAAACAAATTGATAATCAGACAGTTTTGAGGTACAATACCGGGCGTTGTATGATACAATTCAGTGTTTAACCTTTGTACCCACTCATATACAAAAATGTTTTATATAAGAAGAAAAACAAAGGGTCACTTACAGTTTTGCAGCCTACATCCTGCTCCACTTCATCTCCAGAGGGATTTGCGGCACTCATCTTCATACAAATGTAGCCATGTTTCTCATCACACATACGGTCAGCCCAGTTCCCATTCTGAAAGATAAAGGCACACAAACATTTTTTTGTTTGCACTGCAGTGAAGTCATTTATTGCAACCTTTTCAACAGAATGTTCCTTAAGATCAGCAGTTGTGTTCGATATGCTATTATAGATTCCAGGTGCTAATATACAGGCTACGTTACACATTACTGTCAACAATAGGCTGCTGGTTGTAAAGTTTGCACAATTTGCTGGATTGTTTTAAATCAGGTTAGTTTAATGACTTCATCACCAAAACAAATAATGATACTTTTTCAAGAGGCTAGCAAGTGTAACGTATCCACATGGAGCTCCTTACTGTACCTCTCCCCTGATGAGAACACAGTCCTCTGCGTCAGAAAAGACGGCAGGTTTACCAAGCTCCCAGCTGGTGAAGGTGACAGCAGAGTGGTCAATCCAGTCAAACAGCCTCTCTGTCTTTTTATCATTCAGTCCAATCCAAAGCTCATCAGTGGATGCTGCAAACATGGAGAGAAAAAAGATGCCTTTCACTCAACTGCCTATGAAATATCATTATTGTGGAGCTCTGCTCTACTTGGTATGTGTGCAACTCCTCATTGTTATTAAGAGATGCTTATTGGCCCAGAAATCTGTGCCATTTTGGCAAGTTGTAATTCTCTAGATGGCTGAGACTGTGATGCTCATCACAAACCAGAACACAAAGCTATATGTTGGGAAACAAATTATTTGTCTTGAATCAATACCATTAGGTGGGAAGGTAATGTTAAGTTTTGTGCCAGTGAAAAGTTTTGATCTCTCAGGTGTATTGTTCTTTGCAAACTCTTATTTTTGAAGCTCACTAATTATGTATGTTCCTCACCATAGCCGAGTTGAGAGATGACAAAGCTTTGGTCCTCCACATTGCGGATGCTCACTAAGTCGCCTCCTTCTTTGCGGCACACTTGCTGAGCATCAGACCATTTTTTCTGAGCTCGGTTAAGGTGGAAACAGTGGCCATTGTAGGGAATCCAAGGTCTTGAACAAAATCCTGTCTCTGCAGCAGATCAAGAATGATAGAATGATATACATTTAACCAAAGACATTATATTAACACACAAAACGGTTGAAAGGTATTTGTTTGTTTTGTTTACCTGTAGTAGGAGGAGTCGCAGCTCTTTCACTGTAGCAGATGTACCCTAGTTTCTTTGTGCATGTTGAACTTTGCCACAAGTACTGCACAGCAGGATCAACAATTCCACAGTCGTGTCCAGGATTAGGAAGTGGATGTCCTAAAACAAGAGCATGGTTACCTCAACCTCGTCAGTTCTCACATGTGTCTTGGATCAAACAAGCTTTATTTTAAAAAAATAATTCTATCAAATGACAATATTATAAATCACAGGCTTAAAAAAATCATTGTTCAGATTATTTTTTATCAGCAGTGACATTAATCATGATAAAGTGGCACCTTTTTTATTGTTTATGGTACTAAGCTTAGATCTAAAATTCACTGGAAATGAATATGTATGTGTGACTTTATAAATATGAAAAATATTGTGCACACTAAGATGAACAGAATCAAATGCAAACAGCAAGGAAAGCGCCTCTTTAATAAATAAATGTACTGTTATCAAGTCTTTCATCTAAACTGCTCAAGAGATTAAAATACTCAGTTTAAATATTTATCCAAGCAAAAATTATGCAGTTTTACAACTGACTGGCAATCTGTTGTGTATAAAGTACAAAACTGCAGTATATACGAGATGCAGAAATCTTAGCATCATACGATTAGCACCACAAAGTATTGAGGTGGAAAAGAAAACTTACCAGAGTCCCAGTTCAGATAACGGAAAGCCCTCCCGTTAGACCAGTGCCAGCCATGCTCTGGGTTCTTGATCAGCCCGGTCCAAAGCTTGTCCCCCTGTCCCCCGCCCTCTCGCCCTAGCAGTGCTGTGAGTTATCGTGTTTTTGATTATGCAAATGTGAAAAGCACAGGAAGAAAAGATGATACTTAAAAAAATGGGTACGGCTCAAACATTAATCACAAGTCTGACTATTGTCCCAACTAGTCACAACTCCAATTAATTTCTTTGCACATCTGCATTACATAATCACTTTTAAAACTGCACAGCTCCTATACGCTAAAGTTATATATACATATACTTATATGCTAAATGTTCACTGTATTTCCTTTTTGTATATTTGTATTGCTTGTAAACATTTTTATTTGATAATAGTTTTAAAATTCTTTGTATAATATGTTTTCACTTTATTTCACTTTTTGTGTTTATATATGCATAATTGTACAGTTTATGTGTAAACATGGTTCAGATTAAATATAATTATAAAATAAATGTACTAAGGCATGTATAACAAGCAACGTTTAAGTTAGTGTTCTATGTCAAACTAATGTAAACTTTTTTATATCAAGTAGATATTGTTACATATTAAAGTTAGTGTCAGCTTACCTGTGAGGTAGGCCTGTTGGTGGGGATCGGTGATGCTCAGCAGGGAAGACGCCTGCTGCTTGCAGCTGGCTTCAGCCTGGGCCCAAGTCAGAGCTGACTGTGTGTTGAGCTGGTAATATGCTCCTGTAGTAATGTGTTTATTCCAGTGTTCTTTGGCTGCATACACAAACAGAATAGGCAAATGCTTTTCAAAATGTAAAATGGATTGCACTTAAACTGCACTTTTCCAGTCTTTAAGACCCCTCAAAGCTCTTTGACAAATACAAGTCTGCATTCACACTCAGAGGCTGCCATACAAGGTGCATCTGCTTAGGGAAACTAACATTCACACATCGTTGGGCATGCCGTTCAGAGCTATTTGGGATTAAGTATCTTGCCCAGTCAACATGTTGACAACAAGCCACCTTCAACATTTGCCACCTTTGCATTAAAAAATAGTTTATTGCAACCATTCTCTCATTATAGTAACATAAAAGAGGCATTACTTACAGTTAGTTGGGCAATACCCCCAGAGTTGATCATCATATTTAGTTTGAACCGCACACCAAAGTCGGTTTTCTGGGTTATCATCCGTAGTGCATTGAGTGTACCACTTGTCTTTATACTGGAAGGGGAACATGCAGGGCCTACCATTTGCATTTCCACCAATGGTGAAAAATTCTGAACGGATAAACAAACAAATCAAAGAAAATCTTGAGTATTTCTAATTTACGAAGATATGATGCATTGTGTACCATTTATGTTGCAAAATACTAGGATGGAATCCATTGCATATATCTGTTTTTATCTTTTTAGTTCTACGTTATTATCCCTCTAAAGATTTACAAATAATTTAAATTAGCGTGGACAAGCATTTTATAATGATTTTATACTGTACCTCTGTATGCTCTTGAACAAGCACCACTGGACGTCCCTGAAAGTGTAAGGTGGTTGTTTGGTCCGACTGTTTTAGAGAGAACTGCTGTGTTGTCTGCAGTGAGCTCAATGTAAAGCTGTTGTCCTTTGAGGGCGAGCAATGTCCCGTTCGTGCATTCCCACTTTTGGAGGTCGCTGGTTTCATCACAAACATAGAGGCTTATTTCACTTCTCACACTTTTCCCCTGGGCTCCCAGGCACTTATGTGACCATTTAACCTGAAGTCTGTCACCATTTGTCCAGCGTACATTATTGCAGTAGTATGGGTTATATTTAACCAAACAAAAACCAGTGTCTTTGTTGGTCAGTTGAAATGGTGAATCTGTAGAAAAATATGTTTTTAAGAAATAATGCATAAAATGCATAATTAATCAGCAAATACTATTTCCTCAGTCTTTCATTAGGTTTAATATAAGTTGATGTTGCACTGACAATAATACTGATCATTTTTCAAAAGAATAATCAAAAACAAACATCTCACTTTAAATCACAATTACCTCAATATTGAATTTTAACAAAAACATATGGTAAAGGGTAAAACAGTCCCACATACAGTAGTTATATTGAGCATTGTTAATGACATACCTGCTCTGAAGAAACACACAAAAAGCATAACATTTAAAGTTGGAATACCTTACCATCTAAAGCCAAACTTCGTAATGCTTGGATGAGGAGTACAAAAGCTGTACAAGTTATCTTCATTGTTAGTATTCTTTTGAGACGTCTCACACCTGAAAACCTAATCTATGCATTTCTCACAGAGGATTAAGGAGTTATGTGAATGATTGTGGAAAGAGGGGAGATTATATAGCTTTTACCTATATTGCCACATGGCATTTTTTTAATGAATAACCATCATGACTCGTTATTGTTTGTCAGCTATTTCAGACGAAAAGGAAGTGAAAAATACTGAAAATTGCACTCTTGGGTATTTCTTGGTATTTGTTACATCACTAATCTTCAGACAAACAAAACAATCTCTACCACCTTAAATCAGAATCAGAATACCTTTATCTGTCCCACATAGGGGAAATGTACATTTGTTCCAGCAGAAAAAGAGCCAAAGACACCTGTTAAGCCCTGAGCCTGTTTTTCAGGTCTCAGGCTCGAAAATGACATTCCTAGAACAAATGACCATATCTTCCCTTCTAAAAGGGTTAAATTAATAATCTTTTTTCTCAAAGTAATAATAAACCTGTGAGTTGGATGTAGAAGAGTCAGAATCAATATAGATGTTTTTATTTTAAAGAAAATTCAGATTGAACATAGTAAAAAACTGTAAATTATAGTGTCCGTCCAAAAATAATTTTTTACTTACAGTAAAAACTACCCTTGGATGATGGTAAGGTAGACTAAAAGCTTTAGGAATCCAAAGTACAACATATAATAAGTACCCTGTATCAAGATTGATGCAAAACAAGTGACATTTTACCTTTTTAGAGAGATTTAGCAAAAAAAACTCCACCTCTGAGGTGATTTGGGTGGAAATGGCCGTCTTTACCGTTTCTCTGGAACCCATTGGTCGATTTTGGTGATTGACATCTCTTTTTGACCGTTAGAGCCACAAGGGGAATTTCCCCATACACACACATGGTAAAAGAAAAAGGTGGGGGCTTTGTGCATTCAGGTTTGCATCAGAGTGAAAATATTTCTCGCTCTGACATCTGGAAACGGAAAAGCAGGTTTATTGCTTATGGATTAGGGCTGTACCCGAACATCCGAATATTCGTTCATTGGAGTACTATTCGGGTTTCAATTTCGTTATTTGGATATTCGTTTTGTTTGTTTTCCCATTTTTTTTTAGAATTTAATTTATTGAAATCTCCAATATCAACGTAAGAGCTTGTGCCTCTTCGGGGGGTGCTAACACTTAACCATAAACGTTATCGTTTACTTTCTCCGTCTTTATATGTAGATATTACTTTTCTCCGTTAATCTCCATCACGTTGTTTCCAATGCAACAACAACTTCCTGTCAACTGCGCTAACTCTCCTTCAAAATAAAAGCATGTCCATAAATAGGAAGCCAAGCCAAATTACACTTAAGACATATAGCCTACAACTGCAACGAAAGTAACACACACAATGCGATATCCTTGCGATACAAATTGGGTTACATTAACAAATAACTATAAAACAACAATACTGTAGAATAACAAAATGAATGCCGTGAATACACCGAAATACACGTGTTGAACATAGACTGTATATATAAATGGACGTAGGGTCCGTGACGTCACCCATAGGATTCTGCAGAGTTGCCGAGAAGCCTTTAGTAGGCGGAGTCGGCCACTAACGGCTCGACGGTGACGTCAGAGTTCAACTCCCGCCTACTCCCGCCTGCTCCAAATAAGGGCAAAGAGGCGGAGCCGAGGCGGGACCTGCTGCCACCGAGCTGAAAGTTCCAGAGCTAGCTGAAGCTAAGCTAACATGCTCCCCATCTGCACACTGCCGTGGCATTTTACGTTTCTAAGGTAAGCGGACATGAAACTATTCAGCAAAACTATAAATAATAATCTAAGTTATTGAGTTTTTAGCATAATACTTCAGAATCTTAAAATCCCTTAACGTTTGTATGCAATTGTGCTAAATTCAACACTGAAATCAAGCAAATATTAATATATTTGCATGACATTAGTTATTTATATTTTGATATCACTTAACTATACGTTTAATACATTTAAGTCAAGCTAAGGTACATGTGATGGTAGCTAGTTAGTGCTCTTACCTGTGAGGCCTCCTCCAAACAGCATAATAACCAGACTGTATCATTAAAACTAAGTACCAGTTATAGATCCTTGACTTTAGACAAACAATTAAAAAGATAAAATGTATTTAAAGACCAATCTTTATTTGAATGTGCCTCTTAACCTGAGATATTAGTTATACAGTAATAGTATTGACAATCTAAAAAAACTGAGCAACTCAACAGTCAACTTTATGTTTCTTATTGTCTAAGCATTTATTATTTTCATTTTCCCCCTCTCATATTCAGTGTGGACGAATTGAGACAGCGTGGTGTCCAGAGAGCTGCAGAGACTTCAGGGAGAAACCTCTGTGTGATGGACGTCCTGTCTGTTGGTTTGGAGAGGACTGAGGGTCTTTCCTCTGCGAGGAGGACCAGGCCTGATGGAGGAGCCCATGCTGGGCACAGCTGATACCAACTGCACAGGCCCAGTCTGTCACGTTATTTGGACCAGGTCCTGATCTAAAACCACTAGACCTAGACTCATCAAATCTGGACTGGATTATCCCACAGAGACTAAAGATTCTTTATAACACAGTTTCAGATTTGTGAAACCTTTATTATATTTGTGAAAATACAAAAAAGCGAGATTTCAGTGCTTTTTTGACTGCTGGATCAGGTGAGGCTGCAGCAGCTCTATGCCCTGATGTGAGCTACATAATCTGTCTTTTGGAGTATGTGGTGTTCTAAGGCTCTGTGCCTGTTAGCATGTTAGCCTAGCTCCTGCTGGGTGACAGACCCTGCAGATTGTGATCAGATTGTGATGGACTCTTACCGCTGATGCACTGGCAGAAAGAACATAAGTGCGAGGCCTGGTCTCCTGAAAAGCAGGTGCAGCCTACAAACAAGAGCAGGGAGGAGGAGACACATGTTGGCACAGTCATGCATTACAATCATAAAGCAGAACAACAAAAACAGTTAGTCAAAAGCAAAGCAGCATGAGCAGAACACTGAGAACACGCTGTGGTGTCTCATAGCAACGTGGTGCAAATTATTTATGACTGAATCATTTATTAATTGCTGTTAAAGCATAAACAGTTAGAATGCTTTAGTAAGTTTCGCTTTAACTTTAATAAAAGGATCCTGTGAGGAAAATAATTTCATTTGAAGCAGACTATAAATAAAGGTTTCACAAATCTGAAACTGTGTTATAAAGAATCTTTAGAGTCTCTGGGATAATCCAGTCCAGATTTGATGAGTCTAGGTCTAGTGGTTTTAGATCAGGACCTGGTCTAATGTGGTCTAGATATTAAAAAAAAGCAGTGAAATCTCCCTTTTTGTATTTTCACAAATATAATTAAGGTTTCACAAATCTCAAACTATGTTATAAAGAATCTTTAGAGTCTCTGGGATAATCCAGTCCAGATTTTATGAGTGTAGGTCTAGTGGTTTTAGATCAGGACTAGGTCTAATGTGGTCAGGATGCGAAAAAAGCACTGAAATCTCCCTTTTTTGTATTTTCACAAATATAATAAAGGTTTCACAAATCTAAAACTGGGTTATAAAGAATCTTTAGAGTGTCTGGGATAATCCAGTCCAGATTTGATGAGTCTAGGTATGGTGGTTTTAGATCAGGACCTGGTCTAATGTGGTCCAGATGCGAAAAAAGCACTGAAATCAATAATCCAGTCCAAATAAATTGGCTATGCAGCGATTAAAGAGGTTCAAACACGGAGGATTGTTCGTTCAGCGCTGTAAATTAAATGTCCCTTAACTTTCCCCTTAACTGCCGAATCGGATGCTCTGAATCGGAAGCCAACTTCAGCGTTGTATGGTGAGCCATGTTGCCGTTTTTAGCTACCTAGCGCTAGCTAACATGTTTTGATGTCTGTTCTTGTTAATAGCATCGCGAGTTCTTATCATGGAGTGATGATGTATGTACCTATCGATTCTGTGTCATCTCACGATCAGATCGATGAGTTGGAGGTGCAGCTATGATAAGTAATAAGGGTGTTATGAGTGAGTTTCTGTGCAACACGCCGTTAGCATTTTTCGCTCGAGGCTAATTCATAGGCTCAGCACTAGCTTTGTGGGTTTTTTTGAAAAAAAAAAGCAAAAAAGATCAATTAGCTGAGTTTCTTCCCGTTACATAAAACATTCATAGTTTATTGAATATTAATATGCCCTCAGACGCTGTTTCCTGCAGATGATGCGTTTTCGGTGTAGAAGAGGAATGTTTAACAAGAAGTAGGCTATGCATAAAAAAACAGAAAAAAAGATTAAAGATTAAAAAATGTTTTTAAATTAAAAAAAAAGAATTACACAATTTACAAAATACACAGCCTTTAACAGCATAACAGAGTTCATCTGGCACAAACCTACAGGAAATAAAGCTGCAATGATCAAGCTGATTGACAATGAGCATTTCAAACGACACCACTTCCATTAATTGCTACATACAACGCTACACCTTGTTTTCTGAGAAAAGAGGACTTACTCACTGTGCTGCCAGTAACACATGGCTGTATAAACTTCTCACTGCACGTCGCTGCAATTATGTCACATGCAACACTTAGGTGTACTTTTCTTTTTAAGCTCAACACGCTTACAAATGTTTGTATTACAATTCTAAAATGCCACACATTAATTTACTGTCTTCAAGAATATTACCATATTATGGTTTGATTAAACATTTGGTGAACTAGAATCTGTTGTGCATACACTACATTATGTTACGTTACATGTAATTTGTTAGACACTTTTATCCAAAGCGACTTACATTCAGTACTGTGGACAATCCGGAGCAATTTGGGGTGAGGGACACAACGACATGCTGACTGCAGTGGGAATCGAACTTGCTATCCCCTGATTTGAAGTCCAGCACACTACCCACTGAGCCGCAGCCTCCCATTCGCATACAGAACTTAGTCCTGTAAGATACTACATTTCACTGTCAACTCCCTGTCTGAACAATCTGAATAGCATTTGATATACTTGTTTAATAGGTCTCAAATAAGGTCTTTATCAATTGTTGTTGTTTCTTCAGTGGAAATAGTTGTAAATAGATGTTGTACTTTAATAGATATATGGTGATGGACTTCAGAATTTACCATGGGTTTCAGTGAGGCCAGCATTTGTCACAATTCAGTGGATTTGTTAACTGTTAAAGATTGGTATGACAGATGTTGAGAGCTGTTGTTGGCGTCGCAATAGGATTTTCCATTGGATTTTCCATTGGATTTTGGAATATGACAGAAAATAGGATGGCAAACACGCGTTTGTGCTACCCACACATGATGTTTAGTTGTCTTATTTAATCATATGTTAGCCTTCCTCTTTTTTAAAAGAGACGTTAAAAGATTCTGACACAAGTTGGGTATTTACTGACGTATTTTATGTCGTCGAAAATAAATAAAAAAGCTCTTCAGCTAGTGTTTCAGACGAGGGAACCCAGAAGTGCTAAAGGTTTAGCTCATTTCTAGGTTAAGGACTCATTCCTGTGCCATTCTATAATGAAAATGTTACAATCTGGTGGTCAAAGGTTAAGTTTACTCTGACCTCAAAAAACAAATGTTTGGACATAACTCAATGATAAATGCATATTATGACAATTTGTCTAAAATGATAAAGTGATGATTTTTTGAAAAGTCAGGGATGTAAACTGCTACTAGATTGTTAAGTAGAACCATGAAACTACAAGGTGATATTTCTCGTTTGAAAATGTGATTTGTAGGGGTTTTGCATACACATTCAAACATGATAGTGAAGAATATTATGCACTTCAGCCTTAGAGGAGTGTAATCACGTGCTGTATGTACTTTTCTGAAGGAGTTGAAGCCTGGTGTTAATAGAGCAGGGTATTATTAAATCAAGTCTGCCTTCCATTTATCAATAATGCCAATTCCCAAATCAACTTCCAATGCTTGTTTTATTTTGACTACCCCAGACAGCTTAGCAGCATTTTATCTTCAGGAAGCGACGTATTGAATGTTAAATGTTTCCCGTTGCATAGGAAATATTAAATGATGCAAGAGAAAGCACACTGTTAGCAGGTGTATTAGCTCGTAAGCAAAACTTTAACCGTTTAGACACGTACACACACTTTTTGGATTGTGCAATTCTTACCAAAAGGAAGTGATCGTAACCCTAATGGTCAATTATGTATTGTCTAAGTAAGCAAATGCAAACTTCTCTGGAATTGATTGAGAGGAAGTCCCAACTTTAGTTAATATTAGACATGAATTACTGTTAAGTGTCTTTCATGGAATATCTTGTCTGATAATTCAGTCGTTACTCTCTGTAATAATACTCAGCACCAGGCTGCCTTTTAGCTTTAACCAACTTTCAGATGAAAACAAGTTAAGGCTGTCGTTAATTAGAGTAACAAAAAGGAGAACGACAATTCTGATTACTGTATCAATATCAATTTAGCTTAGTGAGGCACCACTCTACCACATTTACTGCACTCTATATAATGTACAACTTAAGAAACACTTCAGTTGTATATAGATGTGTGTTTGTAGTGTTATTCATTGGTGTATTTTATCAAATAAATAAATATAAATAGTTAAATCAGAGAGACATGTTTTGATGTAACAATATGTAATTATTGCCAAGAAATACACAGATGAATGTAATGGTGTTTGGCTATTAGACCCTGTTGTGGGGAGTATCATCCAGGAGGGCAATACCGAGCCAATAAATCCCCACCCGGTCGGTCTGAAGAGGAGTGGTTTAGGCTTGACGTGAACCCTGGTTTCGGAGAAATGGGAAGTGGAAGGGGTGGAGGAGGGCTGCATTGAGTCACCTGCAATGACAGCTGTCCGGAGGGGAGAGAGCGGATTTAAAGGTCTGATGATGTTCTATGATCGGCTTGTGGGAATAGAGACAAAAGTGATAGGTTTAGCTGCGGAGTGAACGCCTCTGATTGCTGATTGGAGGGGTGAGCATAGTAAGAAGGAAATATGTGAATGACAGACATAAAGATAGAGTGGAGTTATCAATGGTGCTGCAGAAGTTTTTATATTTTTTGGTGAGGGTTTTTTATATAATATTTAATGTTTGTTGTCCCTGTTACTTTCCGTTATCTTTCTGTATCTGTTCAATAAGAGCAATGCAAAAAATCACACTCAAATGTATTGTTTGCACAAACATACCTGGCCAATAATAGTTTCTTTAATAAAGCAGTGATCTGATGTCGACATACTGACTTGACTTCCCTTTTCCTGATGCGTTTTACTGATACTGTAAGTGATGAACTGTATTACTGTTTTCGTTGCTAATGTCTTAGCTGCCACAGCAAAAAAAAAAGCCCAATGCACGCATTGCAAAAGGTCATGTTCAACCGATCAATACAAATGAACTGATCAGCTAAAGGGTGATCCACCCTCAGACTTAAGGAAATAGAGTTTAATCTTGTTTTCTTTTAAGTTAACGTGAATGAAGCGAGCCATCACTTACATTTCCGGAACAGGTTTCTGACAACTTTAACTAGCTAACAGACTTGACTAAATTACACTGACTGACATAGTGTTTCCATTGTGACTGTACACCGCCAGGTCTAAGGAATAAAACCCAGGACAGAGCAAACACTGTACAGTTGTTATTTGTCATCGGAGTTGACAGTAATTATCATGAATTATGATAAATGTTGTGTCAGTGGCACAAAAAGAGGAAGTGATTTATGTTAATCTGTGAAGTGAATTGTAAGTATACGGCTGATTAATAAAATGTCTTGAGTTTGAGGTAAAAATCTGGTGCTTGTCCTATGAAAGAAAGTTGGCTAATGACAGTTGAACAAGCTGCTTCTGTCAGCACAAATTTGCCATATAATTTCCTCACAATGCAATATGAACTTTTTGGGAAGTTGTTCATGTAGTGTGTAGTAATGTTTTCCTGTTTTTATCATAGTTAATTTATGTTCAGTCAATTGCTGGTTTGCATAACTGTTTCTTAAAGTTCAGTGCAAAACCCTAAACACCCACCGTTTTACATTGAGAGGATAGTAGTTTAAACGGCATGTACCTGAGACATCTTTTTATGTTTTCATGGCTTTTCAAGTAACTTTTATATATTATGAAAATGCAAAGTTACATTTATGATTCAGAATACTGAAAATGGTGGTAGGGATTCATTGGGAAACATACTAAACACTCTAAGGGTTAACTATTCTGGATGTTTTTTATTTGGGATTCTTTGTCATTGTTACTTCTTGTACCACTTGTTGAGAGTCTCTGTCTTTACAATACCTGCGCCTTATTTCTTCAGCTGTTGGGTGTTGGTAATGCAAGTTAGGACAGGGTTGGGAAATATGCTGTTTGATTCTGCATTTGTTAAAGGGGACCTATAATGCAAAATGCACTTTTTGATGTCTTTTATACATAAAGATGTGTCCCCGGTGTGTCGGGGAACTCACTCAGCGTCAGAAAATAAAACCCTCTCTCTTTTCCTCCGTACCCAAATCTCTAAAAACGGGGCCACAACGGAGCTGATCCAGATTTGTGTCCGATATGACGTAATATCGGAAATGTAGGCTGGCTTTACGCCCACGGCCCTCAGATCTCAGATCAGAAACGTTGCTATTAGAAACAATGCCCGACTGTTTTGGACGTAATATGGTCGGTGCATGTTTACATTGGCATCGCTAACACTCAGAGCTTACCTGTACTGCACAGAGCATGTGTGTGAAGAAGCAGGAAATAAAAAGGAACTCAACTTGTGGTATAGCCGGCAAGAGAGAGAGCCTTTGAGCTCCATAATGTTTCAGAAATAATCCTTGATAATCCATGATATGGCGTTTCATCACCGCAGTAGCTGCCGGTAGCATCTCCCGCATGAGCTCAGCCCCCTCTGTTTTTTTTATCAAATTTTTTTTTTTAAAGCTTTATCCCCAAAATCAGCACTTTTGAAACAGGAAGTGAACTAGAGGGATATGAGGCATGGCTAGAATGGGTGATCTGTTTGGTATTTTGAGCAAAAAACTTCATAGCCTTTTTTTAAATATTTTTTTATATATCTGAGACCTATGCTATTGCCTAAAAATAGCATGATAGGTCCACTTTAAATAAGGCATTCAAGCATGCAATTCAAGAAAATAAAGGGACCATTAATCGATACAGGTGATGTGAAGATTTCCATCTATCGTATACATTCCCTCTTTTCAGATGTACTTGACTTACATGAATATTGATAGAAGTACACTATAATGCTAACAATCACTACTAGGATACTAGGATACTTATATATATTTGGGCTCTGTATAAATATATCTAAACTGAAATCCTTGTTGAGCTATATTTACTGGCACTGAACAGCTAGAATGGGAAGATGACGGGAAGTTAATTATTCCCTTGTTATTTTATTTTATTTCACAAGATATAACTCACTTAATTACCATGTAGTACCAAGTTTATTGTTTATTTAACAGTGACAGGCAGTGAGATTTATTTTCATATTAAGAGCACAAGCAATCTACAGCATCTAATGAGCATAAGCATAACATGTAACAATTATATTATGTACATTTAATCAGATAAAAAGACAAAATCAAAAAACAATCATTCCCATTGAGACATCCTAGAGCCTAAACTGTTCTGTTCCAGGAGGTCAGACATAGCCAACTCCATTGAAACTCACACTTAGTGACTTATTGTTAAATAACTGAATATACACTGAATATTGTAAAAAACAAAACAAAGCAAAAACAAACAAACAAAGCATCACCGTGTAATACATGAGCCTGGGATTCAGTGTCTCACTAGATTTTACTACTTTATAAATCACAGAGCTATAATAGGCTCAGGGTTTTCCTCTTCTGCATTCTCTATCAGTTTATTGGTATCGACCACATCAGGTTGGGATCGTTCTCTGTCGAAGTAGAGCGGATTGTCAAAGGTGGGTAAGGTGGGACGGGGAGCCTTCTTGTAGACGAAAAATCCAAAGGCTATCAGCGTAGAAGTGACGGTAATTATCAGCACGACTATCAAACTGGTGTGGACACGACTGTGAGGATCCTTTTTCAGGGGTTCTGCACACATTTCATCAAAGAAGATATCAGTCAAAACAATCCAAACATTTATTTTATTTTCCGTTACATATTTTTGAAACCTGTCAATGTTATATTACTGTAATGGTTTTTTTTCCAATAATAATGATCAAATACTCAACGAAGACTTACCAGGTTTTCCTCCTGGATCTGAAGGCATCACTGTTGGGGGGGGGGGGGGGGAAAGGAAAATGTCTCATATTATTAATCTCTTTTATGTAATATAAATGTGTAATATTATGCTACATTCTGAAAAGAAACATTTAAATGACATGGTTAAGTGATCTTACCTTTGGGTGTTTCGCAGACGTATGATCTGTCGTGCCATCTGCGCCCCGTCTTCCAAGCCCCGTCCGAGGTGGCCATCTCTGCGTAGTCATTATCAGTGTCGTCTGCAGCCCAGTTAGTGTAGTCCATCACAGTTGTATCCAACCACATCCATGTTCCTGGGGCCAAACGGACAATGATTGTATCACTACAGGGGCAACATCTGGTAAACACTATATTTGGTGAATTCAAGCTAGAATTTTTCATTTGGAAGATTTTTTAAAAATGTTTAGTTTGTTTTCATTTAATCACGTACAAAACCAAGAGAGCTACAATCATTTTCAAATACATGCATGGCGAAATACATATAATACTATTGCAATTCATTTTTCAAACATTATTCCTTTGACCGACAGGTGGCAGCACTGCGCAAAGATACGCAACAATGCACCATCAAAGCTTTTTGTTAAGGTTTCCACAAGTTCAGTTTCAAGAGGAAGAAAATGTATTAAACAGGTTAGATCCGACGGATACACGCAATGCATTTCAGTGAGGAATAATTAATTAACTTTAAGAACAGTTTTTCTTTTAAATAAAATGTGTATTGGTACAAAGAGTGTAGTCGTACCTTTATGAGTTTTATACAAGCCGATCCAGAAAGCGGTGTGGCTATCTTGAAACATTTTCACATTGTTTTGAATGAATTGTTGCTCATCTGGATCTTCGATACTAGCCAGGATTCCACCTTCAGAACAAAATAACAGAACCGGTTATAACAATTACCTAAACCCTATTGCTAGTTGTGGTTTGGTCACATTTACTGACCTGTAGAACAACATTAACATGTCCTAATAAAACAACAAATATTAGGGCTAGGTATACAATTATTCTCTGCAGGATGTATCTCTTAGTTTTTTTTTAGAAAACTTTATTTTATATTATTTGGGCAGTACATGATATACAAAAGTTACATTAATAATACATATAACACACAATGAATACATATATAAATAACATGTGTCTCTTACCATGCCTGACACAGCTGCTAGCTGCATCTGCCCATTCAATTTCCTCTGTTATAAACAAATAACAATGACCCTTGTATGGCAGCCAGGTAAAACTCTGGTGGTACTCCTCATTCGTCTCGTCAGGGCAAATCCCTGGGAAGTTGGTTGACTCTGTTGGTGGCAAATCTGTGATTGACAGAGAAAGTATTGTTTATGTTCAAGGAAATCACTGCTGGCTCATAAAATGATAAGATGATATATGCTCTATGGTATTGCGACCAGTGTCTGCCACAGAAAACCTGCTTACTGTATGTAGAACAATACGATACAATATGTCAATTATCTCTTACATTTTCACAAAAATCAACTAAAATATAATTTGACAATTTTACGAGTTAGCTCTTCCAGACATTTAAATGAAAGAAAATCTACAATTAAATAAAAAGGATACAAATAGACCTCCTGTTACCTATAAAGTGTCACATTAACGATGTTTAGGCACTGTTCAATGTAAAGGAAGGACTTGCGCATGGACAAAGACATGCTATTGGAGTTATTGTTGATGTTATGCATCCATATCATGTTTCATTACACCCTTACTTGACACTATCTATTTGCGTTCGTACCTGAAGACTTCATGCAAACACTGTTCATGGTCTGGTTGCAGAAAGCAGTCTCCCATTTTCCATCCACATTAAGGAACACACACGGCCTGTTCCTGCTTGGTTCCCCTGCAGCCCAGCCTGCATTATTCAGGTGCCAGCCATCAATATACCTAAAATACCCTTGTGTCTGAAAACAAGAATGGATCAAATCACCATTTTAATTTGGCATGCATTGTCAATGGCTTTTTGAAATGTAATTTTGTGCCACATAGATTAAACAATTGTACACTTTGTTGTTTCCTCATGGATAAAATCTTATAATTATCTATAGTAAATCAGTTATAAAAACAAAAACAGTGAAACTCTGAAACTAGCCCATAGGAGTTGTTTCGACAGTAATGTTGAGCTTTCTGCAGCTATGTACCTGATTCTTGTTCAGTCCAATCCAAAGAGGGGCTTTGAGGTGCATAGCCTGCAGCTCCACGTGGGCCTGCGTCCACTCGTTTCGCAGGCTAGCCAGGTTTGCTTTTTCATTTTCACATAGCTTCTTTGCATTCTCCCAGGTCAGATTGTTAGTCACAACTCTGATGCTGTCATTTCCCAGATGTACATAGATGTTAGAAATGTCTGGTTCTGGTTGGGGCGGGATATGTGGGTCTGTTGAGAGGAAGACAATCGTTTTTTTATGTTTTGTTATTTTTACAGACATCTTATTGCCACGTAAACTGTTAATTTGACTGCAAACACTTTTTCAAATCATCTTTACTCTACTACGGAGAATGCACAATGATGTTTAGGCTATATAATGCGGTACCCTAATTTCTTAATTCAAGACATGCATACATCACCTTTCATTTTCATAAACTCACCAAGATTTTGAAGACAGACAAATCCATTGGTGTCATTGCAGCCCTTGATAAGCCATTTCCCGGTACCAAGATCAGGACTCCTTGTCATCATAACACATTGTTCCTGCTTAAGTATATTAGGAGTGGGGTGGGAAGTCAAACATCTTTACAGTATGACATTCAAATGTAAACAAATTCTGAATCATGGTTTAAAATTGCAGCAGTCTTGATTGATTGATTGGACTGCTTACTACCTTTATCTGGTGTTAAAAACTAAAAAGACTGATATTTAACTTTAAACAAGCAGCTAAAATGTTACCTCATCCCATCTTTTATAAAAGGTCCCCGGACGACGTCGTTGTTTCTAAAGAGCAGAACAAGATAACAAATATTTCAAACACTTTTTCCATCTAGACAGCAACTCAACAACAAGTTTGTAG
Organism: Gymnodraco acuticeps; assembly: GCF_902827175.1. Lineage (NCBI taxonomy): Eukaryota > Metazoa > Chordata > Actinopteri > Perciformes > Bathydraconidae > Gymnodraco > Gymnodraco acuticeps. The sequence goes on from NW_022989913.1 coordinate 608,684, forward strand.
ATTGTGTGTACTTACAGAATAGCCCCAGTTGGTGTATAGCCTTGTTTTGCCATCAGTCCAGAAAAACCCGTCTTGTTTCAAACCATTTAAACCAATCCACAGGTCTGTAGTTGATATTTCAGCCATTTTAGTAGTCAAAAATGCTGAAAATGTAAATGGTAGAAATTAAGTCGTTATAACCTTTTTTGGTTCATTTTTTTTAAGATTGTGATTAAATTAGATTTAAATCAGTTAGAAGACACCATATAAATGACATCTCAAATATGTGCCTGTTAAATTTGTGCAGTTGTTTTAAGGTTAAGCAGGAACGTTCCCTTTCTGTATTTAGATCATATTCATGATTATGTTACATGATGATAATTAAAACAATAGGAATAAATGTGGAACAAACCTTGCACACGTCTTGTGGAAATTGACGCTAAATTGCCTCTCATGGTAATGCACTGTCTCCTTGCTTCCTCCCAGGTGGCCACTCGACTGCTAATAATACTGTAACACTATAAATGAGGAATAAAATATTGATTATTTTCCCTCTACAACCAAAAAACATTTTGTATTTAAGCTTCAAGGCCATCTGATATGACCTTCAAAACAAATCAGTCCCATGAGACAAAGAACATCTAAATGCTAAATAACTGAGATTAAATAAGTGGTATTGTAAGATTTGTGCTGAAGATATTAACATAATTTAGCAGTTGTTTTTCACCTTTGAGTCAAATTTGGTCCATTTGAGTGGACAGCCACCTTTAGGAGGGACTTTGGGGGCAGCAGTGCTGTTGACGGGTGGAGAGCCTCCTCGTTTACAGATGGATCGTTGCTCCTGGCCACAATTAACAGTACGCCAGAAGCCTATAAAGTCAGCAGAGATATGATCAGTAACATTTCACCAGCAACATTTTACTTACATCTAATCTTATTTAGAACATCTTGTCTCTTTATCATCGTTCAATTTGAATTTACTCACCCATGTAATAAGTCATAGTAACACAGCTCTCATCAAAGGAATTATCATTTGGTTGATTTTCATCCCATCTTTGATACCCCACTGGAGAATTATCCATCCACCTTAAACCACACACAGTTACATCAATTACAATGTGTAATCAAGCAAAGAATAGTAGTTTCACATTATATACTGTAACCCAAATTATATACTATCAACCATTTTTCCATGGTTCATAAACCGCAGAAAAATTAAATATAGAGGTAAAAATGACTTGCACATTTAAAAAAAAAAACCCACTAAAATCAAGAAAAGTTATGCATGAAGTCCAACTAAAGCGTTACAATTACTTAAAAAGGTAAACCGGAAGGTTAGGAAAAGTGGAATAATGCATGGTTGAGGATGACATAATGTAAATTATGCACAATAAAATGCACATAGTATTATCAGCAATAGGCAACAACGATTTCCCTAACCACTTTAGATCAAATCATTGTATTTCATTTTATATAATTTTATATTTATACTCACCAAAATGACCTATCAAGATCGACTGACAAACCTATATAATAGGACCCATAGCTTCTGGAAATCTGCAAACACACAAACACGCAACCTTTAAGACCCCTTCTAGTTATAAAAGGCTCTTCTAATAAGGGTACACTTTCAAGGTGTAAGAAAAACACACACGAAGACCCCTACCTGTTTCCATAGGAAGACATTTTCGTCTTTGCTGTTGATGGACACCAAGTCCCCATGCCTCTGCTGACAGAAGAGACGAGCGTCCTCCATGGACATTACCATTCCGTTCACATAATACTGACTCCCTCTCCACACAAGCCAGCCGTCAGATGTCGTGTTAAATGCTGCAAAGGTTTTAGAAAGATATTGACAATTTTCAATGTATTTTCTTTTTCAAGTTTTCCTTTCTTTTTTTTTCCGTTCTAGCCAATCTTTAACACTATAACACTCCTCATCTGAAAGTTTACAAAACATCAAAGTTAATGAGTTTTGGTCCTTTATATGGCCTATCCCAAGTGTGCCTTCATTCTTCTTTTTTTTTAAAGATATATTGGTTTAGGACAATAATAAACTACTTAATTAAGAAAAAGTCATATTTAAAAATGTCCCAGTTGTCTTTCACTTGGTTTTCATGACCCTTTAATATATTTGTATGTTCACATTTCAATAAGATGTGTTACATTTTGGGTTTTAGCATCTGAAACAGCCAATTGTAAGACTTTTGTGATCATTATATATACTAATCATAACTGTGAAATGTTAAGCTAGTACTTGAACACATCAAAAAGTGTTACATGTGACTGTAACTAAACAGCTATGTCTAAATGTGTTGCACTTGTTTCTATCCCCATGGGTGTGTGTTTGGTTATACAAAGTCACTTACCCACCACAGTATTATTTGGAGGTGGCTTTGGTGTCACTCCTGTAAGGCCACAAAATAATGTCAATTTCATGCAGAAGAAAGCAAAAACATCTCCCATCCTCCAGGTACTTGTCTTTGAGTCTTTTCTTACTTTTTGATCATGTTAATCAGAAAGGGTAACACGCCATCTTGCCTAGTTTTATTATCTGATTGAATATAAGATAAGTTAAATGTAAGATAAATAATTTGTGTTATTATTCAAGACATATCTTAAACCCTGTCGTTGTAAAAGTATTTCAGAATAATAAATACTTTATTTAACCTGGCAAATGTGTGATAGTTTCCTCATTAATTAAAAAATATAAATAAAACACAATATTTATATAAACATAAGAAATAAGAATGTGCAAAAAAACATATAATTTAAAAATAAGAATTAAAACTAAAATGGTCCAATGAAGACAAAATAAAATATAAATACATATCAAGTCAGTTGTTCCTGAAAGAATGTTTAAAACAACGTCTTAAAAGAAAAGCATTAACTACACTCTTTTTCAACCGTACCTGCGCGGATCTGACACAGCCAGTCATTGAACAATTCACAGTTCACATCGTTCCAAGACCCGGACTCATCCCAGTTGTGAATCCTGAACTCAGCACAAGATTCATCATTGTTGTGATTATTGGGCTCTCCTTCCTGCCAGTGTAGGAAGTTTACCTGTGAACGAAAATACATATTTACAGGATTGAGTGATTTTGATGATCAGATTAGTTGGAAAAAGTAAAACACAGTCAACTAACCGGTGATCCATCAGTCCATGTAAAACCAGAGACAGGGTCAGGAATACGAAGTCCAATCCAGGCTTTTCCGTGTCTGCAGTACAAAGATTAATAAATGATTTATCTATCCATATTATTAGTATTATTATTATTATTATATTGACTACTGTTACCCCGTATGACTTAATTGAAGAGATGAAAACTACAACAAAAAGTACTCAAGCAAATTAACAGATCTCAATTGCAAGGTGAACTTCTTATTCTATTATTTTACGTATTCAGTGTAAGTTTTGTGTCTTTTTTTATTATTTTTCTTTCAGAGGGATCTAATACCACACTGTATATTAATCCGTGTCACTTTTTAAGTAATAGTTCAAACAGGCTCATACCGTGCCACAACCAGCTCAGCTGAGCTGTGGATGCTGAGCAGGTCTCCTCCAATGGCCTTGCAATAATCCCTGGCCTCAAACCAGGTCTTCTCATTTGCACGAGGCCCTGTGAAAAACTGAGCACAAGAGGGAAAACCTGATTAAAGTAAACCAGATCATATTTATTTAATATTTGTATTTTTTTTTAACAAAAAATTGGAAATAAATTATTTGTGACCTGTGACATTGGCCCACACAAACAGTAATGTTTCTCGCCACTTGGGGAAACAAGTCGTTTACACAACACCGACATACAGTATCATCTCCTTTTAGTTCATATGGCAAACTCGTTAGCAAACAGTTATTCAATTGGAGGCGGGTTCCTCTCTATCTGGCCCAATATTTACTCTCTTTAGCTCTGTTTTTGGTCCCTTCTAACTCCTGAGGTAATCATATGTGGAATAAACCAGTGCAAACCCATTAATACATCACAGGAGAAACTATACTGTGTATATGTAGTATGGCAACATATATAGAAATGCTTGATTGTTGGTCAGCACCATTAAAACATTTTAGATTCAATTTAAGTTGCAACTCTGTATAAAATAATTATTTAGATAACTGTAACAAAGAAATCATAATTTCAGTGCCAAGTACTTGCTATAACTCCACTGATCTGCATTTATAACTTTTGACAGATAGTTTAAGCCTCTGATTACCAACCCAGTCATTTTGGCCAATATTCAACTTATGCTCATGATGATGATCAGATTGTCCCTAGAAACAACAGCTAACATACAATAGTAGTAGTTTAAAGTTTGGTTATATTTTTTGAATTAATTAATTTGATGGTAAATGTGAAAGGACATATTTTTCTGTTGGTATCAACATGTTTTATTTGCGTTGACCGCTGGTTGTACCTTTGAACAGAAGTTTCTTGTTCCAATTCGATTCCAACCCTCCTCACACTCAGGAGGTCTTTGAGTGGGTGGCACAGGGGTTAAAACTGCCCCCTGTGCCAGATGTTTGCAGATGTATTTCTCCGTATTGGTGCAGGGCAGCATATCCCAGAGTCCAGACAATATCCCAGTTGTGATGGCAACACAGCCTTTTTCGTAACCTTGATTTGGGTATAAATATGTTATTGTTAATCGAGGAGCTACTGGTAATGCCTCCTTTTTTAAAGATACAATTGCATCTTTCACCCTACCTGGCATTTGAGCGTTCCAGTGAGTAAACTTCACCGTGTCTGAGTTGGTCCACACAAATTGATCAATGTTTTTCTGGTTTGAGAGGCCGAGCCAGAAGTATTTCTCTGGCCTCAACCCAACCAAACTGACGAGGTAGGCATTATCCACTCTGGAAGTAGTTACACAAGTAGATGGACTTTTAGTTTTTGTTTAATCCAATCGTGTGGAATATAGTGTATGGCACTTGCACATAGTCATCTCATCTCTAATACAAACATAAGGGGTCTTACCCATTGGAAACATCAGCTAAGTAGGAGCTTGAGGTCGTGCAGGCATCTTTCGCTTCATCAAACGTCTTTGTCTCCGTTCCTATGAAGTAGCAATAGGACCCATGTCTTTTCCAACCCTGTAGGACACAGAGAACTAATTAGATCTTGAGAGTTGTGATTTTAAAATGCTACATATCCATTTTGTACAAAAAAGACATTTATCTGCATTGGTTCAGTATACATGAGAGAGATAATAAGCTGACCTACATCTGAACGTGATATATAGCCAGTAACTATTCAAAGGTAATTTCTGTCTTATTAATCATGCACTTTGATACTATATTATGAATTCATATTATATGCTTATAGAGCTCATATACTCTTTCCTCTAACAACATGTACTCACAGCTTCGCAGCCAATGTCCACATCTACTTTTACCGGGCTGGTTTCTGAGGAGCTTTGCTTCATACAGATAAAACCATGTTTATCTCCACAATAGTTATCCGCCCAGTTAGCATTCTGCAAGAAGAAAAAAACTGTAAAAATGATGCATACATTTGAATCAAATATACTGGATGGATTGACTACAACACTCATTCATAATGGGACATTTCTAATGCTTATTCTTTATCTTATACGACAGACAACAGATTTGTTCTTGTAATATTGAATGTGGTTTTATATGTAATATTGTCCTGCACTACGAGTAAATGTCTCTTATGTTATGACAATGACAATTTTACTGAATGTCACAAACAATAATAAATATATGCGAGTATAACTACTTACGAACTACGTTCGTAGCTTCCAACAAAATAAAATAATTGATGAATTCGACCCTAAGCTCTAAATTTGTTTCGTCGCCCAGGATAAGATCAAATCTGTCTTTACAAACAAAATGCATCTGCATATTTATTGTACAAATCAATAGAGCTTTTCTAAAGTTCCATTCAACCAGGGTGGTATCTGACCTTTCCCCATGTATGACCTGTATGGATTTAGTGGTATTGAATGGGTATAGGAAGGATACAATAAATAATAAAAACAGTCATATCCACATGGTGCTCCTTACATCTCCCTTCATCAGAACGCAGTTGACTGTATGTGCGGAAACAGTAGGTTTCCCAAACTCCCAGCTGGTGTAACTGACAGTGGAGTGGTCGCTCCATTCAAACAGCCCCTCTGTCGTCCTGTCGTTCAGCCCAATCCAAAGCTCATCAGTGGGTGCTGCAAACATGGGCAGTAAAGAATATACAGTATCTCATGTCAACCATTGGCAAAAATCTTACTCTTTTAACATGTTCTTCAACTATAATAGTGGACGTTTTGTTGATGTGAACATTGGTAAGAAATAAGCAATTGTAGACATCAGTAAATCTGTCAGCAAGTATTGCACTTTCTACTTTAGGTGATACATATTTTCTCAGTACATTGGTGTAGCTGTATTTGTTTCTTTATTATACTGTATTTTACAGTCTTCCCTATCGATTTACTCTGCTGTTAACTCTGTAAAATGCTAACCTTGTCTTCTGCAGACCCCTTAACAGTCAACAAACATTGAAATATATTAATAATTATCCCATTTTGAGATTGCGCCAATTAACAATGTCTCCGACATGATTATAAGTGCATCGTTAGTTATCTCATGAATAAATAACTAATCCTAATACATTTGACTGTATTTTTAAATTCTTGCATGTCATGGAGATCAACATTTTATGATGTTTAAGTCTGAGTGTGTTCATGTCAAATAAAAAAATAGATTAGGTTTTGAAATCAATCCACAGCATAAAAAAGACGTTAAGAAGTTAGACTGTCGTGTCATCCCGTACCATATCCAAGTTGCGAGATGATAAAGCTTTGGTCCTCCACGTTGCGGATGCTCACTAGATCCCCTCCTTCATTACGACAATCTATCTGAGCATCAGTCCACATTAGAGCTGTCCGCTTAAGGTGGAAACAGTGTCCATTGTAGGGAATCCAAGGGTCTGGACAAGATCCTTGCTCAACTGATGAGAAAAGGAACAAAAGGGGATGAATGACTGATACCAACAAGGAAAAACAGTAGCTTTTGGGAAGGTAGAATATGTTTATGTACTTTGTGGAGGAGTTGGAGGGACCCCGGGTTTGTAGCAGACGTAGCTCAGTTTCTTGCCGCAGGATGAACTTTGCCAGGTGTGCTGCCCAGCAGAGTCAAGAAATGCACAGTTGTGTCCAGGATTAGGAAGTGGATTACCTAAAAGAAGATGATGAGTTAACATGAGATTCCTTTCTTTATGAGTGGAGATTAAAATACACGGACTAGATACACTGACTAACACAGCCTGGTTTCTTGTTTCTCTAGATATCATAAGGTATAACACATCTTGCAATCCTGTCCAATAATATCCCTTATTTAAATGAGGAAGTTATGGGATCTTATCAAGGGAAAAAAAGTGGAATTTATTTCGAAAGGGATATTCATTTAGGGACAGGATGACTGGAAAATATGTTTTGTGTGCATGTTTCATTATTAGAAAAAGCTGATTTTTGTCGGCATTGAAACAGCAACATTGACAAGGATTTAGCTGCTTAATGCTTCATCATGATGCAAGCTAATTGCTAACTGAGTCGGTTTAGTGCTATGCAGGTAGTTTACAGTTTACAGTTTTTCACTAAAAACCACAATGGTGCGTGTCATGAGAGTGAACCATAACAATAAAGTATTAGGCTCTAAAACCAAAACAATAAGCTGAACACACAGTCAGTTAGAGAGTTTGTAGGGAATGATAGGGTCATTTCCTAGAGGAACTTTGGAAGATCACTTTGAACTGTTCTGGCGTGCAGACTTACCTGCAGTCCATCGCAGATAACAGAAGGGCTTCGAATCCGTCCATTGCCAGCCATGATCTTGGTCAAGGACCAGCCCGATCCACAGTTGAAGTTTCCCTGATCCCATTAGTGCTGTGTGTTAATGTGTGTTTGTGTGTTTGAGAGGGAGAAAAAAGGGAAAAGGACAGAGTAAAGAAATTGTTCCTCTTTTGCACATTGTTCCTCTTTTGCATGCTTTATAACAAGTCAGCAAAAGGCAGAATTCAAAGTCACACAAGGGAAAGCTTAAAAAATTAACCATGTCCTTTAAGAGTGTCAGGATTAGAGAAAAACAGTGCATATTAGTACATCTAATGATGTGTGATAAAAATATAATAAATAAACTGAGAGTGATTGGGAGCTAGTTTCAACGAGACCTACAGATTTGCAACCAAAGTGCAGAGGCTTCATATCACTCCTGTAAAAATGGATTGCACAATTTCCTCTGTGTCGCAGTGTCACAATGACCCTTGGACCAACATTAGGCTGATCATAATGTTCTGGAGGCCTTTTTTTCTAGAACTACTGGTTACTGGTAGTCATTGTATCACTGTCATTTGAAGTGCATTTTGTTTTGTCCAGGGACTGCAGATGAAAAATAACCTGTTGGCTAACTCTGGCGCATTTACAGAAATGTCAATCAATGTGCACTGACCCTGTCAAATAAATAAAAAAATTAATAAACTTGTTTCTTGTTTTCCCCCTAAACAAAACAACAACATGTCTATTGAATAAAACAATTTCAGTGGTTTGAAAAGTAAATGTCATTTGGTAAAACTTATTTTCAAACAAAATCTTAAGATTCCAAACGTACAGAGTATCTTACTGAAACAAATACTGGCCATGTTTTCCTTACTTAGAATAGATGCATTAAACATCATTTTAAATATCAATTTATAAAAAAGTGCTAGACTCTATCTCAAAAAGTTTAACATGTTAAGATCATTTAAGGGCTTTTTGATTTACCAACAGACCATTTAACCCATGTGAGATGATACATGTACAAAGTGACCACTCTATGGTGGGTCAGTATGCATCTGCACCATCCACCAGGTGGTATCTTACCTGAGACAAACGCCTGCTCGTGAGGGTCTGTGATGCTGAGCAGGTTGGCCGCCTGCTGTTTGCAGCTGGCATCAGCCTGGGCCCAAGTCAGAACCGACTGTGTGTTGATCTGGTAAAACGCTCCTGTGACAATGTTCTTCGCCCAGTGTTCATTGGCTGTTCAACACAGTAACATCAAAAAGTTAATACTGAATTAATTCAAACAACAATTCATCACTTTTTAACCTAAAAGTGAGCTCTCACATTGCATGCTTTGTGTTTAGCATCAGGTTATGTTGATTAAACTACACATCAACTCGTAAAAAATATCACGTAATATGTACTCTGAAACCAAAACGAATCTGCCTAAAGATGCATGTAATGTTGTAAATGAAATGCAGTACTCACAATTAGTAGGGCAGTATCCCCACCGTTCATGTTCATATTTTGTTTCAACTGCACACCATTGACGCTTTACCGAGGAGTCGTATGTAGTGCAGTCTCCAAACCACCGGTCTTTGTACATGAAGGGAAACATGCAGACCTTCCCAAACGCATTGCCTTCAAGGGTGTAAAGTTCTAAAAGGGAATCAAGAGGTTGATCAAATGAAATCGTCTTGAAATGTTTTCTCTTCTCACTCAATTTACTTCCGTCAATCACAGCCAAACTCTAGTGAGAAGAAACACGTGGCATCATTCAACTGACACAAATATGCATGATTTTTACTGGGATTTTTTATTGTGTTGTTTATTGTAGGGTGTGGCTGTTCAGTGTTCATACTGTACCTCTGTATGTTCTTGAACAAGCACCGCTGGCTGTCCCTGTGATGGTGAGCTTGTTATTGGGCCCGACAGTTCTGGAGAGAGCAATTGAATCATCCGGTTTGACTTCAATGTAGAGCGATTGGCCTTTGAGGGCAAGCAGTGTTTCATTCTTGCATTCCCACTTTTGTAGGTCACTGTTGTTACAATCGTAGAGGCTCACTTCACTCCCCACACTTTTGCCCTGAGCACCAAGGCACTTTTTGCTTGAGGTAACAAAAAGACGATCACCAGTCGTCCAGCGCACTTCAAGGCAGCGGACTGATCTTTTCACCAAACACGAAGCAGTGGCTTTGTTAGTGAGTGCAAATGGGGAATCTGCAGAGAGATGTGAAAACAGGCACAAGCATTAACTTCAAAGTTGGTCAAATAACTTGTTTTTTTCCAAATTGGAAATATTAACAAGTAAAAAGCTTCATAAAAATAATTAATTGGAGACTTCTTCTTTTCAACTTGAGCTCCTCTCTCTTCAAAACATTGTTTTTCTGTTTTATTATGGAAGACTACAGATGCCATCAGAGCCTCCTTAACACTGTCAGCTGTAGTCTCAACAAATACTTTTAATGTGTTTTAACATTAGTTTTGGGGAGGCTGTGGCGCAGTGGACTAGTGTGTTGGTGTTCGGATCAGGGGAGCACAGGTTCAAACCCCACTGCAGTCAGCATGTTGTTGTGTCCCTGGGACACTTCACCCCAAATTGCTCCTGTGGGGATTGTCCACAGTATTGAGTATGTAAGTCGCTTTGGATAAAAGCGTCTAACATGTAATGTAATGTTTTAATTAATGATTAAATTAAACTAATTTTCAGTAAAACAAACGTATGAAGGTTGCTAATCTTTACATCTGTACAAAGACACACGTTGACAGCTCACAGATGTCAACAATGTATATAAAGAAAGAATAAGTAAGTCCTTACATACAGAATATGTGACATAAAAGAAGTTGAGTGCTTACTTTACCATTTCTCATTGAACATTGAGATGTTGTGATGAAAAGCAAAAAGGCTGCTAGCGTTATCCTCCGGGTCGTCATTCTCCTGATAAGTCTCAGAGCCGCAGACATTGTCCACGCATTGCAAGCAGAGGACTTATGAGCATGTACATGAAAGGGAGGGAATCTTAATACTACTGTCACTGTCAGCTTTTTTTCCTGCTTCTGCACATTTCAACATTTTGCTACTGGTAAAAAAGGGGGGTTGGGAGGGAAGTAGGGGCAACATTCAGAAAACACACAAACACACGTACACACATGTACACACACACACACACACACACACACACACACACACACACACACACACACACACACACACACACACACACTTGCACGGATCTCAAACTCCAGAAATCTCAAAATGTGGCCCCATTTACTTCCTGTCGTGGAAGAAAATGATGTGTAAGAGATTTATGCTAAACATGACTCATCAATGTCGGGGGTCTGTGGTCTGGTGCAGCTTCCACCATCAAAGACTTTATTGCACCTCCATGGTTTCTGCCATTTAGGACCTGTCCCTCTGTGTCACTTTCCTTGCATTTTAATGTAAAAATGGGGATGAAATGTATATCTGTAAACGATGAAGTAAAAAACATATTAGGAGATGATACGTTTGCAGGATTATAGCCGAAAGTATCCAGTGTCTCTGTTGATAGCATGATTGAATTTATCTCATGTACACTTTCTGTGTACCTGGTCTGCCCTGCGGATAAACAAGCCAAACTAGTTCCAAATATGTTATTGTTGAACAAATTCAACATGAATCCAACACAAACGTTACCAATAAAAAAGTACAGTTTTCTACTGACAATTTGTATCCCTCAAACAATCTCTGAGCATAGTATCGCAGTCTTTTGCAATATTTATCGCACAAATTGAATTTACCATAGCGATGATGACGATGAATGTTGGGCAGCAATACTCTTTTTTTCATAATACTGTTGCAATGGTTAAGCCAGTGTATCTGTGTCATTAAAATATAAATTAAAAAACGTTTGTAATTATAAACAACTGGTTAGCTAAATGATAGCAACAACTTAATGCTACCTTGCAACACCCTACTGACCTTCCAGCTGTCATACCAAACAATGAGCTGACTTTTGAAGTGTGTATGCTTGCATTTAAACACTGCTTAAAGTCACTATGTTACTGTATTTTCTAAATACTAGAAGTTTTATTATAGCTATAAGGAGGCACACGATTACTTGTAAAGTTATCAGAGCAATATATTGCACTTTTGCTGATGAAGAGAAAAAATGTGCATCCTGAATGTAGCAACACAATATCCTGTTTAGTGGCAGAGGCCTTCAGATGTTGAGGTCTGTTCTCCAAACGTGCCTTAACATATATCATAGCATTTTATATTTTCACTTCCTCTTTGGTTATTCTCCTTTTTTCAGGACTGTGCTGAAATATGAACCTTTGTGACTGCAGTGATTTTTTTTACAAGGCTTACAAGTAGGACTAGTGCAAATTGTATTCTGCATTATACTCACATTTGTAATTAACAATGGCTTTTTGTGGCAAAAAAAAGAAAACATGTGCATCGGACATTGTAAACGATATAGAAGGTTAAGACATATTCGTTTGAAGTGGAAAGAGAAAGATTATGTTTATGAGATAGAAAGTAAAGTAGGAACCTTGGTTATATGCTGTTTCTTCAAGAAGCTTCATCTGCACATTTAACCAAATGTCTATAAAATATTGCTTACCTCCGTCAAGGAGATTATGTTGTTGGTTTGGTTTTGTGTTTTCAAGTTAAAAAAAAAATGTGGTGGAGGGTGAACCATTGACCAAGAAAAACGCCATTACATTTGAAATACATTGCCTTCAAGTCTGCAGTGTGTTTTTATCAAGGTCCTTTTAATGAGATTTTGAAGCCTGCGCTTACTAAAGTACTTTTCTACATGGCTTATAAACACAGTTTAAATGAATTGCTCTTTCCCTCTCAGTTATGCAGAATAGTGGTTGACCTCATACACTCCGGCTTCTCATAATGGACCTCATACACTCCTACTCATACGTGTTGACCTCATACACTGACACTGGAACATGCAGATATTTGTATCTCCCAGTTGGAAAATCAGATAAGATCCATTAAAGCAGGTCATTATCACAAAAATGACCCAGTAATGTGAGGGTAACGAACAATGAGAGCTTAACCGTCTTCATTTTAATGAAAACTCATAAATGACATGAAGTGTAAGAATGTCATCTGGAGAATGTCTTCCTGCCGGACTCGTCTGTAACTTTAAAAAGGACTGTGAAGATGGCTCAGAAGAAGAGTTTTGTGGTACGCTGAGTTTTTCCAGTGGTCGAAGAAGTACTCAGTTCCTTAACTTAAGTAAAGGTAGAAATATAAATTACATGAAGTGCTATACGTTTTCATGTGTGTGTGTGTGTATTTTTTTAGATTAAAATCCAAACTGACTCCCCTCACTGTATGTCAGTTAACCCACATTCATATTTTTACCTACAAAAACACTTTTCTGGAACATCTACGATACGTAACATCACCGTCGGTAACTTTGTAAATGAATGAGACGTACAACGAGGGTCATAAAGACGAGCCACGGAAATGTATCGCACTTTACTGAGAACCCTGTGGACTTTAAGCCTTAAGGGTCGACCGATAAGGACTCTCAGCCTCAGCTCAACTGTTGGTATAAAAGCGTCTCTCCAGTAAAACAGTCACAAACTGTTTATCAGAGGGTTGGCTGGGGTTATGATCACACTGGATCTTTCATTTTCTTTGGATTTTCTTGCCATGTGGTTTGTTTCCCCAGACATGAAGCAAATATGTGTTCTGCTGTCAGGTAAGGGTCATCATAGCTGGACATAATATATTAAAGGCATTCTTAGGCTTGGCCATATTTTGATATTGTGATTTGAAACCAGATATCCTCTTAGATATATATATATATATATTGAAGTATTGCATATGTGTCTGAGTTTTGATATTGTTTAACCACTTTATTGACTTTGATTTATCGAAAACAGTCAATTTCACTACATTGTCACAATCTCAAAATCAAGATATTTGGTCAAAAATATAATTATATTTTATTTTCTCCACATCCCCCCTGCCATTGTTGGTGTACATTATCTTGTGCATGGCTGTTAAAAAAGAGGTGTAAAGTTTGTGTTTAAAGTCAAAGGTGTTTTGCAAGCTCCCCGAGAAGATTTTCTTTGTATCTCTTCGTAATAAAACTCTCTTTACAGTATTGATGGTGGTCGTATCATCTTGTCCTGACGGGGGGTTCAACTGCACATCTGGAGAATGTCTTCCTGCCGGACTCGTCTGTAACTTTAAAAAGGACTGTGAAGATGGCTCGGACGAAGGGTTTTGTGGTACGCTGTGTCTTTCAAGTCTTGTTAAACCTTTCCAGTGGTCGAAGAAGTACTCAGATCTTTAACTTAAGTAAAGGTAGTAATATCACAGTGTAGAGATACTCCTGTAATACCTGCAGTAAAAGTACAAAGATATCAGCATAAAAATATATTTGTTGTCCAAATGTTCTATTTGGTTAATGATGAGTTTATGTTTTTTTAAACCATATATACTGCCAGAAAGCTTGTGAAGTTCACTAAGCGATCAATAGCGTCAAAAATAGCAGGAGTTTAACATTTCAATTATTATGTATTCGTCTTCTAAAAAAGCAAAAAATAAATACAATAAAACAGAATATAAACACAATACTGGGAACAAGAATGCTTTTGAATTATTTCACAAAACCTTTGGATACTTTCCATTTGTAGGCAAGGCAAGTTTATTTATACAACACCTTTCAACATAATGAAATTCAAAGTGCTTTACAAAAAGGAAAGACATTAAGAGCATTAAGAAACATATTATAAAATGGCATTTAAAAACACTCATTTGAAAGCAAAGATAATAAAAAATTAATAACAAAGGTACATGAATAAAAGTTACAGTGCAGTGTGAGATATGAATATATCAATTAAAAGCAGCGGCAAAAAGAAAAGTCTTCAGCCTGGATTTAAAAGTAGTCAGAGTTGCAGCGGACCGGCAGGTTTCTGGGAGTTTGTTCCAGATATTTGGAGCATAATAACTGAACGCTGCTTCTCCATGTTTAGTTCTGACTCTGGGGACAGAAAGCTGACCAGTCCCTGAAGACCTGAGAGATCTGGATGGTTCATAATTTAGCAGGAGGTCAGAAATGTATTTTGGGCCTAAACCATTCAGTGCTTTATAAACCAGCAGCAGTATTTTTGAAATCTATTCTTTGACACACAGGAAGCCAGTGTAAAGACTTCAGAACAGGAGTGATGTGATCCACTTTCTTAGTGTTAGTGAGGACTCGAGCAGCGGCTTTCTTTAGTGAGACCTGTAAAGACACCATTACATTAGTCGAGTCTACTGAAGATAAAAGCATGGACAAGTTTTTCCAAATCCTGCTGTGTAATCTTACTCCTTCTCTCTTGTTAAGGGTCATGTGACTTTGAGCATCACTCCTGTGGTTGGAACGGCAGCAGCAGTCCTGCCTCTTACCGCTGGAGACGGCAGATGGCAAACATCACCTCAGTACCTGGACTGGACCACAGCACAGGACATGCCTCTGGTAATTCTTAAACTACTGGCGTTTGTCATTTGTTGTATTACTTTGTGGGATACAAATGTTAATTAGATAGCATGATTGTTGATGTTCTTATTATTGTTTGTCGGTTGGATTCAGGACATGTCATGCATGTAGCTGGCGAAGAAGGCCCAATTTTCTCTACGGCCTATTTGGAGTACTTTGTTGACAACCTGGCTGCTCTGGGATGCCAGATCAGGTACTAAAACAATACATTTCCCCTTCTTTTAACATGTTATGTGTCATATGTGTTCTACAAAAGGATATGTTTTAGATGACAATGCATTTCAACTATATCATGCCAATTTATCTTGAATTTGTCATTTAGCATGTGCTAGCTGGTGCCAGTTTTTTTATTTGACTGTCATTGTTTTTCAGCTTTTGGTACTACCTTTACAATAACTCATCATCATCATCATCCTCATCCCTTAACCTCAACATGATCCGAAACCCCTCTATGCCAGAGTTGCTGCACATCTCTAAAAGTAAGACAGACTGTTGGGAGAAGGCTACAGCTTTCATCGGTAATCAGCCAGGAGGATACAAGGTTAGTCAAATACACTGTTTGTTTTTAAGACTAATAATAAACATTATCATCTCAAACTGTCCATAAATCTGCTAAGAAATCATAGAAACCAAGAAGCTTCTTACTCATGCAGAACTTGCCTGAGAATCATCACATATTTTAGTCGTCCACACATCCATGAGTACTTTGCAAATAGGAATTTCAAGTAACTAATTCTGCATAATTTAATTGTGCTTATTTGACAAAATGCAAACAAATACAGTCCTAAATAATAATAATAATAATAATAATAATAATAATAATAATAGGGCCTACACACGTTCCTGCATCAAATGCAACATGATATGTTATCTCCACATATCCTCAAAGGATTGTGGGAACTGTAGTAACACAACTTTCTGCATGTTTGTCTGCCAAATATAAAGTAAGCCATGGAAAACAATCAAAGTTACAAAGGGAGGATCTCTCATGGTACCTTTAGTAGTTTAGCTTTACTAATGTACTTAAAGGTTGGGTAGGTAATTCACTTCGGAAACACTTGTTGTTATATTCCATGGAATGCTCTTAACATCCCGATAGCAATTAATACATTAAATGCTTTGACAATAAATACATTAAAAAAATGCATCTGTGGAAGCCGTGGCGCTGTAAAAAGCACGACCAATCATCTGAGCCGGCCCGGCTAAAATAACTGGACGGCCTACCTGCCTGTCAGCCTTCCATCTGTGCACAAACTTATCTCATGCCCTCATTGGTTATGTGCGCGTTCGTGTGTGTTGGAGGAGGGGCTCTGTAAGGAAGTCTGAAGGAAGGGGCAGATTCTTTCCGGCTGCGTACTTTCAAATTCTAGCGCACTCGAGCTGGTTTCTCCATTCTTACCTATCCTACCTTTAAATTCTATCAGTGTATAGATTTAATTTAATTCATATTCATATTCATGGTGTAGCTCTCCAAATCATTAACTGTATTGTACCTATAAACTTTATTGTGTAAACAGTTTCCTGTTTTGTCACCTGGCGGATCAATACAAATCCACCTAATGGTTTAATTATTTTATTTGGCGTCCTGTAATCTCTGGTACATTTTACACAATACATTTGTGTTGCCATACAGACAAAGCTAACGTGGGCCGGAATGTACAAAGAAATCAAATTGTTTCAGTGCTTTGTACTGTTCAGAAGATTCTAACAGTTTTTTTGTTCTGAGGAATTTATTATTTAATCTTGGTAATTTTAGCAATCTGCCTCTCCCAAAATCAGCTGAATTGTTGAGTTTCAGAATGAATGTAGAGCAAAACATTTTTCTTTACACAGTTGGAGTTTTCCTTCAAACCTCCATATACGGTAGCCATAGACGTTATGTTGGACGATGTCATGTTTGAGAACTGTGCAGAGGGAGACGTCCCTGCAGGATCACACCAACTCTCATGTGATTTTGAAGAGGACACCTGCTCATGGTACCACGACCACACTGCCAGCCTTCTGTGGAGACGGGAAAATGGGGAATACAGTAAACCAACGGGGAAGGGTGAGTGCTCTACTGGCGGTATACAATCATTCTGTTTTAAAAAGGACTTGTGACTTGTTTTAGTGAAATGAACCAAATAAATGAACCAAATCAATTTGGGATCAATAAAGTACATATTATCTTATCTTATATAAACTCTACAAGGATTGTGCAATAGTGCAGGTGTTGGTTTCATTTGAGTTTAATTATAATGCACATTAGTGATGCTTAAAGTTAAATTACTGAAGTTTAATTGCAGTGGACCTGGAGCTTTTCTTGACCAGGGGTTCAGGGACATTGCTTGTTTCTATTTAAATGGATTTACAGCTTAGAATTTCACATCAAGAGATAACGACACTTTAGTAGATTAACAAGAAGAGCTTTAAGTGGAAATGTTTAGGGTTTCATTCTGCAAAACATATTTTGCTCAGATCGTATTTTATGTAATAAAAACACCTGAATCTTGTAACCTAACATCAAACTATTAACATATTAATTAACACATTATGATACTTGGTACTACCTATCCATAATAAATAAATATAATACAGGATGAAAAAAGGGACAAAGAGTGTGCCCATTAACCAAAATCAAATGGCAACAACACAACTGCATTAAAGTCTTGAACTGTCCATAAAATGTATTATTATCTGGTAATTCAGATAGAAACTTTTTATATTCAGTCTGCTTAGGATATTGCCTACTCTTTAATGTGTAACATGTTTTTTTCTCTTTTTCATGTCTTCTTTCTCAGGCTACTTCATGCTCATATCTGCTAAAAACAACCTGGACATCTCATCAGCAGCCAGACTCATCAGCTTCCCTCGACCTGAAGGTCACGTGACATGTGTGAGCTTCTTGTACCACATATTTGGCAACAGCATTGGTACGTGCCTCACTGTCTTTTTAACACATTTTTTAAATAAATAATATTTAATTAAACTAATCTAAATCCAGAGGTCAAAAGCTACATCCCAAGATCCACAACATTCAGCTCATTTTCAACCATCTTTTGCCTTTTCTCTTAATAATTCACATGCATCCTACAAATGCACAAGCTTAGTTGATCTTTTGTTGTCATCAGGTTCATTGAAGTTTATTACAAAGCTTTCTGGTGAAGAGGAGACGGTTGTATGGATGAGAAATGGCACCCAGGGAAACAAATGGAGATTCGCTGATCTTACCTTCGACAGTGGCAAACCAATACAGGTACAATTATTATTTCTGATATATTTTCATCTGCTGATATAATATATACATATATATTTTAGAGAATTATTCAGAATGAAATTGTATTTACTGTAAAGAGCTGTTTTAAGACATGTTGGAGAATTTCCAATATACAGTATAAACCCGTGCAAATACATTTTCCTATTTTAAAACACAAGCCTCTTATTTGTATTACTGTCTCACTGTTTCATATAACAAATACAAGTCTTTCTTCTTATTGAATGTCAAGCTTCAATTTGGTTTGGTGTCTCATTAACTTTCCAACCCAGCGGTTCCCAACCTTTTTTAACCCAGGACCCACTTAAGAATCTAAAAAAAATTCCGGCCCACATTCAACCATAAACAATACGGAGGCTAAATAAAGTTCTGATTGGTCAATTCAGAACATGTGACACGTTGTTAATCCAGTAGATCAGACCGCTGTCAAGGACTGTAATGACCGTTGCTAAGGAGGATCGAGAAAGGAAAGGAGGTTCAAATAAAAAAAAATCGTAATAATGAAAATGTTTCCAAATAAATCATAATGTTTTGCAAATTACTTGGCGGCCCACTTGCAATGCCACAGGTTGGGAACCGGTGTTCTAACCCATTTAAAAAAAAGTTAAATAAGTCATTTAAACCCTTTGTTATGGTGAAACCCCCTCAATAAATGTATGTCCTTCAGTTTATTATAGAAGCTGTGGCGGGAGGTACCCAAGGCAGCATAGCCATTGATGACCTGAAGGTGTACAGCAGTGACACCGGCTCGTGTCCGGCTGAGAGAGAGTGCACCTTCCAGGGCTCGCTGTGCGGCATGCTGCTTCGGCCATCTGCAAACTCCAGCTGGAGCCGCTCCATTGGGGGGTCGAAGCCTGCCAACGTCTCAGGCCCAGCCACAGATCACACTCTGGGGACGGAACAAGGTTTGCATCTCACTGAGATATACTGTATGCAGCTGACTATCTTTTCAACGAGAGAAGTGGCTAATTAGTAGTGTTAATGTCATTGGATGTTTGCTCCGAGTTCCTCCAAACAAAGAATCTATGAAGGATGGGGATAAGGTCGACTTTACATTCATTATCCCCAGTCTCAATTTTGCTTAAAGATTGAAACCTGAAAAAGAGATGCAATAAACACAAATCAAAAACTGGTACAATAGGGAATTTATTTATTTTTACTCAGATGTAATATCAAAGGGGATGGACTGATGAAATGGACTATAACTAGTAAGATATTGTATGCTTTTGTTTTTTATATAATTAACTAATTTATTGGAAAAAGGTTTGATATCTGATCATAAAAAGGTCAATTTCCTCATTACAGACTCATCTTCTTTGTAATTGAAATATCTCTTGATGATGATTTGAAGTCATTGTACATTACTTTTGTGTGATCCCAGGCTCAAACGTACATGCATATACAAATAAATGAATCAGCGTGTGCATAACTCCGCCCTTACTGTGCAGGTTATTACCTGAGTGCCCAGCTGTGGAGCCAGCCTGCTGGGTCCAGAGTTGCGGTGATGACTGCAGTGATGGAGCCCACCCCTGCTGACGGGGAATGCCTAATGTTCTGGTATTACATGGAGGGAAGTGGAGTGGGAGATCTCTGTGTTCTCCTTCAAACTGCTGACGGAAACAGTGAAGAGCTCTGGAGCAGAAATGGAGATCAGGGAAAACACTGGCGGCACGGACGAGTGACACTCAGTTCTGGTGCAACGTATCAGGTACTTGGTAGTGTGTTAGATATCAGGTAAAGACTGGTAAATAAACTAAAATCAGGGCAAAAAAGCATCTTACAACATTCTTTAAATTATTTTATAACTATATATTATTCAGTTTCCACACTCATGCACGTACATGTATACCTTTTTCGCCTGCCAATACAATAAGTGTCGATTATTTAATTGAGCTCTGCTTTTCCTGAAGCCTGCACTCTCTCACTCATACTGTTCCTATGTTAAACACGAAGCCATGTGGAAATAAAACAGTTAAAATGCATTGTGTCTGAGTGACAGGTGGTTTTTGAAGCTGTGGTTGGGGTTGAACCGAGGAGAGATATCGCCATTGACGACCTCATAGTTCTGAATGGCGCCTGTCCCGCAGCAGGTTAGTGACCTGTTGTGTGGATTTAAGTTAGTTTTTTTCATATTGCATGTATGTTGCAAACTATATGTGTTATCCCTCGCAGGATTTTGTGACTTTGAAATGGACTTCTGTGGTTGGGTGAATAATCGTCCTACAGAGTCCGGTTTGGACTGGGACTGGCTCTCAGGTGACAGCGTTGATGGCCTTATTCCAAAAAAGGACCACTCCACAAATTCTGCTTTAGGTAAGAAAAAATAAACAAATTCAACTAGCTGCATGATTATTGTAGAAACAATATGAGTGGGAGGAAGTTACCTAAAATGTTCATGCATGCACCTGACTAATTTATACTACCGACTTAAAGGGGTCCTGTTGTGCTAATTTTCAGTTTTCATATTTGTATTTTGTGCCTCTGACATGTAATGTTTAAAAAGTGCTTTATTTTCCTCATTTCCTCATTTTGTTTTTGTTTTGTTTGTCTACCTTCCCTCCCAAATGTAAAGCGTCTTTGGGTTCAAGAAAAGGGCTATAGAAATAAAATATATTATTATACTGCCTGTGCTGCAGCACCTCTTTTCACCCTCTGTCTGAAACCAGAGCCCAGTCTGCTCTGATTGGTTAGCTGGCTGGCTCTGTTGTGATTGGTCCACCGCTATTATGTCCCGCCCCTCAGCCTGTCATGTACAATGTGTTGAAGCGCTAGCCAATAGAAGCACGAATGTAACACAGTGATGTCAATATGGTAAGGAAGTAAACAAAGGAGTCCAATGGAGGCGGTTTAGGCAGGGGGAGGGGGGGGGGGAGTGTGGCGGAGATAATCTCCCTCTGGAAGTACTTGCCAGGTCCGACTTTTGTTGTATAGGAGGAAACATCTGCAGAAAACTCGCCATTTGGTAAATAGGTCCCAGGGGTGAAATCTAAAGACCATTCGGGAATATAGTGGGCCAAGCGACTGCCTTTATACTCTCAAACTTTAAGCCACCACTCAGACTTCAGGTGACAAATGAACCTTCTATAAATGTGAATCATGCAACAACCTATGTGCAGGACACTGTTGGAAATGATTCTTCTGGATTGTTTATGTTGCTTTGAACCCTCTACAGGTCACTTTGCATTCTTCCAGCCGTCTGACTATCAGAAAGGAGAAACTGCCCAACTGGAGAGTGAGACGATGGAGGGAGTAGACCGAGCTTGCCTGGAGATCTGGCACTATGTCCACGGTTGGCTTCAATCTGGTAAGAACAGTCTTTTCATTCTTTATTTACACTTTTTTATAATTTGACATAACAGTAAATATGGAGAAAGAGGGGACCATAAGCAGCTACAAGCATGGATTTAACCCCTGTATAAAAAATGATCTGAATTGATTTGACCTGAAAGGGGACCTATCATGCAAAATGAGTGTGTCATGTGTCAGGGAACTCACCAAGTGTCAGAAAACACAACCCTCTCTCTTTTCCTCCATACCCAAATCTCTAAAAACGGGGCTGCAACGGATCTGATACAGACTGATACAGACTGATACAGATTTAAAAATGACGTCAGGAACGAGGAGCTCCGCCTATATGGCCAACGCTCCACCTATCAGGGGAATGTGGGGTTGGGCCACGGCCGGCCATTGCCGCTCGAAAGCGCTGGAGACGCTGTAGTACATATGCCCGGCCTGTAAGTGGCGCTGTAGTCTGCCACAAAAGCAGCGAAGAAGACTTCCCGCGCATGGTTGCCATGGTTGCCCTTCTGTTTATTCTCCGCTGTGGCTCTTTTTCTCCCTCCCCGAGGCAAGTGTTTGCTCCCTCGCTGTAATTATCTCCGGTTAGTCCACCAGCAGATGACAAACACCCACCTCTCCGCCTCTTCCAAGGAACGAGGGGACCGTGCGGCAGAGTTTCAGTTAGATTTTTTTGCGCCGGTCAACATGTCCGTTAAAGTTTAAATCTTCCGGTCAAAATGAGAAAAGTGCCGGTCAAAGGTCTTCTTTGTTATTTATTGAGCTTTAAAACAAATGAATAACGACTCTATATAATCATATAAGAATAAAAACACGGAGGACGGAGATCTCTTTTTCTCCCCCTCTTCTGACAGCCCAGCAGCTGATCTCAGAGCACGCTCCCCTCTCCTGCAGGGGGGCGTGGTCAGCTGCAGCTCATTTGCATTAAAGCTACATCACAGAATCAGCCCCTGCAACAACAGGGCTGGAAAGAGCAAATAGAGCGAAATGAGGCATGGCTAAAATGCAGGATCTGTTTGGTATTTTGAAAAAAAAACTATATTTATATACTTTATATAGGTATGGCCCTACAATATATAAATATAGCATGATAGGTCCACTTTAAGTGAGATACATGACAGCATCAGTAACACTCAGAGCTAACCTGTACTGGAGCAACCCGGTATCACGGTGAGACGTGAACATGTGACGCTTTACCATTGCTGGGAGACGTGAAGATGTCACGGTTTCGTCTTTTCAAAACGTGAAAAGCGTGACAGCTACACGGTATTGTTAACCCATGTTAACCAGTGGAGAAATAACCGGAAATACCAAGCAAATGCTACCCCGACGTAATGATTTATTTTTTAATAGTCACACTCGATTACAGCGATTTTCTTGTTGCCCCAGCTGGTCGACACCTCTTTTAGCATAAACAAAGGCTACATTAATGTATTAAATCGATGTTAATCCATGCGTGTGGATGTGGAATTAACGGACGTGACGTTGTGCGATTGAGTTGCCAAGCAACAGCTTCGGTTCATATTAATTTACAAACTATTCAACTACAACCGTAGTTATATTTAAAAACATGTTAGAAGGCCTCACGAAATACTTTAATGCACATTAAAATGTAAATGTGAAGGAATGTGTGTATAACAAAATACATCGGTCATTAAACGAAACCGGAAACAGACGTAGGCAAGATCCTCAGCTCGATGATTGGATGGTTATCCGCAATGCATGCTGGGATTTGGTGTTTATGTGATGTGTAAATCTGAAAACCTTTTTTAAAAATACAATAATACTTTATTCCGAGTGTGCTTGCTTTTCTCTTTGAAAGTCGTCACATAACGGCATTGTAATACACGGTTCGGCTGCATTAAATATTACATATCTGCCGTAATTCTCTATTTATAGAGCCCTGATGAGAAGACTTCTAGACAAACATGAGGCACTGAAAACGTGACGTGGATCATAAATATATAAGCAATTAAACAACATCTTATATTTATTTTCACACAATACGTCTCCTTGCAGTATCAACACTAATTCGGCTGACTTTTATATTTGATCCAATTGGTAGATAGGCTGTATTTAAACCATAACCGTGCAGAGCTGATAGAAAGGGACACCTGGTGGTCAAAGCACGTTATTGAATTGTATTATTTTATTATTAGATATTAATAGGAGGATGTGCAAAACAGACAAACTAATAAGGCTTAATTTAAACATTAAAGAGTACTTTAGGTTAAGGTCTTATTTTGAATAAGAAAAAAGCTTTAAGAAGAATATGGAGGGATGAAACCCTCTTGAAACCGCAGGTCGTTCCTTCCTGCAGCGGTCAGACTTTACAACCAGCACTGCCCCTTGTAGACCCTCCTACACACACCACAACACAGACTATAACACCCCTTGCTGCTAAATACAAACCAACTTTGTGCAATATGTGCAATATATATATGCCATTAATAACTGTGTAATTTATACCTGGCCACTAAATCAATATATATGCCGTTTTGTTTTTGATCTGTATTTTTGAAAATTATGTAACTTTTTATCTTTTTTTTAGCATATTGTTTAATATATTATAACTTAGTACTTTTTTAGCATATTGTTTATTTTATTCTAACTTAGTACTTTTTTAACGCATGTAAGATATGCAACACTAAGCTGTCTGTGGCTCTTTCCTGCTGTAACGCTGCACATTTCCCCTCTGTGGAACTAATAAAGGTATTCTGATTCTGATTCTTTAATGGTCACACATACAGAGCACACAGCACACACAGTGACATTTGTATCTACAGATAAATATTAAGCCTGACAAAGTACTTAACGTCTAATATATTGCTTTCCTGCAATGTTAACTATGTTTAAGCACTTATTTGTTTATTATTTGTTTATTATTAAACTGATATTATACATATGTATTATACTCTTATAAGATGTATGTAGATAGTATAAGAAATGTGCAGAATGACAGTTTAATGGTGGAGTATAAACACATATTGATAGATGTCTTGTAATGCACTGTTGAGGAACCTGCGACCCAAGTTTTTCATTCATTGCATAACTACACAGTAGTTGTGTTTGTATAATATGATATGTCAATAAACCTTAGCTTATAAAATCTTGAAAGGGATGTTCAAACTAGTCATTATATACAGTCTTTAATGAACTATTAGTAGAGAATAACGATTAATGAATATACTTTATAGAGATCCTATTAATATCTAATAATAAAATAATAAAATTCAATAACGTGCTTTGACCACCAGGTGTCCCTTTCTATCAGCTCTGCACGGTGATGGTTTAAATACAGCCTATCTACCAATTGGATCAAATATAAAAGTCAGCCGAATTAGTGTTGATACTGCAAGAAGACGCATTGTGTGAAAAGAAATGTAAGATGTTGTATAATTGCTTATATATTTATGATCAACGTCACGTATTCAGTTTTGGCGGCAGTTCTCCTGTTTGTCCAGAAGTCTTCTCAGCAGGGCTCTATAAATAGAGAACTACGGCAGATATGTAATATTTAATGCAGCCGAACCGTGTATTACAATGCCGTTATGTGATGACTTTCAAAGAGTAAAGCAAGCACACTCGGAATAAAGTATTATTGTATTTTTAAAAAACGTTTTCAGATTTCACATTCACATAAACACCAAATCCCAGTATGCATTACGGATAACCATCCAATCATCGAGCTGAGGATCTTGCCTACGTCTGTTTCCGGTTTCGTTTAATGACCGATGTATTTTGTTATACACACATTCCTTCACATTTACATTTTAATGTGCATTAAAGTATTTCGTGAGGCCTTCTAACATGTTTTTAAATATAACTACGGTTGTAGTTGAATAGTTTGTAAATTAACATGAACCGAAGCTGTTGCTTGGCAACTCAATCGCACAACGTCACGTCCGTTAATTCCACATCCACACGCATGGATTAACATCGATTTAATGCATTAATGTAGCCTTTGTTTATGCTAAAAGAGGTGTCGACCAGCTGGGGCACCAAGAAAATCGCTGTAATCGAGTGTGACTATTAAAAAATAAATCATTACGTCGGGGTAGCATTTGCTTGGTATTTCCGGTTATTTCTCCACTGTTTAACATGGGTTAACAATACCGTGTAGCTGTCACGCTTTTCACGTTTTGAAAAGACGAAACCGTGACATCTTCACGTCTCCCAGCAATGGTAAAGCGTCACATGTTCACGTCTCACCGTGATACCGGGTTGACTGGAGAGCATGTGTGTGAAGAAGCAGGAAATAAAAAGGAACTCACCTTGTGGTATAACCGGCAAGAGAGAAAGCCTTTGAGCTCCATACTGTTTCAGAAATAATCCTTGATAATCCATGATATGGCGTTTCATCACCGCAGTAGCTGCCGGGTCCCGCATGAGCTCAGCCCCCTCCTTTTTTTTATCAATTCTTTTTTTTAATTTACGCTTTATCCCCAAAATCAGCACTTTTGAAACAGGAAGCGAAATAGAGGGATATGAGGCATAGCTAGAATGGGTGATCTGTTTGGTATTTTGAGCAAAACACTTCATAGACAAGTTACGTCCCCAGCTCGCTTAGGGTAAAAGGGAAGCAACACGAAACTAGGTGTTCTTGGTAAGAGGTTGATTTTAATAATAAACTCAAAATAAAGATGATATAACCAAAAATACAGGCTCTTAAAACCAGCTATCTGTTCAAAATAACTCTACACAAAACAAAGGCCACAGAAGTTCAGAAGCGTTTTACATTTTGGGTAAGGGCTCTATACAGTATACTGTCCAGGACATGATAGGGGCACTTTGACTAAATGTATATCCAAAAACGTAGGATGGTTTGATGAATAACAACAAGGATCCAAGAATCAGAGAACGCGGTACAAGAGGGCTTCTGGTTTTGCATTGGCGATCTGATGTGCATGCTCTTGCCTCTGCTTACTTTTTATGCTGATTTTCCTATTCTTATTCTCTGAAAACTTCGAGCAGCGGCTCCTGGACATTAACTTATCACTGGGACAGTTAATCTTCGTAAATAGACGGAGGGTTTCAGCCATATTTCAACATTTTTACGACGACGTCAGTCTTACAGTAGCGTGGCCTAGTAACAGCTAAAGCCTGGTAGGCTACTGCATGCTATTTAGCTAGTTGGTAGCAAAATGCCTCCGTTCTCTACAGATGACTTCCAGAAACTTATACAGAAGATGGCTGTGTTGGAAATGAAAATGCAACGGTTGGAAGTTAACGTGGAAGTGAATGGACTATGTCGTGGGAATGACACCACTTTACCAGTGTTGCAAAATAATGGAGAAGGGTATGCTAACTCACAGCTAGTTAGCAGCTACAAGGATTCCAAGGAACAGGAGGGCTGTGTACCGGGTAATAAATCTACAAGTGGTAGTCCTCCCTGGAACTCTGGGTGCAAAGCCTAAGAGTAAATCATTTCCATGGGATTTGGGAGGACGGATAACAGGCAGAGCCCAGAGCTCCGAAATATGTGATGCGACCGGCTGGCCTGCATTGTTATCACCCAGGAAGAGTGCCTCTTCAACCCCTATTCATACTAGGAAACAGCAGTGGACAGCTGCTAAAGGGAGAATTACAAACAATCCTCCTAAACCACCAAGTGTGCCAATCCAGAACAGATACGCTCCGCTGACCGAGAACCGGAGATCTGATGACCTGGATAACCTGTCCTCTTCACACAGCAGGGTAAGGACCAATAGCTACTCCAAAAGTAAAAGGCTAGAGGGAAAGCTAACGACTGGGCCTGAAACTCTGATTGTGGGTGACTCTGCTGTAAGAGATGTAAAAGGTCTGTGTAATAAGAACAACACCAAAGTACTCTGTTTTCCCAAGGATGTGGTCTCTGACTTGGCTGAGAAGATCCTGCATATTGGGGCTGAACATCCGACTGTGAAGAATGTGGTACTGCACATTGGAACAAATGATGTTGTGAAACAACAGTCAGAAGTGCTGAAAGAAGACTTTAAATGTTTGTTGGAAACTGCCAGCTCTATAAATGCAGAGGTGTTCATCATTGGCCCTCTACCGCCAGTCAGAAGAGGAGTGGAGAGATTCAGCAGATTGTTTGCACTGAACACCTGGCTTTCAACGGCCTGTACTGACCATTCTGTTCATTTTCTTGACAATTTTAACTTTTTATGGGATCGCAGACATCTTTTCAAGGCAAATGGAGTTTGCCTGAACAAGTCAGGAGTGAAATTGTTTATCTCTAACATATTCAACTGCCTGCATCATCAATCTGTTCCCTCTGCCAAGGACAAGCGCCTGAGGAATGTTCTGATTATGGGAGACCTATGAGACACATGGAGGAGTCTCCACTGCCCGTCACCCCCCCCCCCCCCCCCCCCCCCCCCCCCCCCCCTACTCCGTTCACCCTTTCACCCTCGCCCACCCTCCTGGAGATCGTTGAACACACAAAGGAGATACAGAGGGTTGGCACCGATTCCTTCCTGGAGTTCAAAGACCAAACGAAGGCGATACGCAGGATTGGCACCATGTCCTTTACCCCCGTTCCTCAACGACGCCCACCAAAATCACTGCAGAGACGCGCACCATCTCCCCCGTCCTCATCACCGCGCCTACGTCAACCACCTCCCCCCCCTGGCAGCATGTCCTCTACCCCCGCACCATCTCGCCCGTCTCCATCACCGTGCCTACGTCGACCACCTCCCCTCCCTTCGAGGGGGCATCTGCAGTCTCCGAAGCCTGATAAGGATGTGTGTGTACAAAACACAACAAACTCTTACTGATATGTGATGGGTCCAGGCTCAAGGGCGTATGGCACTCTCAACTCTTTCCAGGACATGTCGGGGCCCTGCCTGCCAGTAGCTTTGCCGATATCTGTGTTGATAGGTAATAGATTAAGAGCGGTGAATCATAGAAACAGGAAGCGCTCAAACGTTTGTGTGAGTTTATCTAATTTAACAGTGATTCCATGTCAGCCACAGCTTGTTACAAAAAACATGACTGATAGTGTGTTTAACAAACTTAAACTAGCTTTATTAAATGTCAGGTCTTTGGCAGGAAAAACATTTTTAATCAATGATTTTATCACTGAGCACAATCTCGATTTTATGTTTTTAACAGAAACTTGGATTGAACAAAATAACAGTGCAGCTGTTCTTATCGAATCAACCCCTCCCAACTTTAGTTTTATGAGTCAGGAAAGAATGCATAAGAAAGGGGGTGGAGTTGCTATTCTGTTCAATGATTCCCTTCAATGCAGGAAGACATCGTATGGAAACTTTGATTCTTTTGAATATGTGGCCCTTCGGCTGAAATGCTCCTCTCGAGCTCTGTTCCTAAATATCTATAGACCACCCAAATACTGTGCAAGCTTTTTTGATGACTTTACTGAACTGCTGTCTATAGTGTGTATTGACTTTGACCGTCTAGTCATTGTTGGTGATTTTAACATCCATGTTGACAACCCCCAGGACAGAGGGGCTAAAGAACTGTTTTGTGTTCTTGATAGCTATGGACTGACTCAGCATGTGACGGAGCCCACGCACAATAAGGGGCACACTCTGGACTTAATTATCTCAAAGGGTCTGAATATCTCTAAGGTTGTGGTGACTGATGTTGCACTCTCTGACCATTCCTGTGTTTTCTTTGAGACCTCTATTTCTGTTCACAAAAATGTTCAAAAAGAGGTAACCACAAAGCGATATTTAACTGAAAATACTAGCGAAATGTTTACTCACAATTTTTCTTCCACACTTGCCCCTGCTAACATCTCAGTAAATGAGCTAGTAGATCATTTTAATTAAAAAATTAAAAATGTTATAGATGCCATTGCTCCAACTAAGGTAAAGGAAGTGTCTGGCAAGAAAATATCTCCATGGAGAAAGGCCATGACCGTGAAAACAGAAAAAAGAGAATGTCGAAAAGCTGAACGCAGGTGCCGAAAAACAAATCTCCAGGTTCACTTTGAAATCTATAAAGAGAGACTTGGCCTTTATAATTTGGAATTGAAAAACGCACGACAATCGTTCTTCTCTGACATCATTACCAAAAACAAAAACAACGCACGTGCCTTGTTTGCTACCGTCGACAGACTAACTAACCCCCCAGTGTCAGTAGCCTCTGAATTTCTATCCACCAGGGCGTGCAATGATTTTGCCTCCTTTTTCACTGACAAAATTCAGAAAATCAGACAAGCAGTCAGTGCCTCTGCATCAGGAACAGCAAATGTGTTGTCCCTATCTCCACTTAACATCAATTCAAACACCATGACACAATTCCATCAGATTAATGATAAAAACCTAGAGGACATTATTCAACTTCTGAAATCCTCCTCTTGCTGCCTTGATATTATTCTAACAGGATTTTTCAAAGATGTTTTGCCTTGCATGGCCTCAGATCTACTTCATATAGTAAACAAATCTCTTCACTCAGGTATTTTTCCACAGGCCCTGAAAACTGCAGTCATTAAACCGCTCTTAAAAAAGAATAATCTAGATGCTTCAGTAATGAACAATTACAGGCCCATATCAAACCTGCCATTTCTAGGTAAAATCATTGAAAAAGTTGTTTTTCAACAGTTGAGTAATTTCTTTCATTTAAATAACTGTTTGTGTTCCAGTCAGGCTTTCGTCCAAACCACAGCACTGAGACTGCTCTTGTAAAGGTCTTTAATGACATCCACTTAAACACAGACAGTGGCAGAACTTCAGTGTTAGTATTATTAGATCTCAGTGCTGCGTTTGACACTGTTGACCACAGCATATTACTAGACCGACTGGAAAACTGGGTGGGACTTTCGGAAACAGTTCTAAATTGGTTTGAATCCTACTTAAAGGACAGAAACAACTTTGTTTCTATAGGTAAATACACATCTGAGTTGACAAATATGACATGTGGGGTTCCTCAAGGCTCCATCTTGGGGCCTCTTCTCTTTAACATCTACATGCTACCACTGGCTCAGATAATGAAAAACAACAAAATAAGTTACCATAGCTATGCAGATGACACACAAATTTACGTAACAATTTCACCAGGAGACTATGCTCCAATTCAAACACTGAGTAAGTGCATTGAACAAATCAATGACTGGATGTGTCAGAACTTTCTCCAATTAAACAAAGATAAAACTGAGGTAATGGTTTTTGGAGCCAAGTCAGAACGTATAAAAGTTAGTGCTGAGCTTCAGTGTGCAATGTTCAAACAACAGATAAAGCCAGAAATCTAGGTGTAGTCATGGACTCTGACCTGAGTTTCAACAGTCACATTAAAACTGTTACTAAATCAGCCTACTATCACCTAAAGAATATATCTAGGATTAAAAGACTAATGTCACAGCAGGATTTGGAAAAACTTGTCCATGCTTTTATCTTCAGTAGACTCGACTACTGCAATGGTGTCTTCACAGGTCTCACTAAAAAATCTATTAGGAAACTGCAGCTGATTCAGAACGTCGCTGCTCGAGTCCTCACTAACACTAAGAAAGTGGATCACATCACTCCAGTTCTGAAGTCTTTACACTGGCTTCCTGTGTGTCAAAGAATAGATTTCAAAATACTGCTGCTGGTTTATAAAGCACTGAATGGTTTAGGCCCAAAATACATTTCTGACCTCCTGCTAAATTATGAACCATCCAGATCTCTCAGGTCTTCAGGGACTGGTCAGCTTTCTGTCCCCAGAGTCAGAACTAAACATGGAGAAGCAGCGTTCAGTTATTATGCTCCAAATATCTGGAACAAACTCCCAGAAACCTGCAGGTCCGCTGCAACTCTGACTACTTTTAAATCCAGGCTGAAGACTTTTCTTTTTGTCGCTGCTTTTTAATTGAACTATTCATATCTTAGCACTGTAACTTTGATCCATGTACTTTTTTCTTTTAATGTTTAATTTATTAGCTTTTCTTTTTAATGACTGATTTTAAATGCCATTTTCTTAATCTCTTTCATTTTTTGTAAAGCACTTTGAATTGGCTTGTGTTGAAAAGTGCTATATAAATAAACTTGCCTTGCCTTGCCTTGCCTTGCCTTGCCTTGCCTTGCCTTGCCTTGCCTTGCCTTGCCTTGCCTTGCCTTGCCTTGCCTTGCCTTGCCTTGCCTTGCCTTGCCTTGCCTTGCCTTGCCTTGCCTTGCCTTGCCTTGCCTTGCCTTGCCTTGCCTTGCCTTGCCTTGCCTTGCCTTGCCTGCCTTGCCTTGCCTTGCCTTGCCTTGCCTTGCCTTGCCTTGCCTTGCCTTGCCTTGCCTTGCCTTGCCTTGCCTTGCCTTGCCTTGCCTTGCCTTGCCTTGCCTTGCCTTATCACACATCTGATATCCTACAAATATAAATTATTGTTTTTGTCATCAAATGTAAATTCCATCTTTTTGATGATTAATTTTGTTGCTTCCAGGGCCCTCAGATATTAACCTCACAATGTTTGTGAATGAGAGTGCTGGGCTGCGTCCTGTGTGGAGTACAAGAGGATCTTTAAATGACAGGTGGAACCAAGACAGGGTGGATTACAATGCATCAGGGCCTCACCAAGTAATGTGACATGTCTTGTTTCATAATAAACCCTGATAAGTGACATGAGGTAAAAACTCTGAACTAACCGTCATTCATCATTACAGATTATATTACAAGCCAGTTCTCCCAAATCAACTGGTGGGAGCTTCTCCCTGGACGATATCCACATCATCAGAGGACAGTTTTGTGATGACATTTTCCCGACCACCACTCCAAACCCTGTTACTACGACAACCACCGCTCCTGCCTCCGCCATGGACTGCACTTTTGAAAAAGGTTACCAAGAAAAACAAGGGACGGGGAATCTTCTAATGTTGTTGTTAAGGCTTGTGGCCAAAATAATTCAATCAAAAACTGAACAATCTGAAGACTTTAAGCTACCCTAGCCTAATTCAGCTTTTGTAATGAAATATGTTAATGTGATCTCTCTATTACGTTTTTGAGTTTTACTTGAGGCCATTCAGATATTTGCATACTTTCAAGCAAATGTTCTATTTTTTATTCATTATCTATTATTACAAATGTAGTATTTTAAGTAATAAGAATTTTAAAAAGAATTTTTGAAACAGGTCTATGTAGTTGGGTCCAGGAGGTCAATGATGATCTGAACTGGACTCTCAGTAACGGATTTCAAGCGCACGAGCCATGGGATGGACCTCAGTATGATCACACTCTTGAAAATAAGCAAGGTATTGAATATTGACAAAATAATCACCAAAGTTGTAAAGAGGCTTACACAGGAACTGAACTATACCTGAAAAGATATGTAACCAAAGAGGAGCTGTAAATAGGATCAGTTGTCTGTGAAACATTGCACTGTTTGTGTTAGATAAGATAACGCAGTGTTTTTGTCCAAGGAAGATATGCTGTGACTGTAGAGAAACATCCCCAAGATATAAATCAACATGATTAACTGTTTTAGTCATTCTTTTTTTTGAAGCAAAATCAAATCAGATTTGAGGATTTATAGGCAACACAAGACATTTTAAGACTTTTCATGGACTTAATGATTTAATGATTACATATTGAAATCAACATCGATATTTCAGGTAGTTTCAACCCTAAACATTAACCCTTTCTTATACTAGATTTGGCACATAATTCAGATTTATGTTTGTGTTTTACTACTATTTTTCATGTTATAGTTTCTCGAGTAGTAGTATAGTAGTCTAGAGTTTATTTGATTTTAACAAAACATGTTGGGTATTGTAAGACTTAAATGAGTTGCAACTGATGTAGTTTAGTCTTCTAGTCGTAGCTTATTTGCAGACATTTTTCCTGGTTAGGCTTTTCGGAAATAAAACACAAATACAAAATCTAATACAGGCATAGAAACCATCAATTAAACAGACACAGAGAAAAAACTGCTACAAACATCCACTACAAATTTGTATTAAAGTCGAAGAAGAAAAGCGCCTTAGCTTTGAAATCCAATAATGGATTTATTTCTAATGGCACAATTTTGGTTGATTACAAAACTATTAAATCATAGAATGGACAGAATACTCTGATGTAGCACCATGCTGCAGTATTCAGTGTTTCCTCACAGTCTGGCAGTCCTCTCTGTGTTTTATTATCCACCAAGGCTTCTTCTTACTGATGAATGGATCTGGATCTAAGAATGGGGAGAGAGCAGACGTCTCTGTTCCTGTCGTTGATATTTCATCACGTTTCTGTGTTGGATTCTGGTTCTTCATGCTCGGGCCTTCAGTATCCACCCTGGACCTGCTGGTTGAGACAGTATGTACCCTAGTTAGAGCTTCTTTAAACTGTCTGTTAGAGTCATTGATACATTCAAAGGAATAATAGTTTGCTTTGTTTTAGAAATCTTCTGAACTGTTAGCCTGGACTCGTCGAGGAACCCAGAACTCAGAGTGGATTAACGCACAAGTAACAGTCGACATGAACAATACAAAAAGGGTAAAATTGAACTCAACCACATATCCTTGCTCGCATGCTTTGCATTTTTATATGTTTTTATGCTGATAATCAATATTTTTGTTAAATGCCGTACGTTTTTCTCCTTCATCTACAGGTGATGTTCAGAGGCCATAGAAACACCAACAGCCAAGGATTCATTGCCATTGATGACATTACAGTGAGGGAGGGGGGCTGCAGTAATCAGAGTGTGTAAACACAAACTGCCATTGCTTAATTTTCACAGCAAAGAAAAACAAACATATAGATTATATACATTATAACTTATTTCCCCCTTTCAGATTTATGCGGCTTTGATTCAAATTGGTGTGACTTTGAGGACGATGTCAGACATAAGGGTCGATGGATTCGCGAAATAGGAACAAAAAATAATGTGGATCACACCTATGGAACTGAAAATGGTGAGTAGCAACCTTCATGCCCAAATTATCCGATTTAAGAGCAGTGCAATCATCTAGATCAGGTGTGTCAAACTCAAATACACAGTGGGCCAACATTAAAAAAATCGGTACTAGTCGAGGGCCTGACTGGTTCAATGTTTATTGCAAAACTTATTGAAATGAACTTATTGCACATATTAAACCTGAGGAAATCCTCAGGATGGAGTGAAGGTGTGCGTGCAATATACCGGCGGGCCAGATCTAATAGTAACTAAAAATTATCCTGCGTGCCGAAATTAAATCCACCAAGAGCCTGATTTGGCCCCTTTAATTACCGCTGTTGTGCCCCCCCCCACAACAGCGGTAATTCAAGTTTAAAAGTCTCAAAAATGCTACAACTACTGTCACAAACTGGATGAATGTGAAGTATTTTGTTAAAGGAGGATGAAAGCGTAATTAAGGAGTCACTTTGATGGTTATTGGACTCAGGATTAATTAATTTGGATTCCCGCTGTATGAAGAAATTAAAGGACGGGCGCAAGTGGAAACAATTCACAAAGGGATTAAACTGTTTAAAACACATGCTGAAAGTAAACCGGATTTTGCCGATGTGTTTATGTGGATTCAAAAGTCGTAAATAATCTACAAAATGGAGGAGACCGATCTGATCGGAGCAACTGTGACAAATAATCCAACTGAAACCGGCATGGACAATGACTATGTTTTAAAAATGCGCTTATCCAGAAAAGCCTGGTTTGGACACTTTACGGGCAGAAGAAACATTTCTATTAAAGAAAGAATTATACATTTCTGTCTTTTTATGCCTTTAATACTAACTTGAATTTTTATTAAAATTAATTAATCAATTATTTTTTATATTTTATTGTAATGTAGAGACAAGGCTTTTAGTGACAATCATGTATTGCCAATTATATGTAAAAAAAAAAGTCTAAATATGATATTTGGCCTCAAATCATCTGAGGCCTGGCCCCCCAGGTTGGGAACCACTGATCTAGATGATGGTTTTAATGCTTGGTTAATTAAAAGTAAATCAGACAATATTATGAAGTTGTTATCTGTTTGAGCGACTGTTCCAAATCTGGGAATCAGTTTAAATATAACTTTGAACTAACGACTTTCCTCTAGCCTTGTGCAAATGCTAGCATGCTAAAACGCTAAAATAAGATGATGAACTTCGGAATGTCCTATAACTTAAATGTAGCATTTAGCTGACAGCAACTCAGACTTTGTGGATATGAAGTGTGGAAGACCTTTGTCCTTTGATAGTTAGATTAAAATTAGCTAGCTAGAACTGTTTCATAATCACATTTTGATGTCTTACTATTTGTACAATGTAGATACTTGACCTGTCTCTTTGTGTTAGGTTTCTACATGACTGGGATGACATCCAACTCTACACAGGCTGAGGTAGCTCAGCTGCTCACACCTGAGTTTCTTTCAGCTACAGAGATATGTGTTCGCTTCTGGTGAGTCTAGTGCTGCCTTACGTTATACACTGTTGTCTGATGCATATTTAATGGTCTGCTGTACTTGTTCAGGTACTGGATACCTGCAGGGTCTAGTAACATCCTTGCCGTGCATTTGCTGCGCAGCTGGGAGCTGGAGGATGCACTTTGGCAACGATCTGAAGCGCCCTCTGCAGGCTGGGAGGTGGCAGAGGTCACTGTGTCCTCCCCTGCACAATTCCGTGTAGGCAGCTTTTTCTAATTTTCTATTTCCAACACTTCCTGCCAATAAAACTGCCTTTTCCCTGTCTCCCATTGGTCTACTTCCTATAACAGTTCCTATCTTTCACCAGGTGGTGTTTAAGGCAGATCATGTGACGGGCACCATCGCTACAGTGAAGTTAGATGATGTTTCTGTGAGGGACGGGGCCTGCAGTCCTCCAGGAAGCTGCGACTTTGAATCCGGACAGTGCACCTGGGTCAACATCCCCAAAGAAGATGGACACGACTGGGTGCTGGCACGGGGGGGCTCCCAGGGACCGCCCACAGACCACACCACTCAGACCCCACAGGGTACCAACTTTGATGTACCTTACAATGGAATTATCTAGGGTTTTTTTTGCTTTAATGTATCATTAGGAAGTAAATGTTGAAGGCACAGTGTGGTGGCTATAAGACAATAACACAATCTGAGTTTAAATTGGTTCCCATAAGTCATTCACCACACATTTCTGTCTGCCAACGGGTACGACACACGGCACAAAGGAACTGTGTCAACCTTTGCACAACCAAAGAAGAAATCGCTATTGGTTAGGGTTAGCCAAGATAACCCAAGATAGAGGAAATGGTTAAACAATTGGAGATGTATTATATCGTTAATAAAGCTTTGGGAAAAATGATGTGGTAAGTCTACCACTCAAAAAAAGCACCCTAACTTGTCTATTGCCACTTTTAAATAATAAAACATATATGGAAAGGCAATTGCAGTAGAAATCCCAGCAATAATTAACGTTCATTTGAAAAGCCTCAGGAAATATTTGGGTTTAAAGTTAGCTGACTAATTATCTCAACAACCATCAATGATTGATTTACGCCACATTAGCAGCTGTTAAACTGACAGTCTGTTACTTATTAACTTCTGTTTTTATCTCTGACTTATGTCCTGTTGCTGAAATCACATCCGCCCTGCCCCACAAATCATATCCTTATGTCTGTTCTACAAAAGCAACTTTAAAATGAGAAGGCTACAAAATCATTATCAAATATGTATCTTTCTCTTACTGACATTGATCATGATGCATTTAGAGTTTGAAAGGTTCCAACAGCCAAAAAGAATGTGTAGCATTCACAGATGATAGCTTGCACTGGAAATAATTCCCTCTTGGTGGTGCACCATTAAATGACAATGCAATAATCAGGTAATGCAAGTGCCAGCAAAACTTAATCATCTAATTATTATCTTTGCATTTAGGTCAGTTCTTGTTGAGCTCCTCACTGCAGCAAACCCACAGCAGCGTCTCTCAGGCTGTGTCAGAGTGGATCGTACCCAGAGACAGCGCCTCCTGTCTCACCTTCTGGTACCATATGGACAGCAGGTCAGCACTACATGACGAACCACGACCTTTCACACTGTTCAGTTTGTGACAATGTGGAGGATGCACTTCATCCTGTTTAGTTTCCTCATCGACTTCCTCAGAAAGTGAGCACAAGTGGCATTTAGACGTGAATCACCTGCCTCCGCCACTTTGTGCAAGACAAAGAAGATCCTGTGACAGAGTTCACTTTGTACACACTGTGAGAGTTGTATGCAAAAATGTCAATTTTGAACAAAGAAAAGGTTTGCGCTATCAAGAAAGTGTAAAAATATGATCCACGTTAAATATAGCAAGTCAAAGTAGAACAAATTAAATTTGATAGATAATAGAGTAATTAGCTGTTTTCACATGTCACATAATAACATGACTCTGTTGTTTGTCAGTGCCTCGGGGACGTTGAAGGTGTTGATGCGTTCAGGGCCATCGGAGGAGAAACCGATGTTCAACAGTAACAGCAGT
The DNA here is from genome assembly GCF_902827175.1 of Gymnodraco acuticeps. Lineage (NCBI taxonomy): Eukaryota > Metazoa > Chordata > Actinopteri > Perciformes > Bathydraconidae > Gymnodraco > Gymnodraco acuticeps. The sequence continues at coordinate 646,793 of NW_022989913.1, forward strand.
GGACACGGCTGGACCAAGTTCTCTGAATCTTTAGAGAGGACGAAACCTTTCCAGGTAATATAACAGAGGCTGAGTGGTAGACATCAATAAACAATAAGAGAATGACGGGATATTTAAGCAAATATTTTCCCTGCTTCTCTCAACTACCTCATGTTCAGCTGCTGATCGAAGCAGAGACTAGCAGAGGATTCATTGCCATCGATGACATCACTGTCACACCAGGCCTTTGTCAAGGTACTGATATTGATTTTTTATTTCTATATCTAATACATGCACCATGGGTAATTTTAGACTGTGTGTATCTGCATGTCAGTGGCTAATCTTGTGTATTACCGGATCCATCAGCCTAATCTAATCTGTCCACATAAATGACTAAGTTCTCATGATTCCAGTGCCTAAGTATTTCTGAGAAATCTCTATATATATATAATGGACTGTTTTATATTGTCATCGACTGCTGACTACACATTCTCTTAAGTGACCGGGACCTCAGATGTTCAACAGCTGCTTAGGTAGCAATAGACATTCCTGCAAGCAGCTTGGCTACAATAAATCTTACCTAGTGTGTTTCCGGTAACATTTTGGCCTTTGCTGTGGTTTGAAACCGACATCCATATAAAAGTAGGAGCATCTTAAGACTGCAATAATTCAATGCTTGATATTTTATGATCCACTAAAGTTGTGCATCTTGACTGTAAGGGAGTTTTTCGAGTTTCTTTATGCCAATATGTCTGATGATAATTCAATAAATAATAAACACATTTTTTTCTTTTTCTTTTAGTGAATGAGACAGGTTTGGGATTTGTGGGTTGCTCATTTGAAAACGGCACATGTGGCTGGGAGGACATCAGTGCAGGCCAGTGTCAGTGGACGAGAACAAGGAATACTACTGGGAACACTGGACCCTCCGTGGACAACACAGTGGGCTCTGAACTGGGTGAGCCTCCTCTCATTCTGCTTCTGCATCCGGATCTAGTGTGAAGGCCACTAACAGCAATACAAGGCAGAGCAAAGAGGTTACCAACATGTGTGATGCTCTGGACTTTGGATTCCATAAAAAAGCAAACATAATGTGTATCAATCTGGATTTCCCTTCAGTTACAACCCTGCAAAGCGGAAAGAAGAAAGACATTTAGTTTTTTTTATCATACATTTTTAATCGTAAAAAATGTGTTTTTACAAGGGTAAGAAAAGGCTGAATAAGCAGAATATGTTTCCTCTTTTTCAATAGTTATGGTTGCATTGTCGGCTTTAGGTTTAACCACTGCTTCTACATCCCCATCCTGTTGTTCTGGCTTGGATTCCTTGATTTGAATGGAAATTATAAATGAAATATACTGTTTATGAATTCAGGGTAATGCTGTTAGGTCAGCTGCTATCACACCTAAAATAAAATGCCCTAAGCTCTGAAAAGACAATGAAGAAGGGCAAAAACGTCCTGCAATGTATACGAAACTCAATTTAAACTGACTGCTGCTGACTGTGCATGGAAAGATTATTCTATAATGAAACACTTTGGGTTCTTATCTGTTTATTCCAGGTTGGTACATGGCCTTGGAGCCGGGCCAGGGAACTGAAATGACCCCTGCTGCTGTGCAGAGTCCCATCATGAACCAGGCCAGCGCCACCTGCACACTACACTTCTACTACAACATGTTTGGAGAAGGTATGTTTAAAATAAACTACAAGGAACTTTTATTTAGATTGTGGCTGTCCCTGGGGACAAAAGCAGCAGTGAACCCTCACTTGTGTCATAAGGTCATCATCTGACTATAGCGCCTACATTTCTTTTGGGAGCAGGTGATATGAGGACACATTGTTTTTTTTTGTTATACACTTAATGTGGGTTGCAGGTTGCATAGCCTTGCAATGCTTGGCTTACCCAAAGTCAGTATTGCTATTCAAAACTTTCTACACATACTTGAAGTCAAGGTCTTGAATATGTTTACTCTTTTTAGCGGTGCATGCTCTTAACTTTATGCATTCTGCTGTTGATTGCCTAGTGGCTGTTGGTCATCACACTCAGTATTACAGAAAGCTTTGCAATGCCTGTTCTTTAACTTTCTTTTGTTATCATTTTCTGTTCTTTCTTTGTTGATCTTGCCCCCCAGTAATTGCCAAAACCACACAATATATTCTTAAAGGAAATGTCTACCCTTTAACTGGCTACCATTCTCCTCATAGTAACTTTAACTCTTCTCATTGGTACAGACATGGAGGAGCTGAAGGTGCTGCTGCACGACGGCTCCAGGACCACCGCACTGTGGTGGCTGTCTGGTAACCATGGAGATGTGTGGCGTCACGGTGAGGTAACGGTTGGTCGCATCCCGGTGTCCTTCACCATCCTGTTTGAAGCCTCGAGGACCTTCAACAGGCCCGGACACATGGCCATCGATGACATAGATTTCACCAACTGCTCCATGCCTGGTAGGTGACCTGCTGTACCAACACACACTTTATTTCAGCTGTCTTCTTTTCTTCTCAAGCTGATTCTTGAAATACGTTTGGTTTTCTCAGAGGCCCAGCCCTCGTGTCCAGAGAATATGTTTACGTGCAACAACAGTGTGTGTGTCGGGCTCAACCAAATGTGTGACTTCAGCGATGACTGTGGGGACCGATCTGATGAGAACAACTGTGGTGAGACATCACAAATGTTTTAAGGTTACAAAATATGTTAAAAATGCTGAATATACTGTTATGGTTGATTCATCAAGTCACACAGACACTCCCTGTGTACTTCCCCTTGTCCTGAACACTGTTTAATTTCATCCGTTAAATATTTAGGAGTTAAGGTTTTACTGTATAAGAAAGTAGTAATATAAAAGTATGTGATATGAATTAATGTACAAGTATGGCGTGCTGTATAAAAATGCATTACACAATCATAGAGCTGCAATGATTAGGTAATTATTGGATGGACAGAAAATTAATTGGAAGCTGTTTGTTTTTATAATAGTGTATATTCTTTATTTTTTACCATAACTGACCAACTGGTTTCAGCTTCTCAAATCTTAGAAATGTTCTGCTTTCCTTTTTTTGACTGTCTTACATAACAAGAAATGTAAAGATGTCCCCTTTCATGGCATTTTCCACTTTTTTCTGATGGTTTTTCAGAGTTACAAAATAATTGATTAAGCAATAAGAACAAGCTCTACACATTCACAGGTTCATTTTTCTCCAGGAGCAGTTTTCAACTTGTCTACCTCTCACTCCCTTTTACCTGAAAATAATACAAAATGTAGAACAACAAGGTGTTTTGGAGCGCTGCAGCTTTGAACAAGGCCTGTGTTTCTGGGAGCAAAGTGACGTAGACACAGCAGGAGCTGATTGGACGCATCGCAAAGGAGAGGAAGCCTGGCCCAATCACGGGCCTCCGAGGGATCACACCAAAAACTCTGATGCAGGTATATCACTCTCTGAGCTGCTGGCATTTAGGTAAAACTCATGGGCTTTGACTGAATAACTCACTAGATGGAAAATCCGTCATTTATTCAGTTTACTACTGTAAAAAGTAATGTTGTGTAATGTTAACTTACTATTGTATTTTCTTATTTCATCATTATACAGGTCACTATGTCATCCCTGGGGCTGAGCTGAATGATCAGACGTCAGAGATTCTCTCCAAAACTTTACGACCCAGCTCCAACTGCACTGTGAGTATTCAAGGGTGCATGTAATATCATATCAAAATGAAAGAGGTGAATAACTGTGTAAAAGTTGACATGAGTGCCATCCTGACAAGCTGATAAAAATGCATATAAATGTAGTAATACAACTTTTTTTTTTTTTTTAAAGCACGCTAACATTTGGTCATTAGCACTCAACACACAGTACACATTAGGCTGGTTAGAGTTGCATACGTTTTACAGATATTTTGTTATAAACTAAATATAGGAATTCAAATGTAAAATCTAATGATAGATCTAAATAAAAAGGCATAATGAGCAGGATTTTACCGATAAACACTGTAAGTAATCAGAAATTACTGAATTGTTTGGCAATGTCTGTATCTGCAGAGTGTGCATAGCTTTTATTATCAAACGCTTAATCTGATCTAAAGTAAATGATTAACCACTATTGCAGGTTGATGACAGTTCATGAGACAGTTAAGATTATTTAGATAAAACTAATGGCTTTATTGTTTTTAAAGCACAGCATGGCCTCTTTTATGTACGTCTGCTCACTGTGAGGGCTCGTGTTGTTTCCGTGCAGGTGAGATTCTTCTTCTTCAGCCTGGGCGACGCTGCAGGCCGACTGACAGCCCGGGGCCGCACACTTCGCTCTGGGAGAGACGACGCTGTGTTGTGGCTCGGAGAAAACTCCCAGAGCTACAGCTGGCAGAGAGCAGAGGTCACGTTCTCCACTTTGTCTATTAGCAAGGTCAGTAAAGAGGCACACAATTCAGTAAATGACAGCCAAGGCCTACTTTATGAATAATTCTCTTATTTGTATCAATCATAAGAGATCACAAAGAGGAAATACATCTTTTTTAAAGCTGTTCAATATTTAATGTGAACAATGGGTCAAATGAGGACATGTTTGAAAGAGGGAATTGACACTACAAAATTACATAAAAGCCTGGCTTGAAATATGGGTTTGACTTAAAACAATATCAATATATTTGAGCTAAGATCCAAAGTGTCTAAAAAAGCCTAATAACTTCTAGTTCTTTTTTAAGAGTGTCTCCTCCTCTACTTCTCAGCTTGTCTTCAGATATGGGCGAGGTGATGGGATCAGGGGGATGGTTGCGCTGGACGACATCTCTTTCTCCAGGGAGTGTGAATTTGACCCTGACAACAACAAACTGCCTGACACACCCCCCACCTCTGCCCCCCCTACACCCTGTCAGGTAATACTTTAAATAATAAGCTCCTATTGTGAAATATCAAACTGTAGTCCTGTGGAATATAATCCAGAGCTGTTTTCTTTCTCTGTGTTGCAGGGTAATGAGTTCTTCTGTTGGCGGTCAAATGTGTGTATTCTGGCTTCTTTAAAGTGTGATTATCATGCAGACTGCCCGCAGGGGGAGGACGAGGATGGCTGTGGTGAGCTATCTGTTGCATGCACATACAAATGCTTCTACCATTTTATTTGCAGAATACAATTTCTTACAAAAAAAGAAATGACATCTTAGATTTTCCTAGATCCATTAGCAGGCTGCCAGAAAGTAAAATCAGGATGGTAACTCGCATTCGTTTTAGCGGGGAGAAATCATTTGAGCATGTGGGTCAAAATGAATATACATAAAAGTTGAGAGAGAATATGTTTTCATGCTGAATGTACAGTATTGCACAATAAGACAATGATAAGGAAGCTGAAACCTTTAAGACATTATTTACATGATGCTAATGTAACCCCAATCTCAAAACACTTCTTGTTTTTACCATAATATATTTGTATGTGTATATGCAAGTTCTGATGACAGCCGAGTGGCCAAATCTGGCAGTGTTTAATTTAAAGGAAAATGACTTTACTGGTTCACTAACAAAGGTCAACCTTTTCTACCACAAGATTTAGTAAAAGGTCGGAATTATATAATGTTAGCAACAAGATGTTACAAAAGCAGACTATTTTAATACTTATTTTCAAAAACATGTGAATCATGAACCAATTTTCGCCTCCGTTGTTTCCCAGCAGTATTACTCACGCCTTGTCTTTAACTTTTAGGTGGGTGCACATTTGAGAGTGACCAATGCCGATGGATGGACACCAGCGAAGGACAGATGATGTGGCGGAGACAGGAAGCCAGTAACAACACCGAGCCGCCGACTGATCACACCACAGACACAGGTTGCTTCATTATTAGCTTCAATTATTTTAATGTAAATAGACCCAAAGGACCGGATCTTCAGGGAAAACATTGCTTAGAAATCCTCATAACTACACTTAGCATGTTAAGGGGTCTACTTTATTTATTTTGGTTGTTTTTCCTTGTTCTCAGGCTACTACATGAGTGTGAATTTAAGTCAGGGGTCCACGCAGAGTGAAGCCCGCCTCCAGAGTCCCCCACTCCCCCCTGCATCTCCCTTCTGCCAGATTCTGTAAGTGACACTAATATCCACAACATTAACCTTCCTAGTATCTGTAAAATATGTTCTTTGTTAGTGTTGAAAATGTAAAGTATGAATTGCTCAACACTCTCCACCGCCCTCGTCTTTCTTCCCAATCCAACACTCTCCCCTTCTAACTTCCTTCTTTCCTTAACGCAGGTTTCACTTCCACATCCGCGCAGAGAGTGCTGGGTCACTCAGAGTGCTTATGCAGCAAGCTGAGGGGAGTGAAGCAATCCTGTGGTCACGCAGTCAAAACACTGTCTCCCATTGGACCCCAGAGCATCTGCCCGTAGGCCTGAGCCCCCAGATTTATAAGGTGTGCAACTGTGTATCCTACATCTAACAGATTCATTATGTTTTAATCCAAACAAGAGGGGCGTACAGACAAGTGACATATTAAGGCGGGAAACTGCAGGCAAACTCTTTTTTTTTGGATTTTGAGTCTTCCTCAAACTAGTGCAAAAGAACTAGTATACATTTAGGTTTTTATTTTAATTAATTGTCTATTTGCATCTGTGTATTTCTCCTAAATTTAATAAAAGTAAGCAATGAATAATGCATAACTAAAAATCACATTTCTGAAAACTTGTAATACAAAAACGAATTATCTAGGTGTTAGTAATTAACTGAGGAACTGGGAACTGGTTTGGTAATGTAGACTTTAGTTTACCCTATATACCTGTAGTATCTCCCCTTAAAGGAAAACAAAATCACGTAAACACCATGGATACAAAAGCTTCCATACAGAAAAAAATGATTAGGATATCACATCTCAATCCAATTCAACACCTATTTATATTTTGGACTGTCTTTGACTTGTGTACCACATGAACTGGCAAGTGAGTGTATTTTCAAAAAACTAGGGAAAGGAAATGATTAACAAAACAGTGAAAGAGTAGGGGATGTCAATATCACTCCATGTGGGTGAGGATTGTGGGTAAATGTTAGAAACTACTTTACATTTTCCAAAATATGTCCATGTGCAGGGTGTTTAAGTGTAGTTTTCTTTGTTGTTAAGGTTCAGGTTATTTATTTGTACCCGTAGGTAGATTCTGTTTGCAGAGAAAAAGACAAGGGTTCCATCCTGACACTAAAATCAAACACAAACAACAGACACATCTCTAATAAAGGACTAAGGACAACTATCGTCAAAAGCATGAATGGAACCATCTCTCTTTCAGGTTTGGTTCAGTAGCGTGAATAAAGTGACTCAGACGGACACTACTGCTGGAGACCAGGTTGTTGCTGTGGATGATATCTCTTTTCTAAACTGTGAAAAATCCTACCAACCACCAGGTGTGTAAGGTTCATATCTGAATTGCATGTGAAGGAATTGGACATGAGTACTAGGGATAATTCACAGATTGTATACTTTGTTAAAAATGTCAGAAAAACGCAGAAATGTGGCTCCTAATAAATCCACGTCTCCCTCCTCAGCTCTGTCTGCCTGTGGCTGCTCATTCGAAGACGGGCTGTGTGTTTGGGTTCAGGGCGCTGAAGACGAGTTGGACTGGCTCAGCAGGACGGGTCCAACCGAGACCCCCAACACCGGGCCCACAGGAGAGCACTCTACCAGCACAGGTCACTTTAACTTCAGTCTCCTAAAACATACAAATAACTAGAGAGTATTTGTATTACTTCTCATTTAATACAGGAAGTACAGCATCGGCTGTGTTGAGAAATGTTCCTTTGCAGCAAGCAAGATCAACATTAAGCTAAATGTGCTGCAGCTACAAACACTATGGATAGGTCAAAGGTAAAAGATAGACATAAGTAAGCACAATTACAATCCTCATATAAATAAAGCATGCAACTTGAAACAATAAGGAAGTAGGAATATTCACGAAAAATAATGATTATATAATGACAAAGATCAGCAACTGACCAGTAAGAACCATTAAAGCATGTGAGTTCAAATCCATGATAGAAGTATGAATACAATTAAATAATTATTGGACCTGTTAACCGGATTCATGGAAGAAAAGTTTTACAGTAAGTTAGTTTTTTTTATCTTTATCTTTCAGTGTAGCTGTGGCCACAAGTGACCATTACTGGGAAATAACTGTCACAAGAAAAGAAAAGTCACAGAAAACGAAGAGTGACTAAATAACGCTTAACATCAGTTATACCACACTCATACTGGTCATCCCATTCTGGTAAACAACTACAACAAACAACCAGCACAACAAAGTAATACCACAGAATACTTGTTTTAAAATAACAATGATTTCACAAATAATCACAAGGCAGCTTTTACAATGATAGCAAATACTCTTTGTTGATCAGAATTTAGGAAATTATAATTTGCCTTCGAATAGCCACATTTTACTTTTCTAAAACCTTTCCTCTAAACTTCTCTTTTTCTTCTTTTAAGTTCATTATTCTTCACAGCTCATTGGTTTATACAACATGTGACAAGGCATTGCAAATACACTTTCATTGTGTTGTGGATTTATTACTGTTTTTGTTCTTTCACAGGGAAGTACCTTTACATCGAGAGCTCAGCACCAAGTGTGAAGGGAGATAAGGCCCAGCTGAAGTCTCTGCTGCTGCCGCCTGCTGGTGGAAAAGGATACTGTTTCACATTTTGGTACCACATGTTCGGAGCTACTGTTGGATCTTTGAAGATGCTCCTGCAAACAGCTGATCCCTTGAAGAGAACATTGGTAAATAAAATGCACAAAAATGTAGTTTGCTAATCTATTTTTTTTTAAATGCTGGTAAAGGTTATAAGTCCACCACTTCAGCCTCTCCAACACACTCAATTGTAAAGGCTTTATTTTCATATGCACTGTAGCTACAGTGTAGATATGGCAATGAAAACTGTCCCAAGGTCCTCCAACAATGCAACATAATATACAGTATGTATAGTACATAAAACAATACAACAAAATAAAAAAAAATAAAAAAAATAGTGCAAGACGAAACAGAGTAAAATAAAATAATGGAGATGTTGTTGCAAGAGCAAGCAGTCAGCAAAGTAATACCACTGTGTACTTGCTTAAAATAATAATAATGATAGTTTTTTATGTTTTAACAAGTTTAAGGATTACAGGGGTCAGAGGAGGCCACTTGTTGGAGTCTGGACACTTTACTTGACTTCCCTTTACTACAATGTTAACAAACTGAACGGTTGTGAGGTTGAGAAATATTGGTGACTGCTCCTGCTGAGTTTTCTCTCTGTTATTATACTTTTTGCATAGTTGTGAAATCCTTGTTGCACAATGACATTAATGCATTGTATAATGAGTGCAAGCTGCACAGTTTCAGTGCATGCCCCGGTGTTGCAAAAGCATCCTCACATCCTCATTGAGTGAATCAGCCTCATGTCTTTCCTGTAGGTGTGGCAAAAATCAGGAAATCAGGGGGACGAGTGGCGGCTGGCGAGGAGTCATGTGACCTTGCAGGAAGTCCACCAAGTGATTCTCGAGGCGACGGTGGGGGGGGAGGCGGGAGACATAGCCATCGATGACATCTCCCTCATCAGTGGACCATGTCCCGCCTTTGGTAATACAACTGAAGCTGCAGGAAACAAATACAGAAAGAAACATGTTAGTTTAGTTGCACTGTCATTTCCAGTGATTTGTTTGTTTTGTGAATCGAAATGTTAAAGACTGAGTAAAATAACTAGAAAAGAGGTAGTCGAGGCACATAAAAAAAACTCCTTCCCCTCCTCGGTGAATCCATAGACTGTGAATCATATCCACTCAACCTTCCCTCCCTCCTTACTGGCTCTTATAGACTTGTATACTGTCTAAAGCAGGGGTGTCAAACTCAAGGCCCGGGGGCCAAATCCGGCCCGCGACTTCATTTTCTGTGGCCCCACAAGAGCTCTGAAAGAATATTATATGTTTATTATACGGTCACATGGCGATTTACAGAAGCACGTTGCCCATAAACTACATGTCCCACAATGCATCTCAAATTTGACTTTTTTCCTCAGAATTTGACTTTTTTTCTCAGAATTTGACTTTTTTTGTCACTTTTTTCTCTCCAAAATGTCACTTTCTTTTCAAAATGTCAATTATTTTTTTTACTTTTTAATTTGGCTTTTCTTTTTAAATCATTTTGTGACGCTCTCACTGAAGAGACTTGCAATTACTTGCCCTAGACTTCTGCTTTCAGACGTAGTTAATTATGAAGTTATTACCCTATCAGATAATAATCCAATGCAGAGGCAATCATGTAATATAATACATTATTTAATATATATTATATATATATGTATTTTTGATATAGTCTTAAAGTTACAACCGGCCCTTTGAGTGCAACCATAATTCCTACGTGGCCCGTGATGAAATTGAGTTTGACACCCCTGGTCTAAAGGGAAGTATCAAAATAAATACCTCTCCTTTATTTACTGTATGTGATTGATACTTTGTTGGGCAATATGAAAGTGGAGGAACTGATAATTATTTTATGATACTTCTTATAATATTTGAAAAATACAAGAAACTTTTATACTGTGTTTTTTCTTTGTCTGTAAAATACCATTTGTAGGCAAGGAGGACTCTGTAGCTCCACATTACTTAATTCAAAATGCTATTTTAACACATATTCAACCTTTAACAAAAAATATAGTTGTACTTGTGATTTGAATATCAAACTAGTCCATATTGCGATTTCCATAAAATGTGAATACATTTTGCATCCCTACTTGACACAACATTTAAAGGATACATGTTTAATATCCCTATTAGACTGGGTCTCATACACAGTGTTTAAGCAATAATGAGTGCAAAAGTTACCATTATCTTTCCATGCAGTAACTCTTATAATGCTTCCCAAAACATTATCTTGTAGATGTGTGTGACTTTGAGGAGGGCAGCTGTTACTGGCAGCAGCAGAGCGACGATGACTCGGACTGGGTCAGAGAGACGGGCTCCACACACAACCCCCACACCGGGCCGGACAGCGACCACACCACCAACACCCCCACCGGACATTACTACTTCCTGTCCTCCTCTACAGACGACCTCCAGGGACAGACAGCTAAAATGTCTTCACCGCTGTACCCTGCAGGTGAGACAGGACAGATGATTCACACAGGACCAAACATTAAGTTGAACGTCTTACAAAGAAAATACCTGATTTAATGCATTTGAATACAATATGATTAAAGGGTTTGACTTTAGGATGTATAGGATCTCCTCTCCCTGCCCAATAATCTTGCCTTTAAGTTCATTAAACATACAGTGTCTTCATCCCTTATAGTAAAACATTTGAATTCAAAAGAAAAATGACTGACTGTCATATCATTAATGAAACGTACTTAGAATAAACTAAACTGAATCAAACTAAAATATCTGGACATATATGCAGTTAAAGGTGTACATTTCTTTCGTTTTTCATGTATCTGATCTGGTTCTCCTTCCTGTGGCCCTTCAGGTAAAGGGGTCTGTGTGCAGCTGTGGTACCACATGTACGGCAGAGGAGTTGGCATGCTGAATGTTTACCAGCAGAGCGAAGAAGGGAAGGAAGCTCTGATTTTCTCTCAGTCAGGAGACCAGGGCCGGCTGTGGAGGTTCGCTCAGGCGTCACTGCTGCCCCGGGTGCAGCCTTACAGGGTGAGTGACCAAGATCCGCAACCAAACAGTCTGCTGATCACACACAGACGTTTTGGGAAAAAGTGATATTCATAGACAATGCTTGAAGGTATAATAAATTACTCAAGTAGTGAACTTAAGAACAAGTTTTTTATTTGTTATGGCATCCAATACATTTTTACTCTTTTACTTTATTACATTTACTTGACAGCTTGAGTTACATGTCTCATATCTCGCAACCTCTCCACATAAAACTGATATTATATTGAAATATAAACTTGTTTTATTTATTTTTGCAAACCCAGCCTTACAGGGTACATAAGTGAACCGCCCCATTAATGGCCCATGCTATTAGTTTAAAAAGAAAAAGGAAAATTACTTTAAACATTTTCCCGTTCCTTTTTTAATGCCTCGCGTCTAGAACTGTCTCAAATTGAGACTATAATGTGATAAAATAAGCCTAAAAATACCTATATAATTCTCATTTTGCTCTATATATATTAATATTAGTTAGCAGTTTAATGTTCCTCGATTTGTGTTTCAGATCGTGGTAGAAGGTGTGAAGTCCGGCCCCACGCAGGAGGGGGACATGGCCTTTGACGATGTGCATCTGACGGACGCTCAGTGTCCTCCTCCGGGACATTGTGACTTTGAAATCAACACGTGCAGCTGGAGCAACCTGGGAGGGGACGTGGACCAGGAGGACTGGCTCCGAGGCAGGGGGGCCTCCACAAACCCCAGCACCGGACCCAGTGTGGACCACACCACCAACTCAACACACGGTAATGATACGGACATCCTATACCTCTGTGTGACCAAATCCAATTAATTTACACAATCAAAAAACTAAATTCAGTTGTAAATCACGTCTGCATTTTCACTAAAGAGTAACTAGAACGTTAAAAGTTTCCCAGCACATTATCAACACTTTCCCCTCGTTGCTCTGATGTCCTTAGACTTCAAATTAAAAAAAAATCTGCCTCAACAAATTCCCAAATATATATACTAATATTATTTTCAATCCACATCTTCTAACAAACATAATTTCTGATTATAAGTACCAGATATGCATTCATTTTCATAATCTTAACCCTTTCAATGCCAGTTTGTACAGTACATAATGTCAGTGTTGTTTTTTATGAAATGCACTGCTCCAACAAAAATGTAATTATTTACAGTATACAAAATGCTAGAGGGATTATATTTGTTCACATTCTAGGATATGACAGTGATTAGTTACATCCATTTTAATGCATTTTTATCTTTTGTGCGTGAAACAAAACAGTAGTACTTGTGAAATGTGTGAGAATGGCTCAGTCTGGTGGAAATTGTAAAAATTACACTTTGGAAGCGTTGGCTATATATATATACTAGTTTGAAGTGATGTTGACTATATCATGTTATATAATAAGCTTTACTTTCTATCAGGTATATTGTTTGATCTTGTCATGTTTCCACCAGGTTACTATCTGTATGTGGATAACTCAGTGGGCGAGTGGGGGGACAATTCCTTCTTGATCAGCGACGTCTTCCAGCCGGCCACTAGAGGTCACTGTCTCACATTCTGGTACCACATGTATGGCAGCCACATTGGGACTCTCAGAGTTTACACAAACGACAGGTAACGAGCAGTTAGTGTCTAATGACGAGAGGAACATAAATCATGAACCGTACTCTTAAAATGATTTAACTTGTGCTGCCCTGTCTCATAGAACAATGCATTTAGGTGGCAACGAAGAAGGGATGCTGAAGTGGATTGAGACAGGAAACAAGGGAGACAGGTGGAAGGAGGCCAGTGTGACTGTGAAACATAATGAGGCATTCTGGGTAATGAAGTATTTTTGTTTTATCTATCAGAACAAATGCATGTATGAGAAAAATCAGGGTTTGACGTGTTGGTATTTTCCAGCTGTGGGAAGTTATCAACTACATTTACACAAGAACTGTAATATAATTTAGACTTGGTTTGACTTTTTATGCTACTTTATTTATATTTAAGAGGGAAATTATGTACTTTTACTCCACCACTTGTACATTTTTTATTTTAAGATTTGACAGTATCTAGTCCAGATATCTTGTCACATTTCAGATGCCTTTGAGTTTGACTTCTAAACTCATTTGAATGTTTGAATGAGGTAATTGTGTTCAACATTTCATTACAAATATTTAGATAATAGTCCCATAAATATCAAAACAAAATGAATGAAGTGTTTTTCCTCATGTGATATCTGACATTTCTGATTTGTATTTTGACATTAAACGATCTTTTTGTCGCAGTTTGTGTTTGTGTATCAGCGGGGGATGAATCCAGGAGGGGACGTTGCTCTTGATGACATCAGCGTCCGCCCTGGCGGCTGCTACTCAGAGCCCCCCATCGGCCCTCCTGATGATGATAATGGTAACTTGACACCCATTTGACCCTCTTAAACTGGCATACATTCAGCAAGAGAAAGGAAAATGTATGTTCTGCAGTGTTATTTTCCCATTAAGTAATGTCAATAAGAAAAAAACTATTTATCCAAAAATCATTAGCACACATTGATATTAGTATAAACAAATCATTTATGTCTGCATTATTAACCAACTTTTTTTTTTACCCTGTCAACAAATCCCATTATAGTCTTTCATACTTTGTGCCTGTTTTCTAGCACACCTTGCTATGTTGTTTACAGATTGTGTTTTTAATGTATCACAGTAACACACAGTTAGCCCCTCATATGGAAGGATGACACTTAACTTTCCCACGGACTCATTTAGTGGCATTCCTCAACTTGAATCAGCTTTAATTAAGAGATGCAGATAATGATAAGACTCATCGGAAGCTGATGCCAAACAAATGTGTTTTATTGTGTTTGCACATGAGTTTATCCTGCCAACTACTGTTTGTTATCTTTGTGAGCCATATCTGATTATTGTTACACAGAAATCAGATAATCCCGCTACCACCCGCGTAACACCCTTTTTTCCACCTGAAACGTACCTCTAATAATAAATAATGTCACAAAAGAATAGTTGAATATTATTTAGAAAAGGCTATTAATATCAATGTGTCACTGTAGTTCTTAGCAAACATTAGACAAAGAGGAGGAAGTAGTGCATTCGTTACAGACTTTCCGCAACAGGTTAACGTGTGCGATATTGACAAAGACATTGAAGTCAGATGTTGTGTTTCATCTTGTTTCTGTGTGTCTGCAGACATGATGTCGGCAGGTCTGGCTGTCGGTCTGACTCTGCTGGCTGGAGTTATCATCTCCATCTTCCTCGTAGTGCTGAACAAGAACAGGCGGTGTAGCACAATGTACAGAGTTGTTTTTAAATACATATTTACTTATAAAGAAACACCAAAGAATGCCGGTTTATTTTGACAGGTGACATTTCTGCTGTGGTGTGTTTCAGGAATCAGCTGATGATTTTAAATGAAGACACAATTGACCAGAACGCTGAGTTTGACCTCTTTGACTGCAAAATACAAGTAAGTAGCCGAATGTATCAATAAAACATATTATCCATCCTTCAAGGAGCGCAGATTATTAAATACAAATCTATTTTTTTTCCCTCCAGGGCACAGAACATGGAACTCAATCAGACCTTTCCTTCTATAACAATCTGTATAACCCCTCGTCAAATGAAACTGACACCACAGTGACTGCATCTGATGCCTAGTCCAGATCAATAACTCCATGAATAAGGAGTCGAACGAGCAGTGATGAGTTGATGAGAAGTCAACTAACTCTGAGTAAAATATGTTTTGAAAAGCTTTTAGTGTTATTATATTGTTCATTGTGACGATTATTTTTTTCTTTACTGCTGAAACTGGAAATACAATTCTCTGTTTTGTAAGAATGTATACATAGATACAATAAACTGGCTTAATTTTCAAGTTTATAGCTTTTTGTGTGAGATTTGGCCAATGCAATAGCAGAGCAACTGTGCAAGAAGGAGCCACAACATTTAACAGAGCTGCAGTTGAATTCAAAATCAGAACTATACTTTCATTTTGCTGAAGGCCAGATTTTACTTGCTAAATTTCATAGGGAGATATTGTACTTTTCACTCCACTACCCACAATCGTTAGTTACTAGTTACTTATCGAAAGAAGATTACATAATTGTTAGGGCCTCTAGAGTTGTTAACATTTTTCTTGTAAATGTATTTTGTATTTGAATAACTGTTTGTGGCTCATAGAGGTAAACATTTTCACATTTCGCAAAAAAGACAAGAGAAATAAAAAGATGAACGATAGAGAAAAATCTTAAAAATAACAACACAAATGGATTTGTGTATCAAAACACAGAGGGGTGAGATCAAAATGGGTGTGGTCCGAGCAGAGCATGAAAAGGGGCCAAATCATTATCAAATGTTACATCTCTGAATATGAATACTCTCATATTTTTTGATATTGCTTAAAGAAATGTAAATAATAATAATAATTTTTAATATGTATATTCCATGGGATTCTATGGTATCAAGTTCAGGTTTCTTGTTTTCATGTGCACAACAATTACAGAGAATCAGTCAATGGCAGTGCACATCGGATCCTAAATCTCTCAATGGAGCTCAACAGAGCGTCTGGCTGGAAAAGTGTCAGCATATTTTTTGTCACACCTGCTCAGAAGTCTCAACACCAAGACTCTTCAGCTGCTCGACGCCAATCATTGCCACGTGTTTGTAGCCTGTCCAAAAGAAAACACTTTCTCAAATAAGATATAAACAAAATAAATGGCTTTATTTGGGACAGTAATTACTTTTAGGACGACCTCCTTTTAAGGCCTTAATATTGACATCCGCAAATATTCAAACTAAATACTAATCAAGTATGTGTTTTACTGCCTAAACCATGGTAACATAATATTGTTTATTAGTTTTATTATCAAATTGTAAGAATTACCTTCTTCATTAGGCTTCAGGGATTGAAATGTGGACATTTGGGAGGTGTGGCAAATGCATATATTCAGAAACCCCTTATTTTATTAAAATGTACATATTTATTTACCTCCTTTTTTTCTTCTTTCTACTACTTTATTCTACTGTTCACAGGTGCTTTGTGTCCTCTATAACATATTTCCCGTTTCATTCATCTGTCGAGATTTTCCAGCACTATAGTTGATAGATTTGTGCGAAAGTTGATCGTGTTTGCAAATATTTTTGAACTGTTTTATTGGATAGGAGAACCCAGAGCCATATGGCGCTGGGAGAACCTATACTTTAAAAAATGGGCGCAGTTGTCCTTTACGTTACATTCCACAACTGTCTGCAGTGGGTGTGGAACAAACCATTTGCATCTTCTTTTGAGGGGGGGGGGGGGGGGGCGCAAGAGGCTCTGCTTTTGCTGTAATTCAATATATTGTATACGATTTTTCAATATTCAACAGTAATGGTAATATGCAATGCAGATACAACGTATAATTTATTAATTGTCATGCGATACGCTTTAATTGACATTCTCAGTAATACAAACAAACGTAGATGACACCACAGTTCCGCTGTTTCCCTTCCACACAGCAGCTTTAAAAAAAAGCGAAGATTTCCAGGATTTTCAGGATTCAAAAGTTTAGCAATGTTCAATTTTTGAAGCTGAGCTGGAAGCGTCATCCAATCAAATCCCGTTTATGCAAATCTGACAGTACAAGCGCTAGCCAATCAAACCGCGTGCAAACTGGGCCGCAGTTCATTTCCTCATATTCCAAACGAGAAATTACGGTAGCAAATCACCCGGTTCTTTACGACCAGAACTATTTACCGAGATACAAACCGGAGGAACCAGGCATGGAGGGAGGTGGCAGAGACAGTGGGTGAAACTGGTAGGTTTTCGCCTGTTTGGGGAGTTTATATATATTGCTCGCATAAAATCCCCGGGGTTTTTTGCTTTGTATGTCGGGGGCGGGAGATTCATGTGATTGGTTGTTGGTCGCGTTGCTCGCAAAAAATCCCCAAGCTCTCAGACACGCCCAGCTCCAAGATTTTCAAGATTTTTTCAAAGCTGCTGTGTGGACGGGCCGTTAGTATAACTAACGCCCCAGGTGCCTTTTATAATTTATGTTTTGATTCAAAGACACACCTTCCTCGCACATTGTTCACGCTCTGACAACCACTTACACACCATGGATGTTTTATCACACACACAAGAATTAAAAGCAAAAAAAACGCCCGCATGCCCTCTCACCCACGTCAGAAATGGTACAGTCCAACAGAGAACGCACCAATCAGGTTGCGTGTGACTGAACATAGAGGGCTCGTCCAGGAAGCCGGTGAGCGGGGGGAAGACGACTTGGAAAAAAGAACAATGGGAGTAGAAGTAGAAACCCTTAGACCAGGAGACGGTAAGAATTGTAGCATTTTTATTCATTTACCCAACAAAATAAATATATTTCACTCGGTTTTTTTCAACCACCTTTTATTGTGTCTCATTTCAGGAAGAACCTTTCCACAAAAGGGACAGACTGTGTTCGTGCACTACGTTGGTAAGATCTAACGTTGATTCAAAAATGATCGGTCATAGGTTGTTCAATTGGTGAATCTTTTATTTATGATAGCTAATATAACCCGTTTACAAATCAACCTGTGGTCGATTACAATCTCAAACAGCTGGTGTAGCTTCAGATCGTGGAAATGGCGTACTGGCTTTGGGTTGAGTCAGTGGGTCGGTGACGCTTGCATGTCTCTTACGGAAATATTAGCATGAACACGCTTAGCTTAGCACAAGGACTGGAAACAGGCAAACAACTAGCCTAGCTCTGTCAATAGTTAAGAATGCTAATCTGAAATCCACATGTTGGTCATTTAATACTTCATATATCGTTTGTTAAATCTCTGCGATTATTAATAGCTAACAGTATCGCTTACCTTTGATTCCCCGTCATTAGGCTAACATAAGCTAACCGTGCTGTATGTTTAGCTACATATATATATATATTACATTCAAAAAACATTCCTTTACCTGTTTTAAATTTAAATGAATGCAATTGAAAAATAAAGCACACCGAGCGAATGAAGGAAGAAGAAGTACTCTCGTTTACTTGAGTTAAAGCAGAAATACCACAACGTGCGAATACTTAGTTACAAGTAAAAGTGCTGAATGGCAAATGTTATTCAAGTACAAAAGGTATCCGCATCAAAATATACTCAAAGTGCCGAGATTAAAAGTACTCAATACGCAGACTCCTTGGTGCTGACTTTGCAAAATAAGTAATAATGTTAACAAGTGTTGTTTTTCCTGTTACAGGCACGCTGACAAATGGAAACAAGTTTGACTCCTCCAGGGACCGAGGACAGCCCTTCAAATTCAAGATTGGACAAGGACAGGTCATCCGAGCCTGGGATGAGGGTGTAGCTCAGGTGAGGCAGAGGAGACCTTCACACATGTCACTCTTCATGATGGTTCACTCATCTTTTGGGTAGGCCCTGTAATGGGGCTGGCCAAAATGGCAAACTATTTATATTTTAATATCATTTACAACATTGCTGAAATGCAATATTTGTCTACAATTGCAAGGCATTTAAGCTATACACCTGTGCCACCTGCTCTTCATGTCATGGTAATTCCTATTAAGACATGGGTTATTCCATACAGCTGTGAACTGTTGTTGCCTAAGGTTTTTCAAACTGACCACTGACATCCTTTATGGTTAAATCAGTTGTAACATAGCTGAAAGCAGAAAAGTCAGCTCATTGATTCAGCTGTTTCTGCTCTTAATCATTCTGATATCTGCAGACTGCTCGTGTTAGCTACCCAGCAAGTAGACACTAACTGAACACAGTAAAACCTGCTCTCTATCTGTCAACTTCCACCTTACCAGATATAATATCTCCTTATAAACACAAGCTCAGCAGCACTCTGCTCAGTTTGCGGTCTTCTTTTGGGCCATTACATTTGCTAAGAGAAAGTGTTGGCTACACATGTGACAGCCTGTAATCTGCAGCAGGTGCCACGGTTTAACTATTCATGTATTCATAACAGCTGATATTGCCAAATATCACCCACATATTATTTGTAACTGAGCATAACCCTTTTTTCTTTCTTTTTTTTGCAAGCCGCCACAAATTAATTTTATATGAACTGCCCAGCCCTGCAGTGCAAATGGTTGAATGTGTTCTGGGACTGAAGTAGCTTTCCAGTCAAAGCACAACTAACAAAATGGGGGCAGAAAAGGAAAAGACGTGATTCAGTCATGGGGGTTAACCAAATAATTGATTTGCACTGTGGGAATTTTAGAATGCAGTGTTTTTGGAGCTTTAGGTTCCTCAACAGAGATGACAAATATACGAATCACCCATTTTACATCAGACCATATTGATAACTTTTATGTAACTCGCTCTTCCTTTATTTGACAGATGAGCGTCGGCCAGATGGCCCGGTTGACGTGCTCGTCGGACTACGCGTACGGAGCGAGAGGATTCCCGCCCGTCATCCCAGGAAATTCCACTCTCATCTTTGAGGTGGAGCTGCTGAGTATCAGCTGAAGTTGAAGGTTGATCTTCAGTTACTTATTCCACCAACATCCATCACAAATAACTGTTGATTAAAGGTGCTGTCAATAGCATTTATAAACATGTATTAATCATTGTAGACATCCTTTTGATATCTTGATGATGGAGACTAATTAGACTAATGTCGGCAGTATTGATGGTGCATAATTGACACCTTGAAAAACATGACCCAGTACATCATTTTGAGAAATATGCCTTTTTCTCCCAGGATTCATGTGGCCTCCATTTTTACATTTGTATGATAAATCTTAAAGCACATCACATACATAATGTAACGCCGGCAAAAGACAATGAAACATTGATTAGAAAGACTACTGTGTTGTTTTTTTGCATGTGCCATAAACAAGAATATAACTACTGAATCAGCATAACAAATATTTTAATATAATGTCTCGGAAGTAGTGGAATGATTAATTTTAAATAAATGCACTTGAAAGAACTTTTAATGAAGAGCTTATTTGTTCCCTTTTTTTTGCATTAATGTATCCCTCCATCAGATGTATTGATTTGACGGCTCGAAACTTTGACACAATGTTAAGAAGCGCTTGCAGACAAAAAACGGCTTGTGTTTTCATTTTTCATCCCTCCTTGTGTTGCCTTTTGACCATATTACATTTTGAAACCTGACCCTAACACTATCAAGTGTCCTTGTGTTGTCATGCTTAAAGTTTATTTTATTGTGTCATCCATTAGAAATGTTTTTCTGGGGTATTGCATTCTTGCATTAAAATATATGAAAACAATCTGAGTTGTCCAATTGATCTTTCCTTTGAAAACGTTTAGAGTTATCCCCAAGTAAGTTAAGGATGTGTAAATGTATAGCTGATAAAGAATAACATGTACATTCCTCTCTTCCCGAGTACTAAATATGTTGTGTTTTTTAAGTTTAATTATTTAACAGTGTACTGACGATGGCCCACAGCATTCTCAAAAAAGCTCCTCCCTAAGATATAACGAAATTATTTGTAATCAAATGGCTTCACGTGTCTAGTTATAAAGGATGGTTGTGTCTGAGGCCATCTAGTGTGGAAACCTGTGAATACATTAGAGACCTACATGCTGGTGCCTTCACTTGCTCCCTGTAATCTTTAGTTTTAAAGCCTCCTGTAGGCAAGCGTTTCAAAATAGGATTCGCTACAAACAATGAACCGATTTTCATGTTTTGCCATTACATTGCATTTAGCTGACGCTTTTATCCAAAGCGACTTACAATAAGTACATTCGACCAGGAAGACACAACCTTGAAGAAAACAGAATCATATAAGGTGGCGAGGGTTAAAATGTGTTTTTAAGTATGGCAATTTGCATTTTACATTATGACAAACCCCTTTTCAAATATCCAAACAATTCATTGTGCAAAATGTAATAAATTCTTGCATTTCAAAGTAAATGCACAAATCTAGAAATAGTGAGAATTAAGAGACTGGAGAATAAACAATCTTGTGCTCTTGTAAACAATGTCTTCAAAAAAGTCATAACCGAGCATAAAGCCTTTTAAGTAAAAAAAATCCTCCACAACTGCTTTAATAATAATACATTTATTTTGTAAGCGCTTTTACAGGTGCTCAAAGTCGCTTTTCAAAGGTAGTAGAAAAAAAGGTTTTGGGTTGATAATGAAAAGTGAAGATTCCCACTGCACTTGAAGGCACCGTTTGGTCCAGGCTCTCATCACCGAGCAGCGGTGTTTTATTCCTGAGACTGAATTGACTCACAGATGATCTGCGGATAATCCAAACCTCTATCATAAACATGGCGCAAATGTACCGTTAGTTTAGATTAAGTCATCATTTTCTTTTACTTTTTCTCATAAAACGAGTGGGCACTTTTTTTCAACTTCACAAATCGCAATTTTGGACTTTCCCTGTCAGAAGCGCAAACTCATTGCTTCAAATTAAATGTTTGAGCATTTAACATGCGTTACGAGCTGAGGGGCAGGATGGCGATGACTCTGACCAACACATGTCATCTCCTCACAGGACTAGTTATTGTTTTCCAGTTACAAATAAGCTTCATGAAGCTGAAATCCGTGTATGGTAAGTAAATAAATATGTCTTGAATCTGCTAATACTAAAGTAAAATATTATTTGTAAGTCATATTATGTATGTATCAGTCGGTACACTAAACTAGCTAACATAACTAATGATCAACTATAGCTTCAAAGTTTCCTATGGTTCTGCGTCATATTTTTGTTGGTTTTACTTGTAATTAATGTTATAAATATTGTGTTAATTTATAATACCCTCTTTGAAGATACCGGGGGAATACATTGACATTTCAGTGTCCGGTAGTTGTTGGAGCCATTTGCAGCTTTATGGGCAGTGTGTTGTGTTTTTTTAAAGGTTTTCTCTGAAGCATCTGGGTTTGTTTTTACCTGGTTTGTGCCAGAACTTGTAGCTATTTTCTGTGGCAGACAACCCTTAACCTTACAAATGTGTATTTCCAGTTCAAAAGAGTGAATGAGCTGTATTGAATTGCATAATAAGTCTCACTTGTGTTGATCTACAGACCATTTAACACAATCTGAGTGGCAGTAATTGAACCGTTAGTCCATAATAACCAATAAAAGCTCTTGGTTACAGATTATGTAGCATCAGAACACAGGGCCACCGTGTGACAGAAATATAGACACAACACCCACGTCAGCCCGGCCTCACATGCCTGGTCCTGGATCTGCTGGTGTGAAGAATGTGAAGCATGCTTTCACCCTCCGCTGTGAAAAGAGAAATTAGGACGCTCTGTTGTCACTGGAAGAGTGGGGGGGGGGGGGGGGGCACTGACCAACAGGATCGCCACATGGCACCCACCGGGGGTTTGTTTATGTACTTATGAGAGTGCGAAGAGGAGAGGCAGGAGTTTGTTTACTTATGTTTGAGACGTCCATAGAGGCATTCTCCACATTCCCTTAACACACAGTTTCCTTTATTTATGTCCTTCTATAATATGGAAGTTAAAAACGTCATTTGTTCCCCATCTTACATTTACAGTATATGTTGTGTTTCAGTTTCCAAGCTCTTCATGGAAGCTTTATGTTTAACTGGAGTGAAACATGTGTGCATCATTTTAAACTAATTTCCCCAAAGTGGAGCATGGCAGATTTGGTACCTTAAGATATATAGAAAAGCAACTATAAGATTAAAAAAATATGAATTCAATGAGTACAAATAAGAGCTTCAAAATGTGTCAACGGAAAGAAAATGAAGCGGCCTCTATTTTGAGATTTAAATCACTTTTTGGAAAAAATGAACTTATCTCCCCTTGTTTGTTCCTCAGGAGTGTACCACGCTGACCCCCCGGGACTGTCCTCTCCAGAGGGAGCGTGGTATGAGGTCACGGGGAACAACAGGCCCACCGAGAGGAGTCCCCGGGCCCCTGGCTGGGCTGCAAACAAAAGGGGCCACTACAGAGACAAGCACCAACCAGAGGAACCAGACCCAGAGCTGCTGATGGAGGAGGGACACGACAACTCCACTCAGATTGTGGTAAAGATATTTACCGAAAAGAGAGGTTTAACAGCTGAAGAAGTACAATTTGAAATATTTTAATAACTGAAAGTAACTGAATGTATTCAGTTTACGATTATAATGGCAGTTCTCGCGGATGAAAACTTGACAGAAATAGTTTAAATGTTGGTCTGAAATAACCTTATGGATTAAACTGTTCAATATGGTTATGATATAAATAAATGTTATACATAAACAGCTTACATTTTCTTTCCTGTAAGTACATGTGATGACATTTGGAGAATATTAGGCATTTTCTGTTTTTCATGTTTAATACATACAAATAATTGGCAAGAAAGACTAGAGGGAACAACTAAATGCAAGTATTTTAGTTTCTCAAAATGGTTGTCCTCTTTGGAACAAGAATCTGAAAATACCGGAAATCCGCAACTAACATGACTAATTTATATTATTTCTTAACTTAAAGGGGACCTATCATGCAAAATGCACTTTTGTACGTCTTTTATACATGAATATGTGTCCCCGGTGTGTCAGGGAACTCACCAAGTGTCAGAAAACACAACCCTCTCTCTTTTCCTCCATACCCAAATCTCTAAAAACGGGGCTGCAACGGAGCTGATTATTATTTGAATTGTTCTGACGTGAGAAAGGGGTGCTCCGCCTATATGAGCAACTCTCCACCTATCAGGGGAATGAGAGACCGCTGGAAAGTGCTGGAGACGCTGTAGTTCATATGCCAGGCCTGTAAGTGGCGCTGTCGTCTGCCACAAAAGGAGAATCAGCCCTTGCAAAAACAGGGCTGGAAAAGAGCAAATAGAGCGAAATGAGGCATGGCTGAAATGCATGATCTGTTTGGTATTTTAAAAAAAAAACTTCACAGACATGTTTTATATAGGTATGGCCCTACAATATATTATTCAAATATGGCATGATAGGTCCACTTTTTACTTTCCATATCTGTCAAAAGTTAAAACTCATAGCCTCACTTGCATTGGAGCTCACTTTTTACAGCTCCTTCCTAAAACACATGTCGTTTTTTTATATTCATCTTCACATAGTATTTTTTTAATGTTGATTTTAAAGCATTTCAATCCGTGTATTTTTGGCAGGATATTGACCACGCCTACTACACATCCAAAGTGTACGGCTCTGGAGACGGCAGAGATCTGTGGGTGAAGGTGGAGGAGGAGGACGAGGTGAAGCTGTGCGGCCTCCTGTCCAGCACCCACAGGCAGGCAGAGGTAACACAGCGTAGGAAGGAAGGGACCTTCAAATAATATTCAAAATAAATGTTGAAGAAGTTTGATTCCAATTGATTTTGAGACATTGATATAGTGTGGCTCATCATATTACAGTTTATATTTATACTAGAACATAAGCTGGGTTAACTCAGTAGCATTACAGCTACTTTTTTACAGGATTAAACATTCTGCTTTGTCTGCTCAGGGTGTCCGCGGGGTCTTAAAAAGTATTACAAGTTGATAAATCAATTTTAAAAAACGGCATTTTCCAACGTATTAAATGTTGTAGCTTGTTTTCAATAAGTATATAAATTGTCCAAAGAGGTTGTATTCTAAAGTCTGCCTGAATGTAATCATTGCGTAGGTGTGTGTGATTATGTGTAGTTTATTTATGGCGTCCCGTTGGATTTGACATAATCTGAACAGGACATCGCACGCTCACTGCTTGATAGCGCGCGAAGGTCCGTTTACGCCGGTTGTTAAAACCTGAATCAATATAGATGTTTTTTATTTTAAAGAAAATTCAGATTGAACATAGTAAAAAACTGTAAATTATAGTGTCCGTCCAAAAACTCTTTTTTCTTTTTTACTTATAGTGAAAACACTGTTGCTTGCAGATGTTGTGGTTTTGGACCCGCCGAAGGGTCCGTGGGGCTTAAGACAGCGTTATGGGGAAATGCAAGTCTGCGTCCAAATGATTGGAAGATAAGGAGGAAGGACAATCAATACTGTATATAGTAAATGTGTGGTGTGTCGCCAATGTAACCGGTTAAAACTCGAAGTGGCGATGAGGTCTTGAAATGTATGGAAAGGGTCTTAAAAAGGTCTTAAAAGGTTTTACATTTGACTTCAGGATTCCTGCATATACCCTGCTGCTGCATAAGTGTATTTTGACCATCTTTAACAAACAGTTAATAACAGTTTTTCTCTCTCTTTTCCAGAGAGTGAATCTCTCCTTCGACTTCCCTTTCTACGGACATATACTAAAGGAAATCACGGTGGCAACTGGAGGTAAATCTTTAACCACACGTCTTGAGTCGAGAGCTCAGAGTCATGATGAGGCTCTTCATTCAAAGCAGTTGGAGATTTCATCTTTATTTGGGCTACAAATACAGCTACATATGAATACAGACATTTTGGACTGGACGGGAGCAAGCTAAGCATTTAATATCAAGATCAAAAAAGACGACCAAAGTCAATATGTTACTTGTATACAAAATTAAGTTTATTTTTGGTACTAACAATTTAGATAAGCTGATTGAAGCCCAAAGAGTCTGGACGCTGTTTCCTTTGGTAGCTTGAACGTGCTCTAATTTCACTCTTTCAAAGCTGAACTAACCCTCATGCTAACCTCTGCGTGTGTTCCTCTCCCAGGATTCATTTACACCGGAGATATAATCCACCGGATGCTCACAGCCACTCAGTACATCGCCCCTCTGATGGCTAACTTCGACCCGAGTCTGTCCAAAAACTCTACTGTGGTTTACTTTGATAACGGTAGTAGACACTGTCATTTCTTCTTGTGTGGAAAATTGATCTTAAATGCAATTCAATCAGGAGGAGAGACTTAGTTTGTAGTTGATAACATTTGTATTGTCGTATATGCACAATAGCGTTTTGGAGATTAGACCCCATCATACTGTGATGAATTAAGAGGGAGGAGAAGCCGACTAGAAAGAGAAACCCCCCGGGGTCTAGACACTGGTGGTGGTGAGTACTAAGGAAAAATAAAAGTCCGGAGTGATGAGGGTTCTTCTGGGCTGTCCTGCCTTGGATCTGAAAAACTGGAGGTGGAGGAGGGTTGCATCAATTCTCTGAACGATGCTGTCAGGGGAGAGAAAGAGCGGATTTAAACGTTTTGCCAGGTGTGCTGTGATTGGCTGTGGGGAATAAGAGGCAGCCGATTGGTTTAGCTGGGGTAAATTGCGCCTTTGCTTATTGAGAAAGGGGCGAGTGAGTGAGGGAGAATTGTGAATGAGCACGTGGGAACCAGTCTTCCTGAAAGAACTTGCGCTGAGCTTCATTTAAATGACTGTGTTCATGCATGTTCCCCCTGTAGGCACTGCCCTGGTGGTTCAGTGGAACCGGATCCACCTCCAGGACGACATCAGTCTGGGACCGTTCACCTTCCAGGCCGCTCTGCACAGCGACGGACGCATCGTGTTCGCATACAAAGAGGTGACATGTCCTCCCTCCTTCTTGTTCTCCTGTTAATGCGACACTCGTTTAGTTATACAGATTTATTTTTCAAAGATTCCTTTAGACATCAGCGACATCAGCTCTGAGAATCATCCTGTGAAGGTGGGCCTGTCGGACGCTTTTGTGGTGCTTCATAAGATCGAGCAGATCCCAAGTGAGTGGCACATTTGGTGTTTTAAAACTTTATTTTCCTGCCATAGTTTTGCCAGCCAACTCTTTAAACAATACTCTAAATCTCACTAGTTATTAACGACATCATATCCTCTCTGACACGCTGCAGATGTTCGTCGGAGAACCATTTATGAGTATCACAAGGTCGACATCCTCAAGTCCAAAATATCCAATTCTACAGCGGTGGAGATGCTCCCTCTCCCGAGTAAGTACAACCTTTAAATTACTTTTAAAATACATGTTTTGCAAAAATTCACAGTTTGCATTTGTTTCCGCTCAATCGTAGAAACTGAATAACTTGTGATGACAATACCAGCAGGAAGCTCGGTGTGCATTTGGCTTTAACTCACAGAAGCCGCTCTTCCTTCTCGCTCTTCCTCCTCGCTCTTAATCCTCGCTCTTCCTCCTGGCTCTTCCTCCTCGTTCTTCCTCCTCGCCCTTCCTCCTCGCTCTTCCTCCTCGCCCTTCCTCCTCGCCCTTCCCCCTCGCTCTTCCTCCTCGCCCTTCTCTGTTTTCTTTATTCTCAGCGTGTCTCCAGTTCTCCAGCTGTGGTCCATGTGTCTCTTCTCAGATCGGCTTTAACTGCAGCTGGTGCAGTCGGCTACAAAGGTAAACTGGAAATCCCTCAGAGAGCACAGGCCCACTAAATTCACTTTAATAAAAATACATCCTGCGCTGCTTTAGAGTACACAGATGTCCAATGAAATGAAAATGGTATGAAATACAAAGAACGTGAATAGATTTTAAGGGAACATATTGCACTGCTAAAGAAGATGGTCACGTGATGAAGATATTAACATACTGTGTCTTACTGTTTACTCGATTTTAATGCACTATTATATTTAAGCAATAGCTCACGACAGGCCGTGGTATATGCTCAGTATATCACAGCTAAGGGGCGTGGTTCGGCCCGACGAAAAGCAAAGTGCAGGCAGTTTGCTTTTCAACCCAACTGTATACAGTTTTTCTCAGACGCGGAGGGATACTGACTTGTTGTGAAAAGTAACTACAATTCTACCCGTGGTATACGCTCAGTATATCACGGCCAAGAACCAATCAGATTGCTTGACTTGACTTGTCCGTTTTATAAATATATATATATATATATATACCATGATATATACACACGTCTCTTGTATTGAAGTTACTGCTGCACATGTTCTTCTTGTCTGTACTGGCAGCAAAGGTCCCTTCCTAAAGTGATTTCCATTTAAGGGATTCATTAGATCTCTCAATGTCCTTTTTGGTAGGCTATATATAAAGTCAGGAAGATACACACTTAATCAGATTAACTCAGAAGCCTCACTTTAGCTTGGCTGAATTCTCTCAAAATGAGGAACGCAGATACATTAAAATAGTTTTGGCAAAGTGTGTCCTTGCAGCCATTACAAACAGAGCAGTACATTTCCAGGAAACACTTCCTCGCTTTTCAACGAGGAGCAGGTGGGTGTAGTACTGGGATATACCTGAGGCAAATATGGACATACCCTTTAGGTAGGAACCAATTTATGTAAGCTCTGTTTCTCTCTTGCTTTACTACATGTGGAGCTATTCAATATGTAAAGAAACATAACATTTGGTTGTGATAAAGCTTTATTGAGATTTGTCCCGTAAACACTTTGTCTTGACCCTGAAATCACAGCTCATGTACGTATTAATATCTACTTCCTTTCTCAGATGCTCCAGTGGCTTTGATCGTAACCGGCAGAACTGGGTCGACTTCGGCTGCCCGGAAGAGGTTCGGATTATTCTAGCATTTTAATAAAACTACAGAAAGTCAAATTCAGTTGAAACTTGTGTCTGAGTTGACAGCCGTTTGTTTTCCAGAGGAGAGATCCCCGCTGTCTCCGGCTCACAGACGTCAGCAACACCTCGTCTCGCCAACTCCCACAAACGACCGCTGCTGTCATGACGACCGCGATGCATCAGAGGACCTCCAGCACGACCCCCGCCCCCCCCCCCGCAGGACTTCCCCCGCCACCCGCCCGCCAACACGCAGCAGCAAGAGCAGAGAAATGATATCCAGTGAGCAGCCTCCAACCAGCAGAGCTGCAGAAGGTCAGCTGACAGCATGCTTTCAGCCATCTAGTAAACAACGTGTGTTACTTAGAAAGTCCTACCACTACTTTTAATAGTCCTTGTTTTGATAGCTTAACATGATGGATTTAGGATCAGATTTCCTTTATTTGTCCTGCAATAAGATAAGATAGAGCTTTATTAATCCCCGTGGGGAAATTCAGTGGTTTAACAGCAACAGGGTGAGGATGAAAAACAGGACAGCACAGATTCAAATGATAAAATAACTATAAAATAAGAAATTATAACATATTGGGTCATATACATATTGATAGGGAAATGTACATTTTTACAACAGCAGATAAAGTAAAGCGAATAGACTTACATATAAACAAATAATAATAACTAAGTATGCACACGTTTTTACTAATAAAAAACACAATCAGTTACAAAAAGAAATAGCAGATAAGTACACCATGGTTAAAGAGGTAGCTGGTACCGTTTGCCGATTGTAAACAAGTTGAAAGAACAAATAAAGGGTGAATTGCACGAGGGTACGTTTTTTATACAGGTAGTGTTATTGCACATCAGGGGATGTAATGTAAACGTAAGAAAAGTCATTACAGTTAAAGTTACAGATTTCAGCTGAGGGCGGGTGCCATCACCATCTAGAGCTCATCCTTGTTGTCTGTGCATGGTAACACAGTGCATTGTGTAAAGGCTGACAGTCAGAGGGTCAACTGGTCAGATATTTCCCAGCCCTCTGTCACAGCGCCATGTTAAATACTGCATGTGTCCTCAGCTGCTGAAGGATGACTCGATGTATGTGTGCGTCTCTGCAGGCAGAGTATAGGACGGCTGCAACGTCCCACTCTAACTAAAGCACTCCGATTTAAGTAGGAAAGGTAGATGGAAAAGCTCTTGATTTTTATTCTTAAAAAACAAGTCCCAAAGTTGATCCCAAATATCTAGAATATTTCCTGGATGTTTTGTAAAGATTTACTTAAAAAGGAAAGTTTGGATAAAATGAAGTGATTCTTTGCAAATGACCGCACACTTTTTGGGGACCTACAACAATGGTTTGTAGTGTAGCAGTGTCTCATTAAAAACTGCTGCACCTCCTCAAAAAGCTTGATTACAGTAAACATTTGCGTTTTAAGTTTTGTTAATTCTTTATTCTTAGATGCTTCTACATGTATGATTAATGACCTAGTGTTTGCTTTGATTTAAAATAGTGTATAATGTCAGACTTTCTTTTTCTAGATGACACAAAGATCTCTCTGCACATCAATGAAGCAGGTAAGTCATTCCCCTGCTGTGTGTCTGATCGACATTTTGGTAATTATTTTCAGCAGTTTTCAAGCAAAACTTAAGTCAAAATGTAAATATTTGCATTCAACCTGATAGTTAAAGCCACAACGTGTGAACTATTCATATGTTTCCAGCGCTGAAATATCTACATGAGCTTCTTTAAGACCAATTATATTGAGTCCTTTTGACGAGGAGATGCACATTGTCCAAGTCTATAACCTATAAACCCTCTCTGTAAAGCCCGACACCAGGACCCCCCCGCAGAGAGCGACGAGCGGCTGCAGACTGGGCTGCTGGCGGGTATCGTCATGGTGATAGTTATTATGGGAGCTGCCGTCTTCATGTCCGTCTACATGTACACCCACCCCACCTGCAGCGCCAGCCTCTTCTTCATGGAGGTCAGTGACCCCAAAACCACAAAACTGAAGCTATGACACACTTCCTCTGCACCCTTCTATGTAAGTTAAATACAAAATATGCCTTTTATGAGTTTTATTATAACATTCAAAAGCCTCTCTTGGCCTAAAAATTAATTATAATAGTGCAATATACTGTGGAAGATGTTTAAGGGACGTTCCGCAGTGCAGAAAAACACCTCATTCCAATACATAAAAGGTATATAGTGCTATGTTCTGGTCTGCAAAGGTTTTCTATATATTATATCGAAGTAATCCTTGAACAAACCCATGTGTTTTTGCTAATTTTTCTGTCGTTTGTTCCCCCTCAGCGGCGGCCCACCCGCTGGCCCATCATGAAGTTCAGACGGGGGTCCGGCCGCCCCTCCTACGCTGAGGTCGAGGCTCCGGACAAAGACAGCGTGGCCGTCATCGACCCCAAACAGTCGTTCGTGATGTCGGACCGAAGAGAGAGCGAGCAGAAAGAAGGATTCATAGTTCCCGACCAGAGGGAGCGCTTCTTAGTGTCAGAGAGCTCCTGACCCAAAACTACGTATCCCAGAAGGCTTTGGGACAGAGCTGGATCACTATGTGAGGGAGACTTATTATTTTCCACATTTGAGCATTAAAAGAGAAAAACACCAAACCTCTATGAGGAAACAGCAAGGACAGAATAATGTATTCTCACTTTGCTTCACATCTGATAAACCGAGAGTATTTAATACATACGAACTACATTTACTTTTCTCAGGTCACTCGTTCGTGTTTACTGCGGCGTCAGAGGTGACGCCGCAGGATGTTTGTTTTCAGACCATTTCTTTCTGAAAGACGTCTGTTATGTGTCGTTCCCACACCTTCTTCACAAGCAGGAATCTCATGTGCGGGTGTCACATCCTCATCTCAAAAATACAGGCTACATTCCTCACCATTACACCCACCTTCATCGGAGCACAGCGTCTCACTGCTGTTTACCTCGGAGAGAAACATTCATACAGTAAGGCAAAGGGTCTTTTTAGAGTTTACTTTATTTTCTGAACTAAGTAATAGAGGCAGAAAACAACATACTGATTGGTTTGCTGTACATTACAACATTTCAAACATACATATCTATATTTATTTTACACATGATACAGTCTAGCAGCAATACTTGTCTACATTATTTCCCATGTATATGTACCCATATTTATGGTATAACGGTAAAAATGGTGTAAATGCAGGTTTTAGACGATCACTTCAGTGTCTTTTCGGTCATTATACAATGTTTGTATAGCTGTTTTCATCAGCATGGT
Organism: Gymnodraco acuticeps; assembly: GCF_902827175.1. NCBI lineage: Eukaryota > Metazoa > Chordata > Actinopteri > Perciformes > Bathydraconidae > Gymnodraco > Gymnodraco acuticeps. The sequence continues at coordinate 678,963 of NW_022989913.1, forward strand.
AAATGGACTACTACTGATGTTAAAAATGAATCTAAATAAAATATTTTCATTAAAACAAGATTTCGTGTCCTCTGCTGTAATACACTAGTGTAATCATTTCAGTTTTATCCCACTTTGTGGAAATAAAAGAGTTTTAAAAGACAAATGTTAGTGATTTTCTGCAGAGCTGAAGGGTTAACCCTCTCCTTTTCACCAGATTAACTCAAATGTTATACGGTAGATGTACATGTTTCAGAGACACACAGCGCTGATCCTGTGTCATTTGAGGCATGTTAGTCTAAATGAAATAAATGAAGGCACGCTGTCCTGCAGGAGCAGGCGAAGGCACTGCTGAGGTCTCGCTCAGAGACTTAGTTTTCCTCTGAGAGAGAGATCAAACAAAAGGCAGAACAAATCAAATTATGCATTAATTTAAATGTATTTTCAAAGACATCGAAGGCTCATTAATAAAATACATCACTTCATATTGAACACATTCTTGTCTCAACTACATCTGTATCTCTTGTTTCTTTTCAATGTTATGGTGTTGAGATAAACAAAAGCAGTGGCTGGTTATTAATGCATCTTTGTATAAAAACGTTTGGACAAGTACGTCATTCGTTTTGTCTCTCCAAAGATTCAAGAATGAGACTACAGTATAACTGCAAACAAATATTTCCGTTACATTTAAGTATATTCACAACAGTTAGTATGCAAACCAAAAAAAAATCTGTTGTAAAATGTTAATCTAAAAACACACTTAAACCATCCAAGTTAAATATATTTGATCCTGTTAGTATAAAGCATTTATGCATGTCCTTTTTGAACAGCATCTACATAAACATTAACTGAGACAATTCATATGTATTGCATCACACAGGCAGTAGGTTTCCTATAATCAGGACACACTCCTACCTTTGACAGGTGGAGCAGGAAGTCTCCTCCTCTGCTGCCTCGATGAGTCCACAGTGACCGGCTGCAAACACACAAGCCACAACACCAGTTGTAATACTTGCCCGAGCTGTTTGACATAACGTTGTGGTAGTCCATAGGAGATGATAATAATTTAATATAGATGTACCATAAATGGAACGGTCCGGGTCTTGGTGAAGCGGGCCTGCTGTGTGTCCACATTCAGGCCCGCACTCTTCAGAGCAGCAATTCTAGCTGAGATGTCAGAAATCTGAAGCAGGAACAACAGAAACATACAACTCAATGTTTGATTAAGATCACACAGATGTTGTTACGGTTGTCTTTCCCCATGAGGCCGACCTGTGTTTCATCAACTTTTCACACAGTCTCTTTCTTAAAGGTCACCTATTATGCAAAATCCACTTTTTCACGTCTTTTCTACATCAACATGTGTCCCTTCTGTGTCAAGAGATTATGAACGTTTCAGGAAAAAAAGATTTGCTCACTTTTTGTCCTGATCCATTTATATAAAAACCTGAAAATGAGCTGATCCGACTTTGGCCACTTTATGATGTCATAACGATTTTTTGGCTTGTGTAACCATTAGCCAATCAGCAACCAAGGTAACCCCCCCCCCCCACCTTATCACCTGAATCTCCTCCTAGAGCACCATTGAGTTCTTTGTAACCAAACATCTCTCAGAGGGGCGTGGGGAGGGGCTCCTTATTTTTCATCTAAAGTAACAGACAGAGAATCAGCACTTTTGAAACAGGGCTGAAACAGAGGGGATTATGGGTAATGCTGCAATGATCCGTTTGGTATTTCAGCCAAACACTTCAGAGACATGTTTTGTATATATCTGAGACCTATAATATGTTGATGAACAACAGTATAATGGGGGACCTTTAATATACAAATTTCAGCTAAAAACAGAGTCATACATGGACCCACCTGCAGCTCAGACTGCTGCACCCTGGCGGCGGCCGAGGCGACCTGCTCCTCCAGGAAGCTGAGCTCCAGGCCGGGCGTGTCGCTGCAGACGCCGCGGGCGACCTCCTCCAGGTCTCCAAGCTCCGCCTCCAGACTGAACACCTCTCCAGCCGCCACGTACACCTGCAGCCAGGGATTTTGGGCCCCATGAAAAGATGATCACATTGGCTACTTAAACATTTTTTTCTTAATGTTCTAAAATAGTTTGGGCCCCTGTCAGTCACGGCCCTTAGAATCACCCCCTTACGGCGCCCCTGCCTGCAGCACGTCCAGGTAAACACAACAGTAACTGCTAAACTTGGTCTTTTAAATTGGAAACATATGCAATTATCTGAATTAAACCCGTTTATATATTGTGTTTTTCTAGGAAAGTCAACTTAGTAGCCCATGGCAAACTATACTATGACAATCTTTAATGACAATTATGTAAGAACATACTATAGCGACACATATTTATAAAAAGGTTTAACAACATACTTTGTTGCAGTTGATTTCAAATATTAAGTTAGTTTCTTCAATAATGACCAAATCGGTCATTATTGAAGAAACTAACTTAATATTTGAAATCACAAATCGTGCATTAACACCATACAACACAATAAAAACAGCTTCAACCGAAACGTGTCATCAGTAGCTTCACACTCTTCAAACAGAGCCATCTGCAGTGAATACATATAAAAAGCTGATCTTACGTTCTCCTCCAGTCTGGAGAACTGCTGGTCCAGTTTCTTGGGGTCGGTGTGGGGGGGCAGCGGGGTGCAGGGTGGGGGGCCGTCTCCTCCCCCCCCCTGCAGCAGTAGCTCCTCAGTGGCATTCAAAACCTTCAGGACCTCCGTGGTGATGCTGCGTAGAGACACCGCCGAGTACCTCTGACACCGAGGAAAACATTTCAATTTCACTAAAAGAAAAAAATACTACACTGGAGTCAGAAACAGGGAGGGTCATGTATGCTTCTTTTCCTAACTGCTTTGCTAATCATGGATATTATATGCAAATGATATAAATATATGCTGTCTATAGGAAATACTGGTTGATGTGGTAATGGTGAATGGCTGGATGTTGCTGTTGTGAGTTATTCGTTTATCACATGAGAGATTTTTTATAAAAAGTGTCCATAAAGCTGAAAACTCATTCACACCATTGCTTTGAACAAACAAAAGGGGGAGGGGGATTTATCATATCCACAGTGAATAACTTGAATGGATGAAATATAATTCATTCAGTGCGACAAGCACATTGAAAAAGACAAAGAAATGAGATGAAAGCATTGAGAGAAGAACGTGTGATAAAGTGAAATGAAGTACAGGCTGCCTTTATAAAGCCAACGCTAGATCTCACCTGCTCCAGCAGAGTGGATATGAACTGAATAGTTTTGTAAAGCTCCAGGTCGCTAGCCTACAGCACACAGAGAACCACAGAAGAAGAAAACACAGGACAGACAGGGGAAGTCAATATCAGGCAGAGTTGTGTTAATAGTTAGTTAGCAAAGGAGAAATTAGCTCAAATCCAGCTACGTAGAAGTTTATAATGCTCAGCCTCTCAGAAACAGAACCTGTTGATATGGAAATATTAGGTTTTTCTTCTCTTTTTATCTCATTAAATTCCAAATGTAAACCTGTAAATGTGACTCATGCTAAGATATTTAAACCACATTAAAAACCAAATTGATAGAACATGAGAGTTATGTGTGTGTTTTTTTGTTGGTGAAAGAAGTTGCATGGTAGAAAACGATGCACTAGAACCCAACTCAACTAGCAGATGCTAATTGACAAATTTAAAGGACAATGTATTAAGATATTTATATTAGATTCAGATGCTTTGAGAGGCCAGGCAGAAGAAAGGCTTTAGCATCAAAAGCTCTGAGCGTGCTGTAATGGACACCCTTGTGTTTTAATGCTTATAAATTCATCTATTGAATTGTTTCTATCTCTTTCAACTTACACACTTAAATGTTATAATCTCAACCTATTGTTAGCGGGGAACATAAAAAGCGTTTTAAGCAGGTTTTGAAACAGCATCGGACTTGTGCTCCTCTTGCGGGGAGTGATCGCCACCTACAGTGATGTTGCATACATTATCAGTGTGCAGAGCGAGGCAAAACATAAAAGGTCTTACATTTTGAATCTCCTCAGGTGAGAGTAAACCGTGAGGAGTAGACGTGCTGCTCTGCTCCATGTCCTCCACACTTTCTTTGGTTTCTTCACGTCTCTCATCTGTTTCTTTAACTTCACGATCCCCCTGTGTCTCCATTGTTGTCCCCTCCTCCAGGACTGCTCCTCTTCTTCCGTCTTGTTCCTCATCACCCACTTCTATTCTCTCACATGTCTGTTTGACCTCAGGTGTCTCTTCCATGGCTGCATTTACGTGTCCTTCTTGTACATCTGTGTCTTCCCCCTCATTCTCATTCCCGCCTGTAGCATTTTCATTCTCCTTTTTCCTGGAAATGTCTCCCCCAATTTGCTCGTTTCCTTTGACGTCGCCTCGACTCTGCGACACCTTTCCTGTCTCCTCTGATACCTTTGTGCTTCGTGCATCGACAGCGCTGTCCTCGAATCCCCCAACTGTTGCACTCTCATCTGTATCCTCCGTTTCTATATTTTCGCTCCTATTTTCCGTAGCTTCTTCCTCTAATGTCCCGACCTGCATGTCTTCCAAAGTCATCATCAACATGCTGCTGATGATCCTCTCGAACTCTGCGTCGTCCACATCGCTGTCTGTTTCTGCGTCCTGACCCTCTTCTTGTTTCTCTTCTACTTCCTCTTTGTCTTGAAGCTTTGCCACCTTTTCATCCACTTGTTGGACTTTTGCCTTGTTTAAGATGACCTCCTCTGTTTTCTCAGCTTGTATGACTGTTTCAAACTCCATCTCTTGTCTCCTCTCTGTGCCCTGTGCTTTTTTAACCGCCTCCTCTTCCAAAATGTCTACTTTTTCGTCACATATGTCCTCAGCTGGTACTCTCTCCTGCATGCAAACGTCTTCATCACTGCTCTCTGTCTTTCTTTCCTCATGTTCACCCATTACATCAAACATGTCCACGTCTAAATCTTCAAATGACTCTCTCAGGTCTCCCACAATCTCTTCCCTCTCAATTCCTTCTTCATTTGCTTCCTCCTCCGTCTCTCCAACTCTCTCCAGCTCATCCTCAGAGGAAGAGAACTGAGAGGCGCTGACCAGGCTGGCCAAATCTCTGAGTCGAGTGTTCTGGACGTCCAGATGTTCCTGCTGCATCTTCCACAACGTCTCCTCAGCCATCGCTTCCTCCGCCTCTTCGCCTCTTCCTACTCGGTCTAACTCATCCTCCGTGGAAGAGAACAAGGTCGCGTTGGCTTGGTTGACTAATCTGCACACTTTCACCGTCAGCTCCTCCTCCTCCTCCTTCTTCTCTTCTTCTTCATCCATGACTCCAGCTCTGTCCAGCTCGTCCTCTGTGGAGGAGAACTGGTTGGCCCGGACTTCTTTCTCTAGCTCACAGAGTTTTGAGTTTAGTCTCCCCACCTTCTCCTCCTCCACGTCTTCATCCTTGTCTTCGTCACACTCCGCGTCACTCTGGCCAACTTTGTCTAAATCGTCATCCGTTGAAGAGAAGTATGTTCGTCTGGAGTGTGCGACGAGTCTGTACAATCTGCTTTCCATCTCCTCATCATCCCCTTCCTCTGTTCTTCCTTCTTCAGGGTCGATCTCCATCCTCCAAAGACCCTCATCTTCCTCATATCCGTCCTGGCTTTCTTGTCTCTCTTCCTTCCTGTGTTCATCATCGCTAGCATCTCTCGCTCCTCCATCCTCAGCCTCTTCTCCCTCTTCTTCTCCGCTGGAGGACTGAGAAAATTGCGGTTGTGACGTGAGCTCTTGCTCCGTCTGATTGGCTCCACTTCCTGTGATGTCACTCTCAAGGTCATCAGACTCAGGGGTCGAGGCTCCAGAGGTCAAAGTGTCCGGGGTCGCAGCCTCATATGTTTGTTGGTAATGGTCGTCTTCCTCGATGTCTTCCTGTGACTGTAAGAAACAATAGAATTCAGAATAAATGTATATTTCCTGTAGTGACTGAAGTCCTACCTTCTGTTATTGTCATGAGATGTGCATTTGAGCAGTTTTCTACATGTGGGGAAATTCGATCCAGCTAGTTATATTTATAGATAGTGAAAATACCCCGCGCACAGCAATGCTTCTTCTCTCACTATTATTACCAATGAGGAAACACAGGACATTTTTTGTTATTTTATATTAAAATATATATATATATATATATATGATATTTTAGTTTATCAGGAATAAAGTTCACATTTTATTATGTTTTTCCTTTTTCGTTTAATCGTATTTAATCAACTTGCTTGATTATTTAATACATCATTTCATTGTTGCTGATCATTTTGAGTCAGTCATTTTAACAGCTCTGTTATTTTTTTACAATGAAGCGAGTTGTAAAGACTTTAAATGCATTAACCTTGACAGGAAATGTGCTATAGAACCATGTTTAACTGTACCATTACTTTAATTATTTTCTACCTGTAATTATTACAAGATTTACAGTAAAGATTTTTCTATCTAATTTCATCTCATCTGTTCTTAGTTTCTTGAAATTATATTTCCTACCCGCACAGAAGAAGACAACTTTTTTTTACTCCTCCTTTTCTTCCGGGATCTCCTCACTTTCAGAACTTCTGGCTCTGCAGCCACCTCTCTCTCCTCTTCCTCTCCATTTCCCTCCACGTTAAAGTTCACGTCGATGATGCTCGTCCCCCTGGAGGATGCCGGTTTCCTGATCTCAGTGGGCACCTTCCTCTTAAAGAGCGCCAGCAGAGATCTGGGCTTCCTCTCGCCCTCCGAGTCGGAGAACAGCTCGTCTCTGCTGCCCGGCAGCTGGAAGGGGATCCCGTCCTGCAGGTTGAAGTTAGAGTCGGCCATCTTCCTGTGGATCTCCTGCAGGACGCCGCCCCACGAGCTGTCGGCTTTGGTTTCGTTATCGGAGCTCACTCCCTCGTAGGCGGACACGACTTCAGCCTCCCTCTCCAGGGCGCTGAAGAACGGGCTCTTCCTCTTCGTCAGCAGGCCGGGGCGGGACACCGACGACACCGCTACCAATGTGAGCGCACACATCATGCAGAAACAGACACATTATTGACAGTAATTTATGCTAAATAAATAAATGAACCAATCAAAAGAAGGATGCATGGTTGGTTTTAAAAGTTAAAGAGCAGTAGGATCTCACCAGCGTTGTCCAGCCGGTCGACACTTTTCCAGGTCGGCAGCGTGCCTCCCTCCTTCTTCTTCAGCGTTTGAGTGCTTTGTATTCGACCGGCAGGATTATTGTCCAGCAGGGAGAAAGCAGAGTGTGACCTCTGAGAGGAGAGCGATCAAAATAAAAGTTATTGTCACACTGGGAGTCTGCAATAAGGTGAAGTTAATAGAGCCTGTTAACAAGTTTAACCAGCAGGTGTCAATAGAAAACCTTTTTGCTCACTTGAGTTGTGTGATATTATATTAATGTGGTTTTTAATTCTCTTATCAAATAGTTTTCTGCTATATTAAATGGCTTATATAAAACCTTAAAATCAAACCTTCTGAGAAATGTAAAATAAAATTCATTTTCTAAACTTATTTTTGTACATAACCACTGGTTTAATCTTTAATAATAACTATAATACCACTTAAAAAATAATTGTTTTGAACACATCCCTGTTCATTTACTGCAAAGTCAAACTAAAGTGAGACGTTTTTACCCAGAGGCCTGGTTGGTGTTCAATGGAGCTGGAGGCTTGATCACAGTCAGGATGATGAGGATGATGATGATGATGAAGGTGGTCAGTGTTGTTTTCAATTGGCCAAACCTGGTCATATTCTGCCCTCATCTCAGCCAAAGTGTTTCTCCTACTAATAATCTAAGAGACACAGGGAGATGATTAGTTCTGAGGATTTCTCTGTTCAAATGCAGAAATCAAACATCAGCTGATTTTCTCTCTCAATATGTTCAGGATGTTTTTAACATGTTAGGAGTAGAAAAACAGATGATTGAGTATTACACACTGGATTTTGAAACAAAGTGAGTCAACCTCACCATACACTATACAACTGCTACTGTGCAAAGTGTGTATTTGCAACTCAGGAGGCAAAATCTGTTTCCTTTCTTACTTTCTGCACAATAGTTTTGGACAGTTCCTCAACGAGCTGTCCTCTGTGTTCCCGCAGGTACAGAGCCTCATTCTGCTTCTCCTGGTAAACAAACACACAAACAAATTAGAAAGCTATTCAGCACCACACGCACACAAATACAAAGCATAAGCTGATTACGCCTCTAAACGTACGCTCTAAATATACATATTTGCTGTACTAAGTTCAAAAGCTTTGGGATACGGATTAGTGGGGAGCAAATCTTTTCGAACATACGGTAGTGTTTTAGAAAGTGGCTGCGGAAACAGAAGTGTGCTTTGGCATTTCACTTGCAGATAGTGATGGAGTTATAAATATTTTAAGAAGTAGCTTTAGCAAAATTATCCTGAGATAATATGAACCACGACAGCAAGATGTAAAGGGCCACACAACCCATCAGTGTTCATGGTTGTTCATCATGGTTGTCGTCATTGAGTCTCTTTGTGGTCGTTGTCTAGCTCTTGTAGCACTTTGAGTCTTTTTTAAGCTGCTTTTAAAGTTCTTTGTAGCGATTTTTGTGTCTTTATAGTTGTTTTGTCTCGTTTTTCATCTCCTAAATTGATGTTGTACCTTTTATTTAGTGACACTTTGCAGATGAAGCAGAACCCTTCAAAAGCAAGCAATGGGACATTTACGTATAGCTTAAAAAAATTACTTATTTGTTATCTTATCCGACAGTGTTTTTAATTTGTGATGTAAACTTATGTGAAATATGGCCAATAACCCACATTAGTTTGCTTTTCTTTTTGTGGCCTCACAATGGCCCTGATGTTCTTTTATACTGGAGTATTAAACCGTCATTTGGATTGCAGCGTAATCCCGATTGTTTTCTATAATCTGATTTAAACTCTGACCCAAAAGAGAAAAAGCAGGTGTCAGATTAAGGAGGAACATGATCATAGGACTTCAGGGGGACAACATAACATACTCCAGCATCTACATTACTGGCTAAAAATAATACACAGGATTTTATAGTACATAGTTTTGAAAGAAAACAAGTTAAACAGCAGTTTATGTGACACAAAGTGCAAGGCAGTGTGTAGATATGCAATCTAACAACATGACGGGGTATTTATAACATGTGAACAACGTAAATAACCTGGCTGGCAGTATCGAACTCAGCCTTGGAAATGGCCTCGTCTATCGCCTCCTCTGCCACCCGCAAGGCCACAGTGAGGGTCTCTGCCATGCTGTGCTCTGAACACAAGAAACATATATAAATCATACAATAATCACTTGTTTTGTTGTTGTATTTTCAATCAATGCAAAAACACAGGGGGGATTAATGCATCATTTTTGTGTCTGTTTTCAAGCCGTTTGCTGCTAATCTGTTTTCACGGTCACATTTGTGTTACTGAGGCTCTACGGACAGATACGTGACCATCAGGCCGCTTCAGCTTCTCATTCATGCCGTCACTTATCCTTTTGGAGCAGTGAACTGGGAAAAGTACCACAGCAGGTCAGCAAACAAGAGAACAGAACAGACTGCCAAAAGATTACAACGAGAAGCAAAATGAAACAATTCATCCCTCAGCTGGTCCATCTGCTGTAAAGCATTCAATTCATGGCAGCTGGTAACAAATATGAGTTTATGATCTCATGAGAGGATAACAATGATCCCAGAAAAACCTTGAACTGGATAATAATAATAATAATAATAATAATAATAATAATAATAATAATGAGGCCACAGAGGGTCAGTTGCAGCGACTCTGGTATGGAGTTGGAATTAAGCACTCACTGTTACGAGACTAAATAACTAACTGGGCATGTAGCTGCCCGAGCGCTAAAGATGACGCTCACCGCAATAATTTAATATAAACTGACACGGAAAAGGTTATATCATGACCCCAGCCTTTTTTTATCTGACAAAATCGAGTTTTAATAGAACAGTTTAACATTTTGGGAAGCGTGCTTAACCGCTTTCTTCTTGCATAGTCATCCGAGACATTCATTTAGGTATAAGAGGGAGCTAGTTAGCTTAGCTTAGCCTGATAAGGCGAAACTGAGAGGCCTGACTTTGTTCAACGTAACAAAATCTACCAACACCTCTAAAGCTCAGTAATAAAGACATACTGTATATTGTTTAATGAGTACAAACAAACTAAATTAAAAAAGGGCCTATAAGCTGATTCCTCTTGTTCCAGTCTTCATGCTAAGCTAAGCTAACCATCTCCTGACTAACTTCTTATTTACAATACAGATTCATTTATTCATTCAACCTCTACTTTAATTCAGTAATACTTTGAGATGGAGACTTTATATACAATGCTTTCCTTGATACAGCATAATTAACACTATATTTAGATATTGAATACAGTACACACTATATCTACCTAATGCACAAAACCTTTCGTTGGCTAACATTTGAAAAATGAGGATAAAAACTGTTTTAACATTTTATGGAGCACTTTGTGTTACGTTTCGTTTGGAAAAGTACACTATAAATTAAGTTTGATTGATTAATTTAATTAAAAACCTGAATGTATTAAATAGTACAAAAATAAATAGCTGTACAGTAAAATCATGGCTGTGTAATGTCAATATAAATCATATCATCACCTTCAATTTGTCTGTAGAAGGCTGAGTCGCTCCCACTGATGCTTCCCTCATTGCAGATACTCTCCTCGTAGCCGCTGCCCTCTATACACACACACACACACACACACACACACACACACACACACACACACACACACACACACACACACACACACACACACACACACACACACACACACACACACACACACACACACACACACACACACACACACACACACACACACACACACACACACACACACACACACACACACACACACACACACAGAATGATAATGATTATAATTACTTTGCATTTTATTTGTGGATAAATCTGAAATAAATTGTCCACTGATAAGACTTGTTGCCATCATAAGGGTTGTGTAAGTTTCATTTGTTGTCAGGTTTTCCTCAATCAATGCAAGATATCTGTTATTCCATGAATCTAGACAAAGAAGCATAATTTGATTCTTCACTTTTTAAATCTTATATTAATTCAAGCCTGACTTTATTCTGGTTTGTATTGCCACTTGTTTTTAAATGTCATTGCACTGCCACTATAGGTTTGTCACATCATGGATAGTTTCTCCTTGTAATGCTGAGACCTGAGCTCTTTTCACGTTGTGTAAATATTCATTAAACAATGCAGCCATTTGTGGTTATGTAAGTGCATTAGCGTGGCCTAACATGTGGTATTACCAGCGACCTGATCTGTCCGCTGGTTCAGAGGTACAGTACAGAACACAAGGTCACTTCCAATCATTTTAACGAGCAAAGAGAGGATTTATATCAAACGATGTGAACTGTAGTTATTTATATATTTGTTATTTAGAGCACTCGTCTCTTTCATTGCTGAACACTCTTCAGGCAAGCATGAGTTCACTGATCTGAGATATCCTGCAGACAAAATGACGTATTTCATGGGCAGCAGCATGGACTGTGTTTCTGTGACCCCTGGTATAAATATATAGAGGTGTGTGTGTGTGTGTGTGTGTGTGTGTGTGTGTGTGTGTGTGTGTGTGTGTGTGTGTGTGTGTGTGTGTGTGTGTGTGTGTGTGTGTGTACATCTGTGTTGTAACATCTAATGAGTCTGGACACATCAGAAAAGGTCACAGGCACCCTAAAGGCACCATGAGACTCTCAGAAAGGTTTTATACTCAAGTGTTTTTATCTCCTTGTAATACGTTTCTATTAGAGATGGGAATTTGAAAGCAAATGTATATTCGAATATTCAACCCCCAAAAAAACGGTTAACCGATTAACCGAAATGTATATATCCTATAAAAAAAATAAAAAAGTGGGAAAAATGTTGACAAAAAAATAATAATTTAGAAAAATAAATAAATACATGTTAAAATAAGTATAGAAACCAAGTGGAATTTGTCAAATGTATTGAACAGTTGACAGCTATAGGCCTACAGCTTTCATGCTTAAAACATAACTTGGTTTTTAAATTAAAGAGGGATCATACACGAACAGCCTAACGGGTTAGGGTAACGTAACCCTATTACAACAGAGATCAACAACCTATAACAGGGCCTATGCACAGAATGCAGCTATTCAATACTCATTCTTCTTTAAGAATATGAGCATGTCTACATGCTCAGGGGAGAGGCGGTGCGGAGACAATTCACAATCAGGCCAGCTGTAGAGAAGACCCTCTCAGCTGGAATGTGGGCATAAGATGAGGTTGGAGTCTGCGTGATCTGCGTGTAGGGAGGGGCAGCAGCCATATCGTTATCTAGAACTAGCTAGATCTGATGGATTTGGACATAAACGCGAGTGAAGTATAACCGGACGCGAGAGAGAGAGATCAGCACCTGCAGCTCTGCCCGCTGTGAGGGACCGGTGAGCGGAGCAAAACACACCTTTAGACCTAACACACTTAGCTATGGCACTGTCGTATACATTGAATTATTCCATTTGATCATAAGTAATCAATTTAGGCACCCCTCCCAAAAAAAAAAAAAAAAAAAAACACAATACAAATATTCATAACTCATATTCTAATAACTGAATAATTGAACCTGAAAATATTCGATGAATCGTTCCCATCCCTAGTTTCTACATATACTTTTACACTAGACAAATAATGCTAATGTAATGTGCATCGTACATTTATAATAGGTCATTTTGGATACAGTACAACATTTAAATGATAACGATCCTTTAATAAAAACTTGAAATACTGTAGGAACAATAATATAAAACAAAAATGATAAACAAAAGCCTGGCATGTAAAGTCAAATGTAATGTCATCCTACAAAAACATTTTAAAACCCACATTGTGACATAACCTCTGCAGTCCCTTATATTTAATATTTCAACGCGAGTTGTATAAAATGCAATTATATATACACAGACATTGTCCCCTTTAGACTGATTTATAAGTGCTTTGTTGACCCATTAACTTTTCATCTGCCATCATAAAATCTAAAGTTGTATTGGTTTATAACATAATAGGCCTACTTTCACATATTACATTCCTATCAGCCTCAGTTGTGTGGTGTGTTCAACTCAGATGGTAAACCTTATATCTGCATGTTGAGCATGTAAGATTCTGACATGAGAATTTTGCTAAAATCACTACTGTGAGTACAGCCTCACAGATCCGTAAGCATGGCCGTAGAACTTTAGTCTGTTTGTCCTTATAAATGATTAAAAAAAAGACTGATGAATACCTAACCAAATATATGTCTGGTTTTGTGCCCATCATTAACCTAATTCTGACAGCTTTCTTTATTGCTCTCAATGTCCGTACTTCAATACTACAATTTCTGACCTCCTGCTAAATTATGAACCATCCAGATCTCTCAGGTCTTCAGGGACTGGTCAGCTTTCTGTCCCCAGAGTCAGAACTAAACATGGAGAAGCAGCGTTCAGTTATTATGCTCCAAATATCTGGAACAATCTCCCAGAAACCTGCAGGTCCGCTGCAACTCTGACTACTTTTAAATCCAGGCTGAAGACTTTTCTTTTTGCCGCTGCATTTAATTGATATATTCATATCTTAGACTGCACTGTAACTTTTATCCATGTATTTTTTCTTTTAATGTTTCTTTTAATATCTTTTCTTTTTAATGACTGATTTTAAATGCCATTTTCTTAATGTCTTTCATTTTTTGTAAAGCACTTTGAATTGCCTTGTGTTGAAAAGTGCTATATAAATAAACTTGCCTTGCCTTACAATGCAAAATTAAAACTGCGGTCGCACTTGTGCGCGCAGTGATGAGCGGGCCCTCGCGTCCGTGCGCCTGTCGGGGAGGGCGGCAGGTCGTCCCGGCGTCAAGCAAACGTGCGCGAGTCCTGGGAAATTAGCCGTTTGTCATTTCTCTAATTTTCGCGTCCCAGACTCCCAGGCGCTCCGGCAGCGACCCGGAAACGGATGTCGAAGGAAAACAAATTTCTCTAAAGGGTCGTCGAGGATCGATTATCGAGTCAGGCTGTCTGGAGGAGCCGTAACCGAGGATACACTGATTTAGAGGAGAGAGGAGTGTCTCTGGAGGAGCTATAACCGAGGGTACACTGAAGTATTCTCCTGAGACGATTTAAGCCAACAGTGATGTTTAAAAGAGGCGTGACGCATGGCTGGACTTCTGTCAACAAAGCACAGCTCTGCAAACTGTTCCCGTTGTGATTATAAGTTATTTGAGATGATAAAATGTGCATCAGACTTTCTGCCCTTTACCGTTTGTTTACTCACTACTCACATGTCCCCTGGATGTTAGGTGATGTTACAGTGAGAACAGCTGCTGAGGGCAGTGCAGAAAGCAGAACAGTGTGTATAATATATATCGCTCAATAACAAATGTAACAGGCCTACATGTCACACTTTATTTGTAGGCTTTAGGAGATATCTACAAATAAACATTAGGGTTAGGGTTAGGGTTAGCGAGTGTCTTTTGTAATGAATATGCCGCCAGCAAAGGGCGTTGTTGGACTAACAGTAGGTGTGTGTGTGCGTGTGTGTGTGTGTGTTTGAGAGTTGATGTGCCAGGCAGACAGGCAGGGCTCAGTAGCTTATCTGACATATAATTGGTAAAAAATGGTACATTCTCCGTTAGCCTACGAGCTCCCCGTTTGAGCGAAGGACTATTCCTTCTCAATGTAGCATGACATTGGATATGCGCTGAAGTTGTCCTGGATTGGAATTTTTCCGATCATTCCCCAAGGAGGAGTTCGCAAGAATGTGCTGAAAATGCATGAAAAATGCACATTTCTCAAAATGGCCGACTTCCTGGGGGGCGGGGCTAATGGAAGGCAATTTGAAATATGTGTGCAATCATAATAGCAATATGTATACAGCGTTTCGTGAATATCGGAATAACTATATCCGAGTAGTTTGGAGTAATTTGTGACATGTAAATCGTCAAAAATGGAAAGTTCTCCGTTCGCTTACGATGTCGTCGTTTGAGCGATCGACTATTCCTTCGCAATTTAGCATCACAATGGAAATGGGCTGAACTTGTCCTGGATTGGATTTTTTCCGATCATTCCCCTAGGAGGAGTTCGCAAGAACGTGCGTAAAATGGCTGAAAACGGCACATTTAAAAAAATGGCCAACTTTCTGGGGGGCGGGGCTAATGGAAGGCAATTTGAAATATGTGTGCAATCATAATAGCAATATGTATACAGCGTTTCGTGAATATCGGATTAACTATATCCGAGTAATTTGGAGTAATTTGCGACATGTAAATCGTCAACAATGGTGTATTCGCTGTTAGCTTACGACCTCCACGATTGAGCTATCAAAAATGTTCTTCTCCATTAAGTATCATATTGGATAGGGTCTGAACGTGTCCTGGATTGGAATTTTTCCGATCATTCCCCTAGGAGGAATCGGCACGAATGTGCTTAAAATGCATAAAAAACGCACATATTTCAAAATGGCCGACTTTTTGGGGGGCGGGGCTAATGGAATGTATGTACAAATATTTCCGCAATTCCATGAGGAATGTCTGTGCCAAAATTCGTGAAGTTCTGAGAAACTATATGCGACTACCACACAATAGGGGGCGCTAGTGAGCAGTTTTTTTGAAAATGTAGGTTTGTTGTTTACATTCTCGAAAAGGTCGTGGGCTCTGACATGTGACCCAAGTTTTGCGTCCGAAGCTCATTTTATGCTATCGCAATTTAAAAAAAATGTATAGGCCACGCCCACATTCTGAATTTGTTGCGACACTTTAAATCTGAGTTTGTAGTCACCCCGAGAGTATGTGTAAAAAAATAAAATAATAATTCGTACATCCGCTCTTGAGTTATACATTTGTGGTATTTTTGGCGCCCCCTATTGTCCTAATTTAAAATTATTTGGTATGCCTATTTCCCAAGACAGATTAAACCTTTCCACCAAAATCTGTGGTGAATGGATACATTGGTGACGAGTTATGAGCATTTCTTTATAAGCCCCGCCTTTTTGCGAGTACGTTTTAATTAATGGCGGAAATAATTATCATTTGAACATGTTCATCTCCTAGGGTAATGTGTCTGACCCTCCACCGATACTATATACGAAGTTTGGTGTTGAAAAACTGAAAATTGAAATTTAAGTGAATATTTAACTGTTTATGTAAATTTGCCAATTAAAAAAAAAAATATGTAGGCGGAGCTTAGGGTTCCAATTAGATTATTTGTAGAGCAGGTCCACCCGGATATGTGTGCAAAATTTCAGGTCATTCGGAGTTACGGTGCGACTTTGTGAATTTTTCCGAAATGGAATTGAGATAGGTGGCGCTAGCGAGCAAGTTGGAATATTTTAACCCATTGACTCCAGAATATTGTATTTTTCACCGGTTCTGGAATCCGTGCAAAATTATACAACTTTGTCAGCATCCTAAAGGCCTCAAAAACAGGAAACGCCAGCAGATGAAAAATAATAATAATTCCACGAATAACAATAGGGATCCTCGCACTTCGTGCTAGGACGCCGTTGGGGTCCTAGCACTCTCGTGCTCGGGCCCTAATAAGCACTAAGTAATGTTCGACTGTCTGTTCTGTACGTGTCTCTTCCTCAGGGTCACTTTGTTATTCATCCCACTCTTTAGAGGAGGATGTCTCTGAGCTGTGTTCGGGGCTGTGGCAGTGTGGAGGAAATGTTTCACTGCAACACAAATCTACAACACAGTCTCACGGCATTTCGTGTTATAGTCACAAAATGAATCTATTGATTTGTGTTCACCAACACGATTTCGCCATTTTTTTTCGTGTCACACAGAACGATTTTAAAAGCAATGTAAATAATAACAAATTAGAAGGAAAAACAGATTAAAAAAAATACAGATTTCAGTATTCTGATACAGAACGATTTTAGAAGCAATGTATTTCTATTGGTAGTATGTTTTGTGCCTGCACCAAATAATAACAAATTAGAAGGAACATTTTTTATTTATTTTTTTAAATACAGATTTCAGTATTCTGAGGCTCTGAGCCCCATTTCTTTTCCTCACTGACGGCAACAAAATTATACAATTTAAAATAAAAGGGTTAGGCTTAAGGTAAGGGTGAGTAAGAACATGTTTTTATGAACCACACAGCTTCTGGTCTTCCAAGACGTGACCGGACAAAAAGACGTGGTGCAGGCACGAAACATACTACCAATAGAAATACATTGCTTTTAAAATCGTTCTGTGTGACACGAAAAAAATGCGAAAATCGTGTTGGTGAACACAAATCAATAGATTAAATTAATTTTGTGACTATAACACGAAATGCCGTGAGACTGGGTTGAAATCCAACATGATGATGCTCTACCCACAGCTATTTCCCTAAATGTCAGCTCTATTCATTCGCGGCGGCTGGCCCTAGGCTCTGGAACACTCTGCCCCTCCATGTGAGGTCGGCCCAGACCCTAGGGGTTTTTAAATCCAAACTAAAAACTCACTTCTTCACCCTGGCCTTCTAATCAGAGCAGAGCACGACTCATGACACTTCCCTGTGTTTGATTTTTATATTTGATGTTGTAATTTATTGTCTTCTGTTTACATCGGTAGGAATGTGTTATTTATTATCTGCATGTGCAGCACTTTGGCTCGACCGAAAATCGTTTTTAAATGTGCTATAGAAATAAAATTTGATTTGATTTGATTTGATTCTGATGCTTTTCATGCAGCTCATATTGTTTTTATGCAAAGTAAGGTCAGTTTTCCATGAGTCAGACTATGCAGGTGCACATTTGGCAGCTGGATGAAAACTGTGCTTTGCAGGTCAGTCGTAAACAAATTCAAATGTATGATACAGTGTGTGTTTGTGAGCGGAGAATGAAAACAGTAAACCAGAAGGAGACGCTGAGCGGTGGCCTGATGCCAGCCCACATCAGTCCTCCTCCCACGGGGTCACAGCTCTGCATCCTCTGCAGCCGCGACCTCTCCTCCACAATCACTCATAATTCTCTGAAATCCCTCGTCTGTTGCAGCAGATCAGAGACTCTGAAGTAAAGGCCTGCAGATGCACTCCTCACCGCTCTGACCATTCATGTTGGAGGAGCATGTGCTGCCTGGTGAATGGTGTTATTTACGACACTGTAGCACCACCAGAGCATTTTCAGGGTTGGGTGGCTCCAACAAAGCTCTTCTCTGACTCCGTTGGACTGATTTATTTATGTGCTTTGCTATTTTTTTTAGATATCTTCATATATTATACTACACTTATTGTTTCATACCGTACTGTAGTGGTAGTATTATTATTTGCATTTCCTCCACCAAGGAAATAGGAAGCCAACAACATTTAAAAAGAGACTTGGGAACTGGCAGCAGAAATAATAATCTGCAGAAGTTATGCACGATAAAAGTCAAGCAAGAGCTTAATCCTATTTCCTCTCCTCCCAACTTCTTGTTCTACACTGCTTTGAGATATCAAACACATGGATGTATACACACACAAAATAAATCAGGCATATACTGGTATACACAACCTGTACATACAACCTTATAGAAAACACATTATCACTTCTCATAAGGGTAGATTCTCTCTACAGTAATCCGTTTAAACATTTTCAATGTGGGATTACACTCGTAGAAAAGATCAGAAGGGGTCAGATTCAGGATATATGAACCCTTTCAAAATGCGTCACATACCACAAATTAATTCATATCATCAAAGTTGACCGCAACAGTTTTTATCCACAACACAAATAAACAGATTGGTTTACCTGTAAACTCTGAAAGGGCGCTGTGCTCCACCAGGTGCTTCCTGTAAAGAGTCTTCAGCACTTTGGCGCTGCCGAACCTCTTGAAGCGCGTCTTCACATTAGTGTAGAACCACTCCAGTGACTGTGTCTTCAACAACCTGAGAGACACAGACAGGAAGTTCAAATACACTCAATGTATATCATTCTAATCCTTTCAAAAGATGTTTAATACATCTTCTCACCTGTACAGCACCCTCAGTGAATTAAACCACAGTAATAGGTGTCAAAATATGTTGCTTTATTGGTAATTTGTGTGACCGTATTAGGACTGGGCGATATGGAATATATCAAATATCACAATATTTTTGACAAAATACCTCAATGTCAATATTCCAACGACATATCATTCTGTGCATGAGCAGACTAATGTATGTTCGTCTCATCTTCAAGTGTTACTTTAATATTAACAGGGATATAATTGAATGATGAGGAATGACAGCTGTAGGGTACTGCAGAGATATTCATGTCAGCACGTTTAATGAGTTACCATCTGTTCCTTGTGCGGATGACTTTGTGTGTGTGAGCTGACGGAGTGTGTGGACAGTGAGTGTGTGGACAGGATGTGACAGGAAGTGTCCAAGGGTGAAACACCTTTGGGTAACTCCTGCAGTCTGTGGTTGTCATCTCATTAAAACAGAACAGTAAAGTGTAGAAAACTGAGGTTCGACTGCCATCGCTCCTTACAAATCTGTCTTCATCATTAAGAGGACAACTGAGATTCTCCATTGCATGCATTTTTTGCATGAAGAATTCCTAACAATTAATACATTTTCCAATAATGTATTAATATTTTCCTGTCGATCAAGTTACTTTTGCATTTATACGGAGTTTAGCCAGTGACCAACTTTATCTTGCTCTCTATCTTAGTGAGTAATAAGTGCCAAATCCATCTCTCCAGCAGCAGAAATAGCACAATAACCTTTGACGTCACCCTCTCATCCTTAATCTAGTCTCATGTACGCACAAACCATGTGCAGAAACTCCACCAACACTATCACGTCTAACACTAACGGCCCGTCCACACAGCGGCGTGCGTTGAAAGCTTCACCATTCACTTTGAATGGGGTGACGTCACTTTTTGCCGAACTGCATTGTGGGAAGCGACGCGGAGCTTTGCTGGCGTGGCTCGCGGCAAAAGTTGAGCAATGTTCAACTTTTGAAGCCTCGGCAGAAGCGTCAGCCAATCGAATCATATGCCAGTACAAGCTTTAGCCAATCAAACCGCTGCTTGTGTGTCAGGGGCGGGAGATTCATGTGATTGGTTGTTGGTCGAGTTTCAGACACGCCCGCCGGCAAGCGTCAACGCACGCCGCTGTGTGGACGGGCCGTCAGACTAAAATAAAACCCACTACAACTACTAACACTTACACCACAGGGGCGACTGTGGTAGAGTGGTCGTCTACCAATCAGAAGGAGGGGGGTTCGATCTCAGCCCCAGCCGTCAAGTCGCCATGGGCAAAATACTTAACCCCAAGTTTGTCCTGATGACATGGCCAACAGTGTGTGAGTGTGTGTGAATCCTAGTTTCCTCAATCATGATGCCCCTTGTAAGGCAGCCTCTGGTGTGTGAATGCTGACTGAGGGGTTGTAAAGACTGGTAAAATACCTATATAAATGCAGTCAACATTTACCAACAATAACACCACCAACACTTGCACTACTTCTATTTATATTAAGACACTAACACTACTTCACCACCCGACCTACCTGCTCTTCTGGCAGGCGGAGCAGAGCCAGGTTTTGTCTCGCTTGCTGTAGACGCGGCAGGCCTTGCAGACGTTGAAGTGGCAGTCGAGGCAAGGGCGCTTGGGGTTGAGGAGGAAGTTGAAGGGCGAGCAGCAGCGGATGCAGCAGCGCTGGTTGAAGCAGCTCTGCCGTGAGAGCAGGAGGCAGCGACTGCCCTCCTCATCCAGCTCCTGCTTCAGATCACTGTGGGGGGGGGGGGGGATGATAGTGAAACCAGGAATGTGTGTGTGCGAGAGAGAGAGAGAGAGAGAGAGAGAGAGAGAGAGAGAGAGAGAGAGAGAGAGAGAGAGAGAGAGAGTTATACAGCAGGAAAATACGATTACATATTTAAATGTGTGTGGCTGTGGTTCCTCTCTGATAGTTTACCGAGTCAAATAGGATATTATTTGAAGACATGAAGTACATACAAACACACCCAGTCACGCTGACCTCTGCCAACTGTTAATGGAAATGGAGCACAAAATAAATGCATGATATTCTGGGTTTTCCCTTTCCTGTAGTGTGTTAAAGGTTCTTGTGCATGTTAATGGTCAACAGAGGCTAAAATCCCAAAGTCCCCTCCAGAGGGAGTTTCTCTCATTCCCCCCCCTGCCTGAAACGCTTCCATTGACCTTTTTTGATTACTTCTGTAACGTAGTGACATCACTATGTAACACTCTCGATTCTATCCTTTGAACAGCATGTAAACATGTCACAGTAGAGGCACAAAATACAAATATGAACCTGAAAATTAGCTTAAAATTGTTTCGCAAAGTCGTATTTTAATTATTTTCTAAATCATTACAAAAAGGTAAATGATGATTGAAAAAGATTTTCAGATTTTGAAAGATACAGTGTGGTAAATCAGGAAATGTAACAATTGTACAATTTAATATAAACAAATATAAAAGTAAGCCGTCTGTCAAAATCCAATCTATCACCCAATCATGATACTCGCTGTCCATTGGACCTAAACCAATCACGACGCGAGTTCACAATGGACAGAGCCACTCACGGCACTGCTTCTACCCGAACCCGCCCCCCCTCACGCTTTTGGTTGACAGTGGACAAATCGCGAGGCGCATCAGAGGTAAGTAACAATACTATTGTTTATATTTTCCCGTTTTCAGTCATAAAATCAATTTTTACAACCGTCGTTTTGGCGTCAACTTTTACATTACGGTCGGCAACTTCAGTCTGCATAAAG
The DNA here is from genome assembly GCF_902827175.1 of Gymnodraco acuticeps. NCBI lineage: Eukaryota > Metazoa > Chordata > Actinopteri > Perciformes > Bathydraconidae > Gymnodraco > Gymnodraco acuticeps. The sequence goes on from NW_022989913.1 coordinate 700,649, forward strand.
TTAGCAAGCCAGCATTGCTAATGCTATCGTGTCTAGGTTAAATACACGTTATTATATTAATCAATGTCAACAGCCATGTGTTATACATCCGATTGACAACAGTAATTTAAATAAGTTGTTAAACGACTCTTGTATGAATGGGCATGTTGTAATTACACTTCTGTGAGCAGTGGTACAGAAGTCATACAGTATATATACTGTATACACAGAGGTGGGAAGTAGCTAAGAACATTTACTCAAGTACTGTATTTTGAGATACTTGTACTTCACTTGAGTGTTTCCATATTTTTCTACTGTGTACTCTTCTACTTCACTACAATTCAGAGGCAAATGGTGTACTTTTACTCCACTACATGTGTTTAATAGCTTACCTTTAGTTACTTTACAGATTTGGTTAAGATGCCTATTGGTTACTGGTGGCGTTTTATGAGTTTATGTTTTTCAGTTTATTTGTTCATAAAGTAAAGTAAAGTATATCATATATTATATGATATAAATATCTTTATGTGAGATAAGGGATCGTTGCTCACTATGATATGATAAAGTGTGTTATATGCTCCAGGAAGGATACAGTATATTGTTGAATATATATTCAAGATAGCTATATAATGTATATAACATTACATTAATTGTAATTCAATATACACACATCAATCATATATGGATAACAGGACAACTTCACCGTTTATGAACATGATGTGTGTTTATACATGATTATATGTGTAGATAACCTGTGTAAATAATGGTTAACATGGTATCAGTGTTGTTCGCTTTGCAGTGTAGTTCTCTCTAACACTTGCATTGTTATTTTACTTAAAGTTTAGATGATCACTAAACCTATAAGCCATAACGAAATGGGAGATGCAGAATGGACAGGCTTTGGCCTTCAGGAGGGATAAACCCGCTCCAAGGAAACGGAAGTGACGTGACCTCTGTCAGAAGGTAAAGTATAGAAACATATGTACCTATTACTTATTATTCACATATGATAAGTATATTACTGAACATTTACAATTTACTGGTGCAAATATTATCAATCAAAGGATTTACACTGAGTGACTCACTCCAGACTAAAACATAATGATGATAGTTTCAGATTAAGAAATGCCTCATGCATACATTTTATATCACACCCCCAGTAGTTACCCCCAGAGCCCAGCCTCCTCCCTGTGGCCTGCCAGGAGCCCCCAGAGCCCAGCCTCCTCCCAAGCAGTCTCTGGGTGCTGTCCATGTACGGCAGGGATATCCTCTCCCACATGGACCATATCAAGGCCAGCATCACCTCCACATTTGGTTCCATCTTAAAGATGGACTCAACCAAAAAGGTCAAACATAACGTGACTGTATTTGTTTCCGTGTTTGTTAAACTCTCTTATAAACAATAACATTACAAACTAGTTTTTATTATAAATGTGTTCGGTTATAAATCTGGAAACATTAACTGCTATAGATCATTTCTAATAAATGCCTCAACTTCGCTGTTGTCACATTCCAGATCACAAAGCATCAAAGCAAGGTGGAGATGCAGCTCTTCCCTGCTCCACCCCTCTGGCCCTCAGGTGGAGATGAGCTCTTCCCTGCTCCACCCTCAGGCCCTCAGGTGGTGTGCAGCTCTTCCTGCTCCACCCTCAGGCCCTCAGGTGGTGTTGCAGCTCTTCCCTGCTCCACCCTCTGGCCCTCAGGTGGAGAGCAGCTCTTCCCTGCGCCACCCTCAGGCCCTCAGGTGGTGTTTGCAGCTCTTCCCTGCTCCACCCTCAGGCCCTCAGGTGGTGTTGCAGCTCTTCCCTGCTCCACCCTCTGGCCCTCAGGTGGTGTTGCAGCTCTTCCCTGCTCCACCCTCTGGCCCTCAGGTGGTGTTGCAGCTCTTCCCTGCTCCACCCTCTGGCCCTCAGGTGGAGATGCAGCTCTTCCCTGCTCCACCCCTTCACCCTCTGGCCCCTCAGGTGGTGTTGCAGCTCTTCCCTGCTCCACCCTCTGGCCCTCAGGTGGAGATGCAGCTCTTCCCTGCTCCACCTTTGGGCTCCATGATATTTACTCCAGTGAGCTCACAGGTTCCTGTCCTGGTCACTGCTCCACAGGCTCTGAATGCCAGCCTCTCTCTGCTTTTCCTGCTCCTAGTCCTGCTCCTGCTCCATACAGCCAAACACTAACCCGCAAAGTACTGCCCAACACGTGTGGAGGTGTGGGAGCTTTGGGACAGCGGACACTGGACACAGCCAGTGCAGGGAGTAGTGAACTACATTGTGCCAAAGGAGCAATGGTTGGAGGACATAACAAAATGTATATCCCCCCACCAGAGGCATGGACACTGGACACTTAGTTCGGTGTATAGTTTGATATTTATTTATATATATGATATGTATATATTTTATTAAGTTTATGATAATGTTTATTTAATGTTAAAACCCATTTAGAGTGTTATTTTGTTATACTGCACCTTACTTACTTGTATGGGTTGTTTTACATTTTATTAAGTTGAACTACTTTAAAATAAAGGTTTGGTTCTATCAAGTACGTGACTGTCCAATAATTGAGTGGAGTGCTATGTTTAGAATTTCTATAGGTTTTCTCTTTGTTTGTTAAAAGAAATACATTATAACACCAATACCTTCTTAGTTCATATTAAATGTAATGGTTACATTTAAGTATTTGTCCACAGCACACAAACCATGAGCAGGTCAATATTGGGTACTTCAAAACTATCCCTGATAAAGAAAATAATAATAATTGTATGTAATAAACTTGAAAGAAGTAGATACGTTTTACTTAATATGTATTAGAAATATATAATATTTAATAGAAATGTGTTAATAGTTAACTGCATAACACAAGTGTTATTAGTCAACAAACGCATACGTTGTTGGTCTTTATTAAAGTACTTCTGTATATAAATACTTTTACATGCAGAAGGGAAACAGGGAGCAAGAGAATCGTTTTTTCTCCTCTTTTTCCTCTCTTTCTCCCTCTTCCCCCTTCTTCTCCTTTCTTCCCCCCCCTTGCAAGACTATTGTTCCCCAGCTTTGGCGCAGTGGGCTAGTGCGTTGGTGTTCGGATCAGGGGGAGCACAGGTTCAAACCCCACTGCATGTCGTTGTGTCCCTGGGCAAGACACTTCACCCCAAATTGCTCCTGTGGGGATTGCCCACAGTACTGAGTATGTAAGTCGCTTTGGATAAAAGAGTCTAACAAGTAACATGTAATGTAATAAAACATGAATATATAAAAAATGTTTTAATTAAATATGAAAATCAAAGTTCTATTAAGTCTTTGCTTTTTTTGGTGGTTATATCTGACTTATATTAACATACATTATTCCTTCCAAGGTGGCGAAAAGCAGTCAGAGCTCTTATTAAAAGTCAAATTATCCATAAATGTCTTGTTTGAATATTTGAACAAAGCATTTATCACTTCACATTCATTTAAATGTCACCTGCTGTGCTCATGTAAAGGTTGAAGCAGGCGGACGTGCTGAATAATACATTAGTTTGTTCTCCTCTGCAGCAGCAGGAGCTTTTCTACGAATGTGGGGAACCATAAATGTTTATTATTGTACAAGAAAAAAAGGCCACAAGGTCCATTAAGTGGCTGATCTGGAGCTTTTGCTCACATGACTGTTTGTTATGCAATTAAAAATACAACATTTTATTTATTTTTATTTTGTTGAAGGCTTTTCTTTTATGTTGGTTTAAAAGTAAAGCTTCAACATAGAAATGTGTTATTTGGAAAATAAGAGTTTTAGGATAGGATATAAAAGTCCTTAAGATGTTGGTACTTTTACTAAAAACACTTGACTAACTTTGAGTACACTCTGGTATTGCTACTTTTAATTAAGTTACTTACTGAGTACTCCTTCCACCACTGGATTTCTATGTAGACTATGTTTTACAAATATATAAAAAAATAGTGACAGAATACAACATTACTGTAGAGAAACAAGATGGATGGAGGCAGAAGAGAGACAAATTGGAACTTGTGTAAGTAGCGCTGGAAAGAAAGTGTCACACAAATCCATTCTTTTCCCATCAGGACGGCAGGAGCACCAGCCACGACTGAATCATTTATAGATGATTACTGCTGCAGACTGATGGAGTCTGACAACACGAGGAAGGAGGACAGGGGCAGCAGAAAGAGCCACTGGTTACAACGTTTATTTTATTTCAGTTTTAAATGTAATTCTAAATGAAAGGCCAAAAAGGAATTCCTACATCCACAGAGGTTTGTAGAGACGGTATTCACTTCAAGGACATTTGCCTCCTGATATGGATGTTTTAAAGTGAATTGATAATTGACCTTTAAAAACCGTACTGCTCCAACATTAAACTATTGGGTTGAACATTTAAGTCCCCAAGACCTCGACAAATGCATTGGACCGTCCTTGGTGGGACCGTTTTATTCTTCTCCAACTTTAGAAATGGTGTGAGTCGGGGATGAAAGGGATTTCCAAGCTATAAATATCTGACAGTGACTGCCCTCTCACTTCAGCAGCACACTCCCATTAGGGAAGGTATTAATAACTCAGGCACAGGAGGATAGCAGAGTAACCTGCAGAAGTAAACATGAACACAATAACATCCATTCACATGTGTAAACACAACTCAGCAGACAAAGCTGCAGCCAAGGAGCCAACAGAGGAAGATGCAACAACACCAGTCATTCATCATCTCTCCGACTCTCATCTGAATAATTTAGAGGCATGAAACACGCTGTAGATGTTGATCCGCTCACTCTGTACAGTTTATCTGAAGAGAAGCTGCGTCCTCACACAGCCTCGTCTAAAGCAGCTTTCTATCTTCGGGCGTAAAACGAGAACAAGCAGGAGGGGCTCGAGCTGTCAGCTGCAATAATCCTCACAAAAAGTCAGTTTCAAACCCATAAAATGAAGGGACGTCCACTGATGTGAGCTGCATGTATGTGAATGTGTCTATTTTTCTTGTGTTGGAAGATTCCAACATAAAAAAAGAGGATAATTGAGATTGTTTATTCCCATGATTTGGGGCTGAAATTAATTTTGGCGAGACATTTCCTCAGTGTAATTAGTTTTTTTGTTGGTTGGTCCTATTGGATTTAGGCCAGATTGAAATCCTTCTAAAATTATTTATATATTTTTTTCTCTTTTTTGGAAGTAATTTGAATATTGTATTGGAAATATAACGCAGTTTTATTTATATCAAAGTTAATTCCATAAGCATGAAAAGTTGAGATTATGTGTCAAATATATGGCAAATAATAAACAATTTTAAATATGCATATTTATATAATACAGAACCAATCTGGAAATATTTTAATTAGTAATTAAAATAATAATGACTTCATCCTGGTTGGATGTGACATTCAAAAAGACATTTGAAAAGGGAAACTGCAATAAAATGCGTCAATAAAACAAGAATAGAAATAAGAAGCTTATTTGTATGATTATTTTCTATTTCTTCTCAGCACATTAACTGATACAAATCACACAAGATGCTACCTTTTTGAAGGGTACATATAACATTTGTCTGCGTATCTCAAGTCTTATTACATATAAATACAATTTGTGTGTGTACTAAGCATGTGTGGTAATTAAAGTCATTAGGTAAAATAACAAACACAAATAAAATGTTTACTGCAGTTTTAAAAACCTTTATCTCTGCAGGGTATATGCAGGAATCCTGAAGTCAGATGTAAGACCTTTTAAGACCTTTTTTAAGACCCTTTCCATACATTTTAAGACCTCATCGCCACTTGGAGTTTCAACCGGTTACATTGGTGACACACTTTACCTCACATTGACTATATACAGTATTGATTGTCCTTCCTCCTTATCTTCCAACCATTTGGACGCAGACTTGCATTTCCCCATAACGATGCTGTTTACATTACATTACATTACATTACATTGCATTTAGCTGACGCTTTTGTCCAAAGCGACTTACAATAAGTACATTCGACCAGGAAGACACAACCTTGAAGAAAACAGAATCATATAAGTATTAGGGCCGGGACTTTAACGCGTTAATTAAGATTAATTAATTACACAAAAATTAACGCGTTAAAAAAATTTATGCATTTTAATCGCACTTATTTTTGCACCGCGGAACGTTTCTCACTGGATGAGTTTCAGGCGTACCGATTATACTGGAGCACCAACTAACGTTCATGACTTCAGACAACAACAAACCACAGTGAACAACAGTGGGAAATGTTGTTTTGAAAAACGGACGGATGGAAGCGTCGATAAGAGCACGGTTGTGTGCAAATTATGCAAAAAGGAATTCGCATATCACCACAGCACATCAAGCCTCAAGTATCACCTCAATGCAAAACATATAGCAGCTAGCGTGGAAGCTAGCGTGGACGTTAGCCTCTTTATCGCGTTCACACCAAAAAGAGCCGGTACTAAAATTAGTTCATGAGAACCTTTTTACCCCCACGAAAGTCCCTGCTAGAGAGCAGAGAGCTGCTAGAGAGCAGGGACTTTCGTACGGCTCTCTTGTGAGAAAAGAGCTATATTTCTGATTGGCTGGGCGGATTGCAAACCACGCCCCGTAAAACTCCCAAAAAGTTTTGTGAAGCCGCCATTTTATTATCCTCGCATTAGCATTATTAGCATTAGCCCAGCGCAGAAACGCAGAGAGACTAACTTATGGCAAAACAAAATAAAACATGGGAGCGGTGGAGATGAGGAGGGTGTCGGCGTTCTGGCGATTTACTCGGAAGGCTGCTGGGACTCCCAGCAGCTTCTACTGAAGCCAGTCCCCAACTCCGGGGACTTCCGGCCGGGGACTTTGGGCGGCAGTATACGCCGTGAAGTGGTTTGCGGCCTGCCAGTAAACCCAAAGCAGAAGAAGAAGAAGTGACGTCAGCGGCTTCATTTGCCTAATCCACCCCCAGGTTCAAAGAGTTCTCATGAACTAAGTTCTCATGAACTAAGTTCTCATGAACCTTTGTGGGAAAAGTACTGCGGTGTGACTGCGCCTAATGGTATACTAAAATCCATGTGAAAAAAAATTGCTTCTCACTGTTCTTAGGTCAAATATTTATATGTGATTAAAAATGCGATTAATTTCGATTAATTAATTACAAAGCCTCTAATTAATTAGATTAATTTTTTTAATCGAGTCCCAGCCCTAATAAGTATATCAGGTTTCATAGAGCCAAACATTTCAAGTGCTACTCAACTGGCTTTAGGTAATCCAGTCCTTTATTGGTATAAAAGTGCTTCGTTAATAGTTCTAACGCTCGAAGTAGAGTCGAAAGAGATGAGTTTTCAGTTTGCGCCGGAAGATGTGCAAGCTATCTGCCGTCCTGATGTCAATGGGGAGCTCATTCCACCATCTTGGAGCCAGGATAGCAAACCCACGTGTTTTCGCCGATGGGAACTTGGGTCCCCCTCGAAACGAGGGCGCAACGAGTCGTTTGGCTGATGCAGAGCGTAGTGCACGCGCTGGGGTGTACGGTTTAACCATGTCCTGGATGTAGGAAGGGCCAGATCCATTCGCAGCACGGTAAGCAAGTACCAGTGTCTTGAAGTGGATTCTAGCAGTTACCGGAAGCCAGTGAAGGGAGCGGAGGAGCGGAGTGGTGTGGGAGAATTTAGGAAGGTTGAAAACCAGACGAGCCGCTGCATTCTGGATGAGCTGCAGAGGTCGGATGGCACATGCAGGTAGACCAGCCAGGAGGGAGTTGCAGTAGTCTAGGCGTGAGATGACGAGAGCCTGGACCAGAACCTGAGTCGCTTTCTGAGTCAGCTGGGGGCGTATCTTCCTGATGTTGTAAAGCGTGTATCTGCAGCAGCGCGTTGTAGCAGCGATGTTTGCAGTGAAGGACAGGTTGTTATCTAGGGTCACACCCAGATTCCTTGCAGTCTGAGTCGGGGAAACAACTGAGGTGCCGATGTTGATTGTCAGGTCAAGAGTTGGACAATCTTTTCCCGGGAGGAAGAGCAGCTCAGTCTTGTCAAGGTTGAGCTTGAGGTGGTGAGCAGACATCCACTGAGAGATGTCAGCTAGACAAGCAGAAATGCGTGCGACGACCTGGGTCTCTGAGCGGGGAAAGGACAGAATTAATTGGGTGTCGTCAGCGTAGCAGTGGTAAGAAAAACCATGCGGGCTAATGACTGATCCGAGCGAGTTTGTGTACAAGGAGAAGAGGAGGGGACCAAGAACAGAGCCCTGAGGGACCCCCGTAGTTAATTGACAAGGGTCGGACTCAGACCCTCTCCAAGTCACCCTGTAGGTACGGTCTTTCAGGTATGAGGTGAGGAGGGAAAGTGCAGAGCCAGAAACTCCAAGTTTTTGGAGAGTGCGAAGGAGGATCTGATGATTCACCGTGTCGAATGCAGCAGACAGGTCCAACAGGATGATGACAGAGGAGAGGGATGCAGTTTTGGCAGTGTGCAGTTCCTCCGTGACAGCAATGAGAGCAGTTTCTGTGGAGTGACCTGCCTTGAAACCAGACTGGTGCGGATCCAGAAGGTTGTTCTGATTGAGATAACAGGAGAGTTGTTTAAAGACAGCGCGTTCAAGTGATTTAGACAGGAACGGGAGGAGAGAGACAGGCCTGTAGTTTATAACATCAGACGGGTTGAGAGTGGGTTTCTTTAGGAGAGGGTTTACTCTTGCCTCCTTGAGACTGTTTGGAAAGTGACCAGAAGTTAGAGAAGTGTTGATGAAATGGGTGAGAAACGGTAGAATATCAGGAGCGATAGTCTGAAGGAGGTTTGAAGGGATAGGGTCCAGAGGACAGGTGGTAGGGCGGGCAGAGGTAATGAGGGTAAGAACCTCACTTGGAGAGAGAGGGGAAAAGGAGGTTAGTGTGTTGGTGGAAGGAGGGTCTGGTGACCCAGCGGTGAGTAAAGGTGAGTCAGAAAAAGAAGAGCGAATATCATTAACCTTTTTTTCAAAGTGGGTAACAAAGTCGCTTGACAGAAGTGAGGAGGGGGGAGGAGCTTTTGGAGGGTCCAAGAGGGTGGAGAAGATGGAAAATAGTTTTTTAGGATTGGAATAGGAAGATTGGATCTTATCTTGAAAGAAAGTGATTTTTGCCTGAGAGATCGAAGCAGAGAAAGAGGAGAGGAGAGCTTGATAGGTTAGGAGGTCGTCACGGTGTTTGGATTTCCACCATTTCCGCTCTGCTGCCCTAAGGACGGTTCTATTAGCACGCAGTGCATCATTTAGCCAGGGAGCCGGAGGGGACTGACGAGCCTGCCGAGATGTCAGAGGACAGAGCGAGTCCAGAGTGGATGAGAGAGTAGAGAGGAGAGTTTCTGCAGCAGAGTTTGGAGGCAGTAGTTGGAACGAATCAGAGGAAGGGAGGGCTGAGAGCACCGACGAGGCAAAGGTAGAGGGAGAGAGGGAGCGAAGGTTACGGCGGACAAGTGTAGGATGGGAAGAGATTAGTTTGTTATGTTTGGAAAGGGATAGAGAGAATGAAATGAAGAAGTGATCGGATGTGTGGAGCGGGTTTACAGAGAGGTTAGAAGTAGCGCAGTTCCTTGAGAATATGAGATCAAGGACATTGCCAGCTTTATGAGTCGGTGGGGACGGAGAGAGTGAGAAAGCAAAGGCGGTTAACAGAGATGTTAGTTCGTCTATCTTCCCCATCTGGAGGTTGAAGTCTCCGAGAAGTACAGCGGGAGGGCCAGTTTCAGGGATGTGTGAGAGGAGATGATCTAATTCCTCCAAGAAGTCCCCCAAGGCGCCTGGTGGACGGTAGAGAACAACAATGGTTAACTGTATAGGATGGGTTACTGTGACGGCATGGAACTCAAAGGTGGAAGGAGTAAAGTTAGGTAGCTTGAAGAGGGAAAAGCTCCATTTGGGAGAGAGCAGGAGACCAGTGCCACCTCCTCTGCCAGTGGGTCTGGGTGTATGGGAGAAGGAATATGCAGTGGAGAGAGCTGCTGGGGTGGATGTGTTGGATGGAGTAATCCAGGTCTCAGTGAGAGCAAGGAAATCCAGAGACTGCAGGGAGGTGTAGCCAGAGATGAAGTCAGCCTTAGGAACAGCTGACTGGCAGTCCACAGGCCACCTGAAACTAGATGATGGATCTCAGTGGAGCACGTGGGATAGACGAGAGCAGGCCGGTTATATCGATTAGGAGATACACGGGGCCAGTGATAATTGCGAGAAGACACATGAACAGGAATGGAGAAAATACACATGATTATAGCATGAGGGGCTAAACAACAAAAGTAAAAATTAAAAACGCCAACGATACTTAGCTCAATCAAAGTAGGATTTGCCTCCTCTTTGCCTCCCTCGTGACTCCCGTAGGACTCTAATGTCTTTGTCAGTCTTACTCCCGTAGGACTCTAATGTCTTTGTCAGTCTTAGCCTGTCTGCCGCTGAAGCTGCCGCTCCAGGAAAGAGCTACCCGAAATGGACGCCTGATTGCTCAGTTCTCACAGCTGAAGTTAATTAGTTAACTATCTACAGCTGATGGGCGACAATAGACTGGCCCTGCCTATGTTAATAATGCAGGCTTGAGTGCTGAGAGCTGTAAAGCAGGTTTCGCCTGAGCAGATCTGAGATTTAAAATCTCTCAAAAGCGATTTAGCCGTTTTAGCTACAGTAACAATTATACAGAGTCGAATAAATGAAACCGAGAAGTCTAATTAAACAAGAATATAACTTACAGTGGTTGCTGCGTCAATAGGTAATGTTGTCACCGGGTCCAGATGCACACAGTTTAACAACCGGCGTAAACGGATCTGTGCGCGCTATCAAGCAGTGAGCGTGCGATGTCCTGTTCAGATGACGTCAAATCATCTTCAGAGGGTGTCAGAGAAAGAAATTAAAAAGCAGGATGCAGTCAGAGTTCACTAAGCGACAAGAGGAAGCAGTGCAAACCCTGCATAACGTGAAGGGTTTACCATCAGATGTGATATCTGGAAATGGTACATGACCCCATGTCAATGGCCGTCATACAGGAAATTACACAAGAAAGTTTCCTCTAGTTTTTGTTCAAATCCATGATTTGTTTAGTTTTTTTGTTAGTACCGTTTGAGTTCATAGATCCACCATTGTTTTCTAATTTTGCTCTTATTTTAGGTACAAGTAAGACGTCAAGAGCACTTTTAAAAAACATATCTTGAATTTAAAGCTCACAAATTGTTCGACCAAAACAAGGAAGCACAAGTTCAAATTTGAGGACTAATATAGCTAATCAAATTTGTATTATTCTAAGGGAATCTGACTCCACTTACACTATGCAAAATCAATATGTGTTTTTGTTTATATTACAACCTCTTTGGCTTGGTGCCCAAAGGAAAGAGGCAGTTTCTGTGTTATTGCCACTAGGCTACAACTTCAGATGTCAATGAGCAGTTGAATCTAAGAGACATTGAAAGTGGAAAGAAAAAAAGGCATGAAAAACAAAGTGTGATGTTGTTGCAAGTCAGGCATATAAAAAACAAGTTGACTTTAACAGCATCCATCACCAAAAAAATGAATATACTCCTCACATTAAGTAAATGTCCCATAGGGTAGATATCCGTCCACTGTGTTATTGTGTTGCACTGTTGGAGAAGCCTGTGACCTAAGAATTTCATCAGCATAACTACACTGTAGATATGTTCGTATGACAAAATAAAGTACCTTGAACATTCCTCTGTTGGAACTCTTTAGGAAATAACATCCATTAGGTTTATCTTGCATGTGTGGTCCAGTGTGTTATCTTTGATTGGGTACCCTGATGGCTAAAAGCTTTTTTGGTTAAGTACGCAGAAAAATAATATTGCGTTAAGAATAAAAGCACAAGGAGCAGGTAAAAGAGTCAGAATTAAATTAAGCGACTATTATTTTTAACCTATATAGCAGACATAGCAGCAAATCATGTCCTACTATTATGTACCTCTGTCTCTCGCACACAATTAGCATCTTATTCTGTCTTTGTAATTCAACTTGTTTTGTTGGGGAAGTTTTGAGGAAACCATTGTGAGTACAACAGGAAAAGGAGGTCACTTCCTGTCCGGAGCAGAGACGCAGGATAGGAAAACACCCTTAGAGATGTAAAAATGCCTCGAATGCACACTGAGCCCCAACCAATGTGACTGCTCTTACAATATGGTTTAAAGTTTCCATTTTATTAATTTTAACATCTTTCTTTCATATCTCTTTACTCACAAAGAGATATTTTTTATTCAACAATATATTATTCATAGAAATAGTTATCACCGCAATAAACTGTATTACATTTTGTCTTAAAGGTGGGGTAGGTAAGTTTGAGAAACCGGCTCGAGATACACTTTTTGTTATATTCCATGGAATGCTCTTAACATCCCGATAGCAAAGAATATCTGAAGTGCTTTGACAAAAAAATCCATAAAAAAAATTCATCTGTGGAAGCCGTAGCGCTGTAAAAAGCACGACCAATCATTTTAGCCGGCCCGGCTAAATAACTGGATGGCCTACCTGCCTGTCAGCCTTCCATCTGTGCACAAAATTATCTCGTGCCCTCATTGGTCATGTGCGCGTTCGTGTGTGTTGGAGGAGGGGCTCTGTAAGGAAGTGGCAGATTTTTTCCGGCTGTGTATTTTCAAATTCTAGCGCACTCGAGCTGGTTTCTCCAAAATTACCTACCCCACCTTTAATGTACATTATTTAATTTCCTATTCTGTTCTTGTACATATCATATTTTATTTACATGTAGACCAGTGGTTCCCAACCGGTGTGCCGCGGCACCAGCACTGTGTGCCGCAAAAAAACGTATTTTTATGTTCCAAATTTTTTTCTCACTTAATAAACTTCACTTCATATACACTTTATTTTATTACATGTACAATAGAGTTCATAAGCTAATAAAACATATATTGCTCAGATTTAGAAATATTAAACTGCTTAAATTCTCATGATTTACGTCAGCCGTCATTGTTTACGGTGTGCAGAGCAGCTTTTTATCCTCGCGCCAAATAATTACAAGATGGATCGTTACGTAGTGACAATAAATAAAGAAGCACCCCAGCCCTCAACACCACAGGCAGGGATGACAGAACATGATGGAACAGCAGTGCAAAAGAAGTCTAAAAGCAGACAATACAGCGAAAGCTACCTTCGGTATGGTTTCTCCTTGACTGGGGATGCTGACTGCCCGACGCCAGAATGCCTAATCTGCAGAGAAAAATTATCCAACGAAGGAATGGTGCCAAGTAAACTAGCAAGACACTTTAGCACAAAACAACCTTCTTATAATTCCAAGGACATTGAGTATTTCCAGAGACTGAAATCACAAATTGAGAAGGAGAGTCAACGTATGCTTTCGTCTCTACGTGTCTCTGACAAAGCACAAGAGGCCAGCTATTTGGTTGCTGAGTTAATCGCCAAGGCAAAAAAGGCACACACTATCGCGGAAAACCTCATTCTACCGGCATGTAAGGAAATTGTCAGGGTAATGATAGGGCCAGATGCTACTAAAGAAATCGATAAAATTTCATTATCCAACAATACAATCAAACGTTGCATCGATGACATGTCAGTAGACATAGAAACTGTCCTAACTGAAAAAATACAGATAAGTGGCAAATTCGCTCTGCAAGTTGATGATTCAACAGACATAAGTGGCCACTGTCAACTCATTGCCAACGTGAGATACGTTGATGGAGAATCCATTGAGGAGAACTTCTTTTTTTGCAAAGAGTTACACACACATGCAACCGGAGAGGAAATGTACAAGACCACAGCTGATTACCTGACAGAACAGGGTCTAAACTGGGGGATGTGCCACAGCATTTGCACCGACGGGGCTGCCTCAATGACGGGGAGGGTGAAAGGCTTTGTAAATAAAGTGAGACAGGTCAATCCTGATGTACAGATAACCCACTGCATATTACACCGAGAAGCCCTTGTCGCCAAAGCTATGCCACCAGACCTCATTGCATTATTAGAACAAGCTGTGAAAATAGTGAACTACATCAAGTCCCGTCTGCTGAAGTCGCGGTTGTTCAGCACATTGTGCAATGAGATGGGGGCTGAGCACCATGGCCTTTTACTGCACACAGAGGTCCACTGGCTGTCACGGGGCAAGGTGCTGTCCCGTGTCTACGAGCTCCACGACGAACTTGTTGCATTTGCAAATGAGCACGACTTACCCTACAAAGAACACATGGATGATGAATCGTGGTGGGTTAAGCTTGCATATCTGGCAGATATTTTTAGCCACCTCAATGACCTCAACATCAGAATGCAAGGGAAGAATGAGAACATCCTGACAGCCACAGAAAAACTCAATGATTTCCGATCCAAGTTAAGACTGTGGCAAAATTAAGTCGCCAAGAAAAACATTGAAATGTTTCCGCTGACATCCAGTGACCCAGCGCACAAGACAGCATTTTATCTACAAGTTGTAGCTGCTCACCTGAGAGTGCTGGAGGAGAGGTTTGAGTCATATTTCCCTCCTATGAATGAAGACTTCGATTGGCTCCGGGATCCGTTTAATCCTCTGTCATTAATATCAGCCACAAGTTTAAACGGCAGAGCTCAGGATGAACTTGCAGAGCTATCTATGGACCGCTCCCTGAAACTGAAGCACGGGGAACTAGGTCTGGATATATTTTGGCTGCTTGTGGGACACGAGTATCCATCCCTCTCAGAGTGCCATCAAGGTGCTTTTACAGTTTCCAACCTCCTACTTGTGCGAGCTAGCGTTTTCCTCACTCGCATATGTCAAAAACAAGACCCGCACCTGGCTGTCAGTGGAGCAGGACCTCCGCGGTCTGAGAAATGTTTATGTTTGGATGTTAATTTATGTGCCTTTCTTGTATGATTTATGATTTTGTCAATCAGTATTATCTGGATAGCGAAATGCAGAATGTTTAATATTTGGGATGTGGTTGATGAGTCACATGACCACAGTCAGGTCAGAGGACATTGTTTCATCCCTCCAATTCTATTAAGTTATTATTTAATCTAAGTGATCATAGGCCTGCCTCTTTTGAAATCCAAATGTAAAATAATAACTGTATTGATATGTATTCGTGTTTTTACACAGGTAGGCCTACTATTTTCAGCCAAAACAAAAGAGCCTACTTAGTAGGCCTGTTTATAATATTGAATTAATCATAGAAATGGTGTTGACATTTTTAGTCTGGTTCTTGTGTGAATTCTATAAAATGTTCTATTCAATTAAATACACATTTGAAAACCAATTTATGGTGTATTTATTGTTTTTAGTTTAAGCTCTGAAGTGGTTTTTAAATCTACAAAAAGTTGGGGTGCCTTGGGGTCGAGAAATATTTTAAGGGGTGCCTTGGTAAAAAAAAAAGTTGGGAACCACTGATATAGACTTCTTGCACTATTTTGTATCTGTATTTTTGGTATTCTATTATATATGTTCAGTGTTTCCCCTAGGATGGAGTCATAGCAGCGGTGCTAAGACACCTAGGGTTAGGGTTAACCCTAACCTAACCCTAATGCCCAGCAAAATGTGAGCATGTGGAATTTATTAGTGTGTGCGCGTGCGAAGTGCACCCCGCACATATGTTTCTATGTGTCTGCCAGCACAAGAAAGGCTCTTGAGGCCTAGTACATACAGTGGCAATGTCTCAAGATTTAGCAAAATACACTTTATTGAACATACAATAACACAAATACTACAAATCCACATAACAAACAATCAAAAATCAAAAAGGGTCGCCACTTATTATTATTTATTTGTGTGGTACCGGGCTGGCGCTGCCGCTATTTGTATATAGGGGAAACACTGATGTTGCATTGTTGGAGGAGCTCGGGTCAGAAGAATTTCATTGCCATTTGCCATGCCTATGACAATAAAACCTTTGAATTAGAATTTCTGAAATGGTAGACAGCATAGTAGAGCTGCAAGTAACTATTGTTTTACTCATTTATTATTTGCTTGGTCAATAAAATGTCAGGAATATAGTAGACATTGTAGTTTAACAATTCATCGATTATCAAAATTGTTGTCGTTTATCCATCATTTAATGAATGAGTGGACTAATGGTTGCAGTTGTACTGTATAATGAGTATTTGTGTTTGATGTTGGAAATGGAGCCGCTGTGATGCAAGAACATTTGAAGTATTATCGTATCTGACCTGAGGCGCTCCTCCTCCTTCTTGCGCAGCCTCATGTCTCTCTGCACCACCTGCAGCACGTGCTCCGCCTCGTTGTCCGTCAGCCCAGACAGATCCAACTTCCTGCCCATCCTGACAAACCTCTAGCTGTCACTCAACGCTCTAACCAATCAGAAAGCTTGTTGTTATCATCTGAAAGAGGAGAAAAACACACATCAGGAAATAAACAACAGCAATCAGAGCAGAACATGACAGTGAAAAAGGGTAACAGTGCATTGTACATAATCAGTGGAGAAAAGTAACTATGTTTAAATATTTATTTGAAGCATTTATATTTCCTTTCCTTCTATTCTATACTGCTACTCCACTATATTTGATGTTATATTATGGTTAAAGACAGGACTTTGTTTAATAGGATTAGATTGGTAACATTTACAAACTACCTAAACCAGTAAATTGTGAAAAATGAGTTTCACATTTACCAGCTGCTAAATTAAAGCACAGCAATGCATCAACTCAAAGTACAAGTAGGCCTACTACACACAATAAAGGAACTGCCTTTGTGAGGCAGTATGGGTACTTTTGTGAAATAATGATATTATAAATGATGTTTTTCTTTTATAAAAAGCTATAAACTGTACCTGTTAAAGAGACATTGTGTTGAAATATTATTATTATTGTTGTAAAGTGCCCTTCAGAGTAGGGTTGGGAACCGAAACTCGGTTCCAGATGAGAACCGATAAGAAAATGCCGGGTACCGGGTACCCATACAAAATACACAATTTCGGTTCTGCTTAACGGTTCCTAAACGCGGTAGACCCTGTATTCCAGCGGGTCCGTCTGCACCGCGGTGCTGCGGTGACCCGGTGGAATACAGGGCGGACCTGGAGAATCACAGAACGGCCGGTCGTCAGCGGGCCGTTGACGGCCGGCTCGGTACGCTGACGGCCGGCACCGCCCTTCATTTTTTTAAACGGCATCATATAAATTGCGCTGACAGGCGACAGAGGTCCACAGTTGCCCCGCAGCGATGCTCCCCCGCCCTCCCGTAGACATTTCACGAGCTCAGTCACTTCATAACACCAAAGATAGGTCGCGGTAAACACTCTGAAGTGAGGCTCCACTACACTAAAAAAGAAAAAGAAAAGGCAAAGTGTAATGCCTGTTAATAGCTTGCCACAGGCATAGCTCAGTTAAAATAAAGCACAGCTATTGTGCAATACATTTGTATTGCATGTATATTTTTTAGTAACAATTTCAGTTAAAGCTTTTAAGAATAAATATATTTTTGTTATCTAAACGTTTGACCTCTTTATTTTACAATTTTGGAATCGAAACGGGGAATCGATAAGAACCGGAATCGATGAGCAGAACCGGAATCGAAATCGGAATCGATAAATTTCAAACGATACCCATCCCTACTTCAGAGTCATAATGCATAACTGGAATACTTCCTGCAGGTAGACAGTGAATACAAATAAAGAAATCTGTTTTTCTAAACATTTTATGCAGATATTCAACCTCTTAGTTGATATTATAGAGTTAACCACAGAACAGTAAGCACTTTAAACGCATTTGGAGGTCCAACAAGCCACTTACAAGCAAATCAGAGGTATTAACACCGAGCAGGATTTGGTGTTTTCCGCATCAGCATTCCTGAGGAGCAAATCTCTCTCTGATCAAGTGGAACACACTTTTCTCTAAAAGAAGCAAACATGGCAGCAGATCAGAGGCTGCAGTGAGTCCCTGTGGATGTGGAGGTCAGATATAGTGCCAGACTGCCAGTACAAGATAGTACAAGAAACACCGTGTATCTCAGTGTTAACTATAGCGATGATCCATACTTATTGTACATGTTACGCATCAAATCTCGTGAATTATGTAACTAAGATGTTGAACAAATATCAGTGTATCAAAATTGGAATAAAAAACACAATTGAAGACAATTTGTATGGAAATATTGTAGTGTGTTGATTGTGATTTTTGAGCAGGATGTTGACAACAAAGATATTTAATTAGCAAGAAAAATGAATACAAACTCACCGATCTCGGCGTGTGTTGTCCTCGCTGAGTGAAATTGACCAACGGGGCACCTTCAGTTTACTCCTCTCGTGAATTGTGTGAAGTGTAGCCACAAAACGATTAAAATACAACGTAAAATAGGACGTTTTTAAAGTCCTGTTTTATTTTTCTGTTGCTGTTACTTTAGTTGAGGAGAAGTTTCACAGGTCTGATCCGTGCAGCATGTCCCAGTTCCTGAAGGGAAACCAGGATAAAGTCTGATCCGGTCCAGTGTTTCTCTGCTGGGAACAAGGAATTAGCCGAAATGGAGGTGATGCAAGGTTGAGAAAAACAAGATAAGAGCGGAGTGTTTCACTTTCCTGAGGAGGTTTGTAGGCTACGTTACATTTCGTTGAATAGTTGGGCACATTTTCCCAATCTTTTGACCTGTTTCTTGATTTATAGCGTTCCCTGTATGACTTCCACGAATAACTGTAACATGTGTAACACAAGCAGTGCCACAGGTCGAGTGTTTGAGGATAAAATAAATGCTATTTTTTAACAGTGAGGGTGTCTCGAGTAAGCTCTCTGATTGGCTAATGAGGAGCAGGTGAGTGACAGAGGCGGGAAACATTGAGCTACTAGCGGTCAGGTGGAGAATTACAGTTGAGGTTTGTTATTAAAGGTCCCATGTCATGAAGTGTTAATTTCGTTGACTAAAACTATGACGAAATATGTTCGTCAACGACCTTTTTTTCCATGACGAAAACGAGACGATGACGAGACGGCACCGACGGCAGTAAACAATAACTGCAACGAAATCATCATGCAATATCGTTGACGAAAAGCGACGAGACGAAAATGTATGACAAAATATTATCAAAGATAACGTTACATCTCTGATAGTCAGTTTTTCTCCAAGCAGTTCCATTTCCGGTGCTGCGGCTGGGCAGCAGCTGTGTGTCTGTGCTGCGCGCGGCGGTAGATTTGAATTACACCGGGCAGCGGCAAAATATTAACTGTCAAGAAGACTCGGGTCTAACTCATGGTCTAACTAACCTTATTCAACATCAAATAAAATGGCAACAACAGGGCTTGGGAGCAGTGGTCGCACTCGCGTTAACCGAATACCCCCGTCAGCGCGAGTGATTGATACATTGTGCACTCGACGGATAATAATGGATTATGACGGAAATGTTACGATCCTGTCCGTCAAAATGACTGACAACGAAAAAGTCTAAAGCCACCACTGTTTGGGAGAAAGAAACAATGTGATATTTGGGCCCATTTTCGGTACAATGAGGCGGAGAAAAAAAGCGAATGCATTGTTTTATCAGAAGGGAAGCAATGTGGCCATAACACAGCTGGTAAAAACACCACAAACCTGACCAGATACTCTCTGCAAAGCTTCTTAATCATTCAACCTGTGTTTTTCATCAAATAAGGACAAGATATAATCTTATTTATTTATATATACTAAAATGACAAATTATTGGTTTTGGCTAGACTAGTTTGACTGAAATGTTCTATATAATCTGATGACTAAAAAAGACTCAACAGTTTTCATTGACAATAAGTAGACTAAAATAATTAGTTTGTTTTGACTAAAATAAGACTAAAATGCTCAGACTTTTAGTCGACTAAATCTTGACTAAAATGTTTGCTGTTTTAGTCGACTAAAATAAGACTAAAATGCTCAGACTTTTAGTCGACTAAAGCTTGACTAAATAAAAACAGGATGAAGGTGACTAAATATGACTAAAACTAAAAAGGAAATGTAACACAGGACTAAGACTAAAACTAAATTAAAGAATAGCTGACGAAATTAACACTAATGTCATGGCCATTTCTACTGATCATAATTCCATTGTTGAGGTATACTAGAATAGATTTATATTGTGCAATTTTTCAAACTCACATTGGTTTCCCCCCCCCCCCCCCCCCCCCCCCTCTCTCCGTGAGCCCACTGTGCTCTGATTGGTCAGCTCGCCCGCTCTGATTGGTCAGCTCGCCCACTCGTGTTACAATGGCATTAGCAACCAGAAATTGGCACGGCTCGCTGCTGCGAGGAGCGGACAGTGTGAGCTGGGTTAATTTCCTGCTTGCTGCGTGCAGTCTCCGAGACAGCAATAACATCGCGAATGGACGCGGGAAGGGGGGGTGCTGAAGCGGCTGCAGCACCCACACCCTCAAACACGGTGCAGTTTCGCCGCTGAGAGATTGTGTGTGTGTGTGTGTGTGTGAGGAGCTCCACGGATTGGTCCATTTGGGTATGGTCACGTCACTGTACCCAGGAAATACAAATAAAATCTCCAACGAGGCGCTCTGGGGCAGCATAGACAGGTATTTTCTGTGTTAGAGTATTACTCGCTACAGGGTGTACTTTGAGGGTTTTTTACTCTGCAGACCGTTTACATGCATAAAAACCTTCATCACACACAAATGCTGTAGGGGGGGGGCAATTACAATATTTTAAGGTACTTGTTATTTTATTTGCAATGTTATGTTTCATATATTTGTATTGTATGCTACTTTCTACTCTGTTACACGTTGGTCCATACTTTCTGACACAGCCCCACCTAGTGTCAGCAGAAAGTATTAAAATAATGATTACAACAAAATGCAAAAAATAAATTAAAATATAGATAAAATATATTTTAAGATCTGGTTTAATCATCTCATTCGTCTGTATATTGCTGTTTTAGTATATGTTCTTCTAATTAGTGTCTACAGTGTGTGCCTATTGAGCTGTTTAGTGCCATGTGGGACAAAATCCGATCCTGCCCCTCCCTCTCTCTGTCTAAGTGAATGGTGACTGTAAAAACTACACTGCGCATGCTCAGAGTATTTTCCTATTTAATGTGTGTGGCAAAAAAATAATGACCATAGGGGCATAGAGCTGCCATCCCCACCATACGTCATCTCACATAATTCAGAGCTGATTGGCTGTAAGTATGTGTGCCGCGAAAAGTGTGGTGTGTGAAGAGCAGGTGAAGAGGAGGAGAGAGACGCGTCCTAAAACCAGGAAGTAGCTGCGCATAGCTTCCCTCCACAAAAAAGCAATAAGATTTCTCCATAGGATTTTAGAAAATAGCTCCAAATAAGATCTGTGGGAAACGTAGCTGTTAGATAAATGTACGTTTTGTTCAGCCGGATAATATCCACATGTCTATACCCTACTTTTATAATTTTCGAATCATAAATCCATCATTTAGATTTATGATAGACTTTTGAAACTACAAGAAGATAAGGAGGACTTTTACAAAAAAGTAAGAGATTTTTGTCCAGAAGGATAGGCAAATGGACTTCATCTTCAAGTCAAGGTAAGACCACCATTTTATTGAAAATGGGATCTTACTAAGAGAGAACAATTCAATATTTAAATGATCAAATTAAATGTTTTGGGTATCCTTCTGTTGAACTGTCTGTTTAAAATGTATTGAAGCATCAGACTAAAGAGGCTTTTGAAAATAATATTATATTTTGATTTAGGTCAAAATATAATATTTGTAAACCTGAAGAGTCAGAGCCAGTGCCTCGCCAGCCATGAACCTCACTGCAGAAGCTTATAGACATCTACGTTTTTTGTGCCCCACCACTTTTGTACATATAGAAACGCCACTGGTCCTACCTACATTTATAAAAGGTTTGTAGTGCAGTTTAATGCATGTATCTGACCCTAACATTTTAATTATTTAGGTTATGTTACAGCTTCTGAAGATACATTAATATGTCTTGTTTGAATACATATATTCTTGGTTTTGATCAAACATGGCAAAAGATATTACCACAGAAAACAATTACAATAAGGTTGGATAGTTTTTACTGGATTACTAGATAGTAGTAGCACCTCCATTGCGTTTTGTTGACTAGAAATCAAAGCAAAGAAGGTCTCAGGGATTCTTTGAATAAACTTTATTCACACTTCTGTGAAATACAGGTCAGTTTAGTAACATATAGTATTGTCCAACAAATAGGTTATTAAATACCATGAAGTTCATGTAAGTCCACCGTTATGTAATGCTGTTTCTCTGTAAACCTGCTGGCATATTGATGTGATCACAAGATGTCTAAGGAGGGACTTCAGAGGAAGGAAGATAATATTTTAGATAAACATAATTGTGGTTATATGTATCTTGAGGTTAAACAAATCATTTAAAATGGTGCATCTGCGTGTAGACGGGTTATCTTGCATCTGCACACACCCTCTTACTCTTTATCCCTTTCTCCATAACAAAGTGTTTGTTTTGCAGAGAGGATATAAAGACCTGTGTGTTTCACAGCTGTGTGTTTCAAACTCTTCTCTTCAGTCATGGACAAAGGTGTGCTGCTGCTGCTGTTGAGTCTGCAGGTTTTCCTGCTCGTCACAACCGTCACTTCTTCTGATGCAGCCCCTGTGAGGAGGACAGAGCCTCAACCTCTTGGTCAGGTAAGATCATCCTGTAAAAATCTTTCAAAATATAAACAGTAATTATTTTGTTGATACAACATGTGTACTAACTATTTGTACCGATGTAACCTAAAATGTTCATCAACATTAATTTGATCATCTGTAACAGAAGTGGAGAACACATTACGGAGTGAGATCTGGAATCAGATATGTCGGTTTTTCACCCTGTTGGGGGATGATAGGAGGATGTGGACCGCAAGGCGTAAGACCAACACAGAGTTTATTCCTATCCATTTTGCCATCAGGTAACTTAATCTAATACGTGTCAATTGTCTCTGTTACAGCACTCTGGACGTGAGACAACCCCTCCTCCTAGGTAAGAGATTTTTCCTCATGTGAACACAAACATTGACATTGGCTGAATAAAAATACATTAAACATAACGGAGGGTCAGTAGCAAAGTCCTCAGTGCTGTTTATCAGCTGTGTTTCTAATTGATGATGCATGAATACATACATTTGTAAAAGTAAAATATTTTTGAAATAGAAAAGTTTGTAAGCATATGTCATTATATATTTGTTGATTCTGTTTTTGAATTTGAAATTAAATATTTCCTTAACTTATTTTCCAAAAATTGATCGTCCAATCGTACACTACTCTGCATTTACGTTGGGTTGTTGTTCTTCTAGATTTTTGAGCTGTATGTTGTGAAACAGAAACAACATGGCGCTAAAAACACAAGTTATATTTTATTGCTCAGAGCTTTTGAAATCTGTGTGTTCGACCGGGCCGGCCATTTTGGTGCCCTAGGCGAGATTATGATGTGGTGCCCCCCCCCACCTCCAACTAATACACAATAGAATATATAAAGAATAAATGAAAAATCTCTACAAAAGACCAATACACTACAAAAACTGAAACCTATTGACATGTTGGTTATATACATAAAGAAGGTTTTAAATGTATTCATTATTGTATGAACATGTTTTAATTGGGGGGTGGACGTCACATCCTCTAGGGGGGTCCGGGGGCATGCTCTCCCGGAAAGATTTGTTTTAACATTTTTAAGTAAAATGCTTCAATCTGGTGCACTTTGAGCAGAATTACTAGAGACCAGATCTAGGGTACAACTCTAAAACACCCATATGAAAAAGATCGGTTTACATTTTAATAATCAAATAAGTATGTGAACATAACCAATAACCTACCATAGCCATTAACAAATAAATGTAACGTATTTTATTTTTGTTCATTCATATCTTATTTTACCTAGTTAACATTTATTTAGTAATGCATATTTTTTAATATCTCCAGTTTTAAACGATATTTTTGGTTACTGTCCTATAGTATACATTGGAATGATTTCAAACCTGTTTTTATTTATCCTAATAATTATAAAGGTGTGCCTTGGAAATATTTGTTTACATAAATTGTGACCAAACCGTTTGAGACCCACTGAGATACCAGACCACAGTTTGTTACATTGTTTCATTTTTCAGAAGGTTCGGTTTGCGTTCACACGGGCAAAACTCAAACGGACTATAAACTTTAAAACACAAGTCATGTGCACGGAAATGCTGTTCAACCATTGGTCAGACATTAAGGGGGTAAAAACGCAAATCCCGGCCATTTCTACCGCAGCATCGGCACTTTTGGCAGGTTTGAGAATAACTGCTGCTGTTAATCTGGAGATCAACAGACACTAGCGGCCCGCGCATATGATTATATAATCAGACAACATCCGTTAAAAAACATTATAATAACGCATATAATGATGAGAGACGTTCTGCAGTAAGGAGGGGCGTTTCATCGACGACAGATGTTCTTACTTTTATGTAGCTGACGGAGAGTTTTTACTTTACACGACACTGTTCAACACTTCATTCTACTTCATACTCTTTAACTAAACAACCGCGGATGTCTTGAAAGAGTCTTTCGCTAAAGATTTTTGAAGACATCCGTGTTCTTGTGACACGTAGATACTACGCTTCCTATGTTTTGGTGCGGACTGCGTTCACACCAGCAATGAACCGCTCCAGAGTTCGCAAGCAAGCGCTCCGAGACCACCTATTTTAGCGGTTGTTTAGTTCACTTAAGAGGTCTCGGACGCCTGATAAGTCAACATCCCCCACTTTCATCAGTTACAGCGCACATGGTACAGGGCAAATGCAAAATGTTGCTGGCCCGGGGTGCAAAGGGTGTTTACTTTATTCAATTATTAATGTAAATGTATTATATCAAGGGCAGAAAATTAGGCAGAACACAAATTAATAATTAATTAATCTTTTTTTTCTTTTTTCATACTCTTTTTTTCTCCCAGCGAGGTCTGGCGCCCTAGGCGACCGCCTAGTTTTTTGTCCGACCGGCCAGCTTCGGTACCAGCCCACCGGGAAAACTCCCGGCATTCCCAATGGCCAGTCCACCCCTGTCTGTTACAGCGCCCTCGTCCTACTCCTCCTAGGTAAGAGATGTTTCCTCATGTGAACACAGACATATTGACATTGGCTGAATAAAAATACAATACACATAACGAAGGGTCAGTAGCAAAGTCCTCTGTGCTGTTCATCTGTGTTTCTAATTGATGATGCATGAATAGGCCTACATTTGTAAAAGTAAAAGATTTTTAAATAGAAAAGTTTGTAAGCATATGTCATTATATATTTGTTGATTCTGTTTTTGAATTTGAAATAAAATATTTCCTTAAAGGTCCCATGTCATGGCCATTTCTACTGATCATAATTCCATTGTTGAGGTCTACTAGAATAGATTTATATTGTGCAATTTTCCAAACTCACATTGGTTTCTCATACAGCATCTCTGTAAAGTATGTGTATTCACCGGTATTCACTCTGTCCTAAACGGCTTGTTGGAGCTCCTTTAAACATCATAAATACACAAACAATGAATACTTACAGGTTGTGTACCCGAATCTCCCGCTGCTCCAAACAAAGTAGGAACAGCATCGTTCTTCAGTGCCCTACGCTGTACATATCCGTCATGAATCGCTGAAAGGTTTTGGGAAGCTTTGTTTCGTGAAAGGCTGGCAGAGGGTGTGGCCTCTGGGTATCCCCACGTCAGAGTACCCAAGTAAATGAGAAATCTCCAACGAGGCATTTTGCGTGTTAGAGTTTTACTCGCTACAGGGTGTACTTTGAGGGTTTTTGACTCTGCAGACAAGTTTACATGCATAAAAACCTTCATAACACACAAGGGGACGGGTAATAACCGGAAAAGCATGACATGGGACCTTTAACTCATTTTCCAAAAAAGTGATCGTCCAATCGTACACTACTCTGCATTTATGTTGAGTTGTTGTTGTTCTAGCTTTTTGAGCTGTATGTTGTGAAACAGAAACAACATGGTGCTAAAAGTTATATTGTATTGCTCAGTGCTTTTGTAATCTGTGTGTTCGACCAATGATTCAGATCCAGTCCAAAATGTAATGGGGTCTTTCTCGGCCCGTGTTGCACCCTTCAACCAAGTTAAAGAAATCCTGCAGACAAACAAACATCTCTTCCTCTCCTTTGTGTGTGTTTCTCTCTCTGTCTCTCTCCAGGCCTAAGGAACCACAATCTTAGGAATGGACATTTGGAGGCAAATAAACCTTTGCTTAATGAGCTGCTTTAAAGAATATGACTTGTATTGATCATGTACGCACTGCTCTGATATTATTTGCTGTTAAATCTAAAATCCCTGTTGATTTATGTTTATGCTGCATATAATCCACGTTGAGGAACAGAGAATCAATGCTGTTCTGAATAAAGTGCTCACATTGTTGTTGTATGTGTGTTTCACTACAAGTTACATGTCACAATAAAACATTACTGATTAAAAACAATAAAAGCAGAATGTTTTCTTGAACTTACTTGATTGTGTTAATCAGCTGATGGCAAATGTTTCCCTAAACAGGTGGAAAAAAATATATTTTTGTCATTGGGTAACATTTTCATTTCAGGATTGTACCTGTAGGCTAGAGGGATTGCTACTCAGATAAAGGTTTCATTAACTTCACCATGCTTTCCCTGATAAACAGGAAATGTCAGGGGAAGGAAGAAGAGATATCAGTCGGATAAACAAAGTCAAACCAGTAGAGATAAATATTTGTTGTGTTTATCATTGAAAGAACAGGACAGAAGATTGAATAACTTTATGCAAACATGTTATATTATATACATTGAAACTACAAGTGAAAATAAAGGATAAAGTGTGCTGCATGTGTCACCACAAGATGGAGTCAGCCAGCCTTTCTATTTCACAGCAGCTCACTTTGTAGCAAATAGAAATAAAGTTTGAACTGAAAATACACACCATTGAATTCATTATTATGACTTATGGGATTGTATTTATATTTTTGAAATAAGTTCATATATACGTGTTACACTTTGTCCAAAAAGTTGTAGAATTGTGAGATATATTTCATTGTAATCTTATAATGTCCTCTTCTACTCCAAACCACTTCAGAAAGCAAAGATGACTACAACCCATTCAATTGCGTAGCAGACCTTTTTTATAGCAACAATTCAAATGATCTACTGGAGCCAAACGGACTAAACTAACTCACAATGATTATCTGGATTTGTTTTGTTCAATATTCTCTGTCCAAAGACTTGAAGAATGGCTACGTTTTTTCAGTTTAATCATTAAAGTTTTATTCGTCTACTTCTACTCCACTACACTTCAGAGGGAAAATATTCGAAATACATGTAAAGAAACTTTTCCCCTCTGAACTGCTCAGAGAAATCACTGTTCAAGAGGTAAATGTGTCCATTGTTTTTTTAATCAAAAAAGCAAAGATTACTACAAACCATTAACTTGTATGATTACTATTCAAGTAAAGGACTGGAACACACCAGACCGAACTTATTAATAATTTAAATGTTCTAATTTGTCCTTACCAACACATCGTCTTTTGAATAATTACTGTAATGACTCATGTTGATTTCAATCATATTCAGATGCTCTAGTCTATAGTATAGACACTGTTTGCCATAAAGTTGGAACGAAATATTTGTTACCGCTTGTGATGCCCCTGTGGGTTCATCACAAAGCCAGGGGGCGCTAGAGCGGTTTCATCAAACATTGAAGTCCATGCTGCGTGCTTATTGTATGGAAATGGGGAAGGACTGGGAGGAGGGACTTCCATGGCTCATGTTGGCGTCCAGGGAAGTCGTTCAGGAAAGTACAGGGTTCAGCCCTAATGATTTGGTCTTTGGGCATAAGGTGCGTGGGGTGTTATCTGTTCTCCAGGATGGTTTGGTTGAGGGTGAGCCACCTAAAAATTTAGTGGACTATATACAGGGCTTCCGTCATCGCCTGTATGTAGCGGTGGAAATGGCAAGGAAAAATTTAGCTGGTGCTCAGGCTAATATGAAGAGACTCTATGACCGTAAAGCCGAGTATCGTGAATTCAGCCCAGGGGATCAGGTGTTGGCTTTGATGCCACTGCAGGTTTCACCATTCAAAGCCAAGTTTGCCGGCCCGTACACTGTTGAGAGTAAAGTGTCAGATCAAAATTACCTGATTGCTACTCCAAATCGGAGGAAGTTGTCTCAACTGTGTCACGGCAACCTCCTGAAACCGTACTATGTTCGTGATACCGTTGGGGATAGCTTCATGGTTAAAAAGTTGGGTGTGGGCCCCATAATGATGGTTGATTCTGTGCTTTCAGATCGAGGGTTGGCTGAGGAGTGTGATGTTAAGGCACCAGATGAACCTGTTATGTCTGGTAGGCTGAGGAATTCGGAGTCGTTATGCCAATTGGATCGCTTGTTGAGTCACTTACCGGCAGCACAGAGAGATGAATTGGCGGCTTTAATTGGGAAGTTTGTGGTACTGTTCGGCGATACGCCATCGCGCACAACTCTCGTGGAGCATGATATCGACGTGGGGGACAGTCCTCCAATTAAGCAGCGATTTTACCGTTGTCCTGCAGATAAGCGTAGGGTGCTGGAGGCTGAGGTCCAGTACATGTTGGACAATCAGATTGCAGTACAGTCGTTCTCCAGTTGGCTCTGGATATTTGGTGTTGTTTCGGGGATCCCTTTGGGGCCTCCGTCTTAAGGGGGGGGGCTGTGATGCTCCTGTGGGTTCATCAGTGGAGAGGGTGTGGCTGTCCTGTCTTGGCTGCATTGATTGCAGTGATTGCATTAACTCAGGGCACCTGGGTCTGGTGCTCTGCAGCTATTTTAAGAGCCTCTCTGCTCCTGTCTGCTCTCGCTCTGTTTTCCTGCAGGCACCCGGCTCTGATGAGTATAACCAATGTGTTGAATTGACCAGTGTTGTGCAAATAAACACCTTTACCTACCCGTTGACATGTTGTGTCTCCTTTTTGTTGTGGCCTTTTGAGCCAGGTCGCAACACCGCTTCTCATGAAATGATTGTGTGTTTGAATAGGAATTAAAGGGGAATGTGTCTGAAAACGAAATGATTCCAACTTTATGGGCAACAGTGTATATGTCCTTATAATGCTGTAGTTTGAGGCAGGAGTAAGTGTGATTGATAAAGAAACAATTGGAAAAGATAAGAATTTAAACCATTTTTTATTTCAGTACAATGATAATTGTGTGCAACTCGATTTAAGATAGGATACAGCTGCTGACTTCTAGAACTGTGATAAGTACCTTTTTGTTTTTAGACTTCTCTGTTTCAGTGTGTTCTGTATACATGTTCAGTAGTTCATCTGATTAAAATTGTGATTTTAATATCAAAACAGCTAAAGTAGTTTCAGGCAGACATTTGGGAAATGTATTGAACTAACTGGTTGCTAGGGTTAACTTTGATTTAAACATTTGTAGAATACTAAGGGCTTTATTGACTAGGGGTAACTGTATTAAGGGTTAACCTCAACTTTATTAGCAACAGTAGGGTTAATGTAATTGGAAACTATTGTCACTATAAAGTTTCATTAAGATCTCAGGAGTGATCCAGTTTCAATGTCCTATTGCTGCCCATCAGCTGCAGAGAGTTAACTAATTAAAGGGGCGTGGCCCCACAGACTATCGCTCCTGATATTCTACCGTTTCTCACCCATCTCATCAATACTTCTCTAACTTCTGGTCACTTTCCAAACAGTCTCAAGGAGGCAAGAGTAAACCCTCTCCTAAAGAAACCCACTCTCAACCCGTCCGATGTTATAAACTACAGGCCTGTCTCTCTCCTCCCATTCCCGTCTAAAACACTTGAACGCGCAGTCTTTAAACAACTCTCCTGTTATCTCCATCAGAACAACCTTCTTGATCCGCACCAGTCTGGTTTCAAGGCAGGTCACTCCACAGAAACTGCTCTCCTTGCTGTCTCTGAGGAACTGCGCACTGCTAAAGCAGCCTCCCTCTCCTCTGTCATCATCCTTTTAGACCTATCTGCTGCATTCGACACGGTGAACCATCAGATCCTCCTTCGCACTCTCCAAGAACTTGGAGTTTCAGGCTCTGCACTTTCCCTCCTCACCTCCTACCTCAAATACCGCACCTACAGGGTATCTTGGAGAGGGTCAGAGTCCGACCCTTGTCAATTAACTACAGGGGTCCCTCAGGGCTCTGTCCTCGGTCCCCTCCTCTTCTCTCTGTACACAAACTTGCTCGGATCTGTCATTAGCCCGCATGGTTTTTCATACCATTGCTACGCTGACGACACTGATGAATTTTCTCTTTTCCCCATTCTGAAACCCAGGTCGTCGCACGCATCTCTGCTTGTCTAGCTGACATCTCTCAATGGATGTCTGCTCGCCACCTCAAGCTTAACCTTGACAAGACTGAACTGCTTTTTCTTCCGGGAAAAGATTGTCCCACTCTTGACCTAACAATCAACATCGGCCCCTCTGTTGTTTCCCCGACTCAGACTGCAAGGAATCTGGGTGTGACCCTAGATAACAAACTGTCCTTCACTGCAAACATCGCTGCTGCAGATACACACTTTACAACATCAGGAGGATACGTCCCCTCCTGACCCAGAAAGCGACGCAGGATCTGGTCAAAGCTCTCGTCATCTCACGCCTAGACTACTGCAACTCCCTCCTGGCTGGTCTACCTGCATGTGCCATCCAACCTCTGCAGCTCATCCAGAATGCAGCGGCTCGTCTGGTCTTCAACCTTCCTAAAATGTTCCCACACCACACCGCCCCTCCGCTCCCTTCACTGGCTTCCAGTAACTGCTAGAATCCACTTCAAGACACTGGTACTTGCGTACCATGCTGTGAATGGTTCTGGCCCTTCCTACATCCAGGATATGGTTAAACCATACACCCCAGCACGTGCACTCCGCTCTGCATCAGCCAAATGGCTTGCTGCACCCTCACTGCGAGGGGGACCCAAGTTCCCATCAGCAAAAACACGTCGGTTTGCTACCCTGGCTCCAAAATGGTGGAATGAGCTCCCCATTGACATCAGGACAGCAGAAAGCTTACACATCTTCCGGCGCAGACTGAAAACTCATCTCTTTCTACTCCACTTTGTTACAACCCGGCTCTTGGGCTGCAACAAAAAGCTGGGAGGTGAGACGAGGGTCTGAAAGTAACAATCCTTTTATTTTGTGGACACCCAAAAAGACAGCCGCGACACGAAACTCACACAGGGAGAATGCAAGAGGAATATGAGAGAGAGACGTATCCGGCTGGGCCCTCTTCTTATAGGCTTTTCGACCCAGGTGCAGCTCATCAGGTAATTGCCGGCCCCACAGCAACGGATCCTGTAAACAGAAACAGAGAGAGACCACGAAACGCCTAGTGGTGTGGAGGGGTCCTCATACTTCCCCCCCATAAAGAGTTCCATTCAGAACACCGTTAACTACCCAACAGGACCCACCAACAGTAAACATCCCATCTCATCAACTCCGGCTCCCAACAAGGCACTTTAAAAGCTCAGAGCCCTAGACAAAACATCGGTCACCACGTTATCCGAACCTTTAATGTGGCGGATGTCCAGACAATAGATAAGCCTGTAGATAAAGCATCAATCAATCAATCAATGTTTATTTATATAGCCCAATATCACAAATGTTACATTTGTCTCAGTGGACTTTACAGTTTGTACAAAATATCAGTATGACAATACGACACCCTCTGTCCTTAGACCCTCACATCGTACAAGGAAAAACTTCCGAAGAAAACCCACAGTTTAAAGGGAAAAATGGGAGAAACCTCAGGGAGAGCAACAGAGGAGGGATCCCTCTCCCAGGACGGACAGACGTGCAATAGATGCCGTGTGTAAATTGAAAAGATAATACATTTGCAACATAGGTAGTCCAAATGTTTGGAAATGCATGTGTGTATAATAGGAAGATGAATCCACGAGGATATCCATCCAGGACCTATGATCCAGGACCACAGCCACGACTCAAGATCCAGGGCTCGCGATCCAGGACAGAGGAGCGCAGGATCATCCATGACTCCGGATCCCGGCGTATATAGACACCAAAAAGAAAGACATTTGGGGAAGCTGGGTTAATCGGAACATGAGAGTACACAGGTATAGACAGAGAGAAGGAAGAAGTAAGATGTCCCCCGACAAACTAAGCCTATATCAGCAAAACTAGGGGCTGAATCTAATCAGCCCTAACTATAAGCTTTATCAAAAAGGAAGGTCTTAAGCGCACTCTTAAAAACGGATAGGGTGTCTGCCGCCCGAACACAAACTGGAAGCTGATTCCACAAATGTGGAGCTTGATAAGAAAAGGCTCTGGCTCCCATTGTACTTTTAGAGACTCTAGGAACAACCAACAACCCTGCATTCTTGGAACGCAATGCCCTAGTAGGACAGTAGGGTATAATGAGTTATTTAAGGTAAGATGGCGCCTGCCCATTAAGGGCTTTGTAGGCGAGAAGAAGAATTTTAAATTCTATCCTGTGTTCTATAGGGAGCCAGTGTAAGGCAGCCAGAACAGGAGTAATGTGGTCCCTTTTCCTAACTCTGGTTAGTACACGAGCCGCAGCATTTTGAATCAGCTGAAGCGACTTGACTGACTTCTTGGTACACCCTGATAATAAAGAGTTACAATAATCCAGCCTTGAAGTAACAAATGCATGGACTAGTTTCTCTGCATCGTTTTGAGGCAAGATCTGCCTGATTTTTGCAATGTTACGTAGATGGAAGTAGGCGGTCCTTGAAATTGATTTTATGTGGGCGTTAAAGGATAAATCCTGATCAAATATAACACCAAGATTCCTTACAGTCTCACTGGAGGCCAAATTAATGCCATCCATAGTTAGTATATCCTTAGATAATTTGTTTCGTAGATTCTTCGGGCCAAGTACAATAACTTCAGTTTTGGTCGTGTTTAACATCAAAAAGTTTAAGGTCATCCACGTTTTTAAGTCCTTAAGGCAGTCTTGAATTTTATTTAGATGATTAATTTCATCAGGCTTGATTGATAAATATAGTTGAGTATCATCCGCATAACAATGAAAGTTTACAGAATGATTCCTTATAATATTGCCTAACGGAAGCATATATAATGTGAACAAAATAGGTCCGAGCACTGAGCCCTGTGGCACTCCATGGCTAACTTTGGTTTGCGTGGAAGATTCATCATTGACACGTACAAACTGAGAGCATTCAGATAGATAGGACCTAAACCAGTCTAAAGCAGTTCCCTGTATGCCAACTAAGTGCTCTAGTCTTTGCAATAAGATATCATGGTCGATAGTATCAAATGCAGCACTGAGATCGAGCAAAACAAGAATAGAGACACGTCCCTTGTCAGAGGCTATTAGAATGTCATTTGTGACTTTAACCAGAGCTGTCTCTGTGCTATGATGTGTTCTAAAGCCAGACTGAAAAGCTTCAAATAAATCATTGTTTTTTAAGTAATCACACAACTGTTTTGCGACCGCTTTCTCAAGAATTTTTGAGAGGAACGGAAGATTGGAAATAGGTCTATAATTGGCTAAAACCTCTGGATCGAGGTTGTGCTTTTTAAGAAGCGGTTTTATCACTGCTACTTTGAATGATTGTGGAACATAGCCTGATAATAAAGACATATTCATAATATTTAATAAATAAGTGCTAATTAATGGAAAAACTTCCTTCAACAGCTTAGTTGGAATTGGGTCTAACATGCACGTTGATGGTTTAGAAGAGAGAATCATTGAATTTAATTGTTCAAGGTTTATGGCTGAAAAGCATTCTAGTTTACTATCTAGTGTAATATTAGAACTTACGTTTCCGGGAGCTGTTGATAACACTATACTGGTCAAAGGCAAGAGGTCATTAATTTTGTTTCTAAGAGTAACAATTTTATCGTTAAAAAAGCACATAAAATCATTACTACTGAGTGCTATGGGAATAGAAGGCTCAATCGAGCTGTGGCTTTCTGTCAGCCTGGCTACAGTGCTGAAAAGAAATCTTGCATTATTCTTATTCTCATCTATTAATGAAGAGTAGTAGGCTGCTCTCGCTTTACGCAGTGCTTTCTTATATTCATTGAGAGTAATATGCCAAATTAAACGAGATTCTTCAAGTTTAGTGGAACGCCATATCCTTTCAAGTTGTCTCGACTTTTGCTTTATTTTGCGGGTTTCGGCATTATGCCATGGAGCTAATCTATGTTGTTTTATTTTCTTCTTTTTCAAAGGAGCAACAGAGTCTAATTTTATTCGCAGCGCATCTGTAGCACTATCAACAACATGATCAATTTGGGGTGGTGTACATTTTGTATAAGTTTCCTCCCTTACATGCAGACATGCTATCGAGTTAAGTATTGGTGGAATCTCTTCCTTAAATTTGGCTATAGCACTAACAGATAGGTTTCTGCTGCAGGAGCTTTTGACTAATGCTTTGTAGTCTCGTAACAGTACTTCAAAAGTTACTAAGAAATGGTCGGATAAAGCAGGATTATGCGGTTCGACTAATAGTTGCTCAATTTCAATACCATAAGTCAGAACAAGGTCGAGAGTGTGATTATAGCAGTGGGTTGGTTTATTTACACTCTGACAAAAACCAACAGAATCTAATATAGAGTTAAATGCAACAGTAAGGCTATTTTTATCATCGTCAACATGAATATTAAAGTCACCTACGATAATTACTTTATCTGTTTTAAGAACCAAAGTTGATAAAAACTCAGAGAATTCAGATAAGAATTCTGAATAAGGACCTGCTGCACGGTACACTGTAACAAATAAGATTGGCTGCAAAGTTTTCCAGGTCGGATGCGTAAGACTAAAAAACGAGACTTTCAAAGGAGGTATAATTTAATTTTGGTTTAGTATTGATAAGTAAACTTGAGTCAAAGATTGCATCCACCGCATCAACCTGCGATTTGGGCAACAAACTGAGTGCAAGAAAGTGATGGGGTTATGGTATGTGTACACAATCAGAGGATCACTAGAGCCTACATACACGTCAACATGCTGTAATGCCCAGGGCCCAGGAGTTCAAAACTTTTAATCCCCATCTGATCAGATCAGCTTTGGATTTTGGGTAGTTCAAAACCAAAAAACAGGATTAGGACCCTCTCATACCTCATTCACACCAACGCAACTCCGGTTCAAGCTCCGTGCTAGACCTTTTCAGGTTCAGAACCGGTTCTTGGGTTTAGCTCTAGCTCTTTTCACACCGCCCAGAGTCCGATAGGTGCTGCGTCATTGCGTCATCGTTTGCGTCATGACGTAACCGTTTGCGTGCCTGCTTCATGAAGCCAAACCGCGCGGAAACACAGCTCACACCGACAACAACAATGGCCGATTGTGTTAAAGCGCTACTCATTTTGGTTTCGCTCTATCGAAACTAAATGGAAGAAATGGGACGACTTTACTACCAACTTTACAGTCGTTACATGCTACATTCAAAACTGCTTTACAATCGTAATCATCAACTTCAACGACGATTCCGATTCCCCCTGCCCCTGCGAACAGGAAAACCCGGTGCTTTTCAAGCTCCAGCTCCAAACCGGCCCTGAAACACCGTTGGTGTGAATGAGGTATCAGATATCCGATCAGATCAGGAAATCCAATCCAAGCTTTAATCTGGATAAAATCTTCAAAATGGGTAGTTCAAACCGACAACACAGGATTGGGATCAGTTTGATCCCAAAAAACTGGATTATCCTGATCCCACCAGAGGGGTGGATTTCCAGTGGATTACCAGAGCAAAATGTACAGTACAATTTATTTTTTCTTTTAAAATATGTTACAATTTAAATAAGATGGCAAAGTTTGTTAACTGAAATAACACAATTTTTAACCTTCATGGGAAATACATTTTATTTTTCCATTTTTGCTCACGTTTGTGGTGGCCTATTTTGTTTTCAACCAAATCTTGATGACATAAATGTTTATGCTCATAAAAGTATCACAACAAAGATTGTCAATCACAAATGTAATTTAGATTAAAAATATATATATCTTCAACAACAAAAAAGTCCATCATCTGTCATCACCTTTCAAAAGTAATTACGGACAATAGCATCTCGCATTGCACCACCACTGCAGTCTCTCATTTAGAGGGAAATCCATAGGTGGGCCTAGATCATCAGCAGGTGCCAGGGGCTCTGGGGGATCATCGATGTCAGAGAGGGGGACTCTGCGATGGACACAATTAGGGTTGCAAAGGGGCGGAAAATGTCCATGGGAAAACTGATTTCTTTTTATTTAATTTTTTTTTAAGTAGAACAGAACAAGTTTTAATTATTTTATTGAACAATTATTTGTTTCATTGAAGAACAAAAACAGGAATGTTGAGTTAAGTATTACTCATCTGTGCATGTGATGGAGGAATGCACAGTGCCTGTGTAGGGGGTGTGGTCTCAATAGCCATGCAGTAAGCAGTGTGCTATGGCATGGATATTCAAGTGTACTTTAATGGCATCTGTTTGTTTTAGTCAAGATTATGCTAAAATATACTTTCCCCAACTATATTTAAGTTCCCTATGAAGAGCCAACCTTTAATTTTGAAAATTCCCAGTTTATTCCCATGGAAAGTTTCCATCTTTGAAAACTCCCGGAATTTTGTAACCCTAAGCACAACACAGTGCAGTGTTATGCAGCATGTTCGCTGGGGTTCTACTCAGATAGTTCAGGCATGCAAAACGCCTCTTCAGTACTCCATTCAAGTGCTCAATGGCACACCTTGTTCTTCCATGAGCGTTGTTGTAGCGCATCTGTGAGGGAGTGTTGGCCGTGAGAAAAGGTGTCATCACCCATGGTAGGAGTGGGTAGGCACTGTTGGCTAATATAACTCCATCCGGCCTGTTGGTTTGAAATTCAGTGAACAACCGGCTCTCTGAAGATTCGTGCATCATGGACTGACCCAGGCCATCTCACAACACA
Source organism: Gymnodraco acuticeps (assembly GCF_902827175.1). Lineage (NCBI taxonomy): Eukaryota > Metazoa > Chordata > Actinopteri > Perciformes > Bathydraconidae > Gymnodraco > Gymnodraco acuticeps. The sequence continues at coordinate 737,306 of NW_022989913.1, forward strand.
GTTGGTGATGGCAAGGTCAGCATCTCCCACAAGTTGCACATTGATGCTGTGCCTCCCTTTCCTGTTGAAATATTCCCACTCCCTCTGACGAGGTGCTTGAATATGTACATGGGTGCAGTTGATCACCCCAATGGTGTTGGGCATGTCTCCCAGAAGAAAAAATTGCTGCTTCACTTTGGCAATCTGGCCATCATTGGGAAAAGTCACAAAGTGATCCAGCAGGCGAGCCAGTGCATCAGACACAGCTGTCACCACTTCACCCACTGTTGTCCTGTGGACTCCCATGTTGTCAGCTATGACCTGATAGAATGTTCCACATGCGTAAAAGCGCAGGGCAATGAGGACCTGTTCCTCTACAGTCAGAGCATGACTCCGCAAGGTTCTGCACTGCAGTTGTGGCCTGACCAGATCAGCAATGTAGTTGATGTCATCAAGTCCAAATCGAAAATGATTGTACAGTTCTTCTGTTATGTACTGTTGGAGAGGTTTGGGGCGCTCGGTGTGGACCCTTTGGCGGTAACCTTTCCTTCCAGCATGGAAGATGTGAACAATCCCTGCCATGACTGTGTTCTGACTGTTCTTTCAGTCAGTAGGCCTACATCAGTCTCTGAATAATAAGTAATTGCAAATACACACCTGGAATGCATGTCCAGATTGGTTAGGGCCTGTGGTTGATTATGTATTAATAGCAAGGCCAGACCTATAAAACTAATTGCTGACCTGACCAAACCATTGAGTTGGAAAGATGGACAAAAAGGGGCCTAATTTTACATCTGCTGAGACCCATGCACTGCTGATGGGTGTAAGGAACAATTATGACTCCATAGTTGGGAGCTTTAACAGAGAGGGTAGAGCGACTAAACTGAAGAGCGGAATATGGATGGAGGTGACAGACAATGTGAATGCCTCCTCGATTAATTCAAAAAGGGCTTGTCTGCTGAAACGAAACCTTTCTATTAGCTCACTGTCCGAATAGATGTCCAGTGGGTTGGTTCGATCATGGACGACTCTCTCTCTTCTTAATGCCCTTTCATTGTTAAACCTGTAAACAAGACGCCCTGCCATCGTTGATATCCTTCTTGCCTGTTTAACGTTACTATGGATACTAGTCTGTCTTTCCGATTGCCTGCTCCATACTAGGCGTAAAAGTTACTTGTTGTTGGTATTGCATTTGAATTGTAGTATAATTATAGAGCAAGGCAGGAAGAAAGATAGGTCGTTCTGGCTCGGGAAACACTTCGAAATGTGGAGAAGTTGTGAACAAAAAGACAATTATCAGAAATATAAAAACAGTTCAATATTTTAAGGAATAGATAGCCCAGTGGGTAGAGCCGGCGGCCCGAATGCGGCGTGTCCTCCGCGCAGCTGGTTCTACGCCCGGAATGGACGTACTTTTAATCATTGCTTTGTACTTTAATACTTTAATAACTGATAAAAGGCCATCTCCTCCCAAAAAAAAATTCCAGCACTCTGTAGTCTCTTCTCAATAACCCAATACACACAATTATCAATCTTTAATTGCAAATAGAACATGATATTCAGTCTTAGTGTGTGTGTGCATCAAATATTTTTCAAGGCAAAGATACGTTAAATCCACTGCAGCCTTGCACTTCGCCAGGAGAGGTCGATGTAACTGAAGCTTCGAGAAATGAACCTATTTCCGACACAATTGTCCAAGTGGTTCGATGCTTCATTCAAAGCTTCATTTTGCCATCACTAGTTACAACCCGGCTCTTGGGCTGCAACAGAAAGCTGCGAGACGAGGGTCTGAAAGTAACAATCCTTTTATTATGTGGACACTCAAAAAGACAGCCGCGACACGAAACTCACACGGGGAGTATGCGAAAGGAACATGAGAGAGAGAGAGAGACGTATCCGGCTGGGCCCTCTTCTTATAGGCTTTTCGACCCAGGTGCAGCTCATCAGGTAATTGCCAGAAAAAGAGCAATTATAAGTCCAAACATTTTTTTACTGGGGGGACGCTATTTTAATTAGGTCCAAACAATGCCACACAAGTGCGCACACACGCAGTGCACTCACAAAACGGGCAGACAGGTCCACAGAAACCGGCATGTATGCTTAATCCTACTGTAGTTACTGTACTGCAAAAAGAAGACAGCGCTGCGCTCAACACACACACAGACTCAAAACCATGGACACACAGGCACATAAATTACATAAACAATGTATAGGCCTAAATTGCATAAGCTACAGTATTGCAACTAAGGAGACAGCGCTGCTTCTCTCTCTCTCTATCTCCACTTTCAAAATCTATTTAAAACTCATAACAAACAAACTAAATTCCCAAAGTTGTCCTGAAATTAACTTATTAAATAAACAAAACGAAAAATATAGCCTACTTATGCAAAGAACATTGAATCTGGATTTGAAATTATTCTGATTAAGCCTACATTGCAAATAAGCAGACAGCGCTGCTTCACACACACACACACACACACACACACACACACACACACACACACACACACACACACACACACACACACACACACACACACACACACACACACACAACACACACACACCACACACACCACACACACACACACACACACACACACACACACACACACACACACACACACAACACACACACACCACACACCACACACACACACACACACACACACACACACACACACACACACACACAACACACACCACACACAACACACACACACACACACACACACACACACACCACACTACAACAACACACAAGTTTCCTCCGCCACATCTCCTCCGTTCCATACCTCTGGGAAAGGTGAGCTTGAGCTAGCCAGGGGAACGTTGCTAGCGCAGCTTAACGTTAACGTTAGTGCTAGCATTATCCACGGCTCTCTGATGATGTAGTACTAGTAGCAGCTTCACTTGTAGCTTCGGTGCTGCTAGCCTCTTCTTCTTGTGAATGATATTCTTTTTAGAAAAGAAGTAAAGTAAAAAAATGTTTTTTCTGCCATTATAGAGCTTTTTCGGTTAGCGTTCTTGAGGGAAAGAGCTGCCGCAAAATCGGCGGGCGGCGAGCTGGGGGTGTGTCACTGGCACCCCCAGCTCGCCGCGGGGTCACGAGCGTGATCACGAAGCATCATTTTTTAAGGAAATCGTTTTTATTTTTTATTATAATTACTTACTGTGAAATGTATTATGTTTTTGTCATTATTACAACAAATACACACTTGCAACTAATAACACTGGCAATGATTTTATGTATTAGACTATTGAAAAAAAGATCATGCTCCAACGCCCACTACACCACTGCTCTTAACCATATCACAACAGGGAACAAACTTGGAAATAATGTCGTGGGAAATTACAGACTCTTTGCAACCCCTGTCATCATCGACACCTAATCCATCATGAGTACCTTTACATGCAATCATCTCATGACTAATCTTAGTTTATATCATATTCAGATGCAGTAGGGAATTTGTTCAATACATTTATTTAATCTTAGCATGTAAATGTGTTTCCTGGTATGGGCAGGGATGTCTAGAGATTATAACAACAAAGCAGAGATTATTAGAGTCAATGCTGTGATGAAACTGGACTTGTGAAATCATTTCAAAAACGTGCCACAGCATGCAACCTCTAACTTCCCTCTTCATTGTTCACATGGGCGTGATTGGTCAGCAGTGACTATATAAACCCTGTTTGTTTCACAGCATAATCAAACTCTTCATTTCATCATCATGGACAAAGGTGCACTGCTGATGCTCCTGTGTCTGCAGGCTTTCCTGCTCATCACCACCGTACCTTCCTCTGAAGCAGCCGCTCTGCTGAGAGAGGATCTGACTCCACCTGATCGTCGGGTAAGAGCATCCAGGAGCTGCGATATCTCTGTGTTTCTGACAGGACTCTTCTGCTCTAAATAACACTGCACAGATTTATAGCAGGGACTTTTTAAACTATACAACAAATGATTTCTCACTTGATGACTTCGTGATTTTCACGTAGGTGGATTTGACTGCACTTGAGAGATTGAAGATTAGACCACGATGGTCCGGCTGCTGGTGGAGGCCAGGTGCATGTTCAGCCAAGGTAAAACAGAATGTGCTCGATTTTTTATTTTATAGGCTATATATAAATTAACACTATCATCTGTGATTTATTTCAAAATGTTTTCCTTAAATAAGCTCTAACTTGTTGTCCTCTTGTCCTGCTTTAAAATGTTCACACTTTAGCAGGTTATTGAAAATCTTAATCAAAAAGGATTTTCCATAAATCGCAGCGATGATATAACTTAATTATTATTTGTGTTTGTTCCGTTACAGGTGAAACCCACGCACAAACCTAAAGGTATTTACTCTGATCTTTAGTGAAAACATACAAGCAGATAAGTATTTAGATTTAATAGCCAAGATTTTAAACTCCTGCAGGCAGAAAGAAGAAGAAGCTGTTTTTCTTTCTTTATCTGTGAACTGTTTCAAACTCTCTTTATCTCTGTTTACAGATTCTATCCCTCGACTGCTGGCCGCTTTGGGCAAACACACGTAAATGTGCTTCATATTTTGAGGATAAATACAAAGCATTTATTTATTTGTATTTCCAATTTGCAATACATTCAAATAAAAAAAGAGATTGTGTAGGTAAACGATTGATTTCAAATCCTGGTGATGTAATATTTCTACAATGATCATATGATGTGTTTTCTTGCTCTACACTTTTATCCTTTTATCTCCACATCAGTCATAAGAAGAAAGTGGACCTGGCCAGTCTCCAGTAATGGAGACGGACATGAACTCCTGCAGCTTCTCTACAGCTGTTCTGTTTTTGCTTAACCATTCGCATTTTTGGACACAATAATCAATCATTGCATTAGCTTAGCATTGTGAATACCAAATCTGTATACTCAATGCTAATGCTGTAGCTCCCAAGGCTAAATGTAGGGTCAATCCTAAATGCTACAATGCTACATTTCTTTTAATATTCAGTTTATTCATTTACGAAAACTGTTACATTTAAGTATTTTGTTTTCATTATTTTGTGCCTGGCCTCTAGACATATTATTATTTTCATTATTTGTGATCATATTTAAGGATCATTGTTGGAGGGAGCCTATAACTTAAAATGTTCATTGCCAATGACCTTTGCTATGTAACTGTTGCCAATATGATTATTAAAGAACCTTAAGATGAACTTTATGTGTTTTTTTTTTTATCAGTGTGTGGCATTCAGCTGGCTCAGTAAATACTGAACAGTATATTCTAATTATAAAATGAAAGCATCTGCTCTGTGTTGAAGGGTCACACACTACACATATTGTAAACAGCCTGTCCTCCTACAAAAAACGACCAAATAGGTCGATTGTTTAAGCACCTTATTACGACCTATAGCCACGTTTTAAAGTGTAGCACCTCTAGTGGTCGTGTAAGAAACAACATGCTCCCGTTTATTCACAAATAACCCTCTCTGGAAAATCCTAAATTGTAGAATAGTTTGGCCATTAAAATGCTTTTGATTAGATTTCTAGCGAGAAGTGTATATTGTACTTTTAGAATCCACGTCCAGTTGATGTGTAGGATCTATAGTTTGATAGATATTACGAAGATGATTTGAGGTCTCGCCAGGATAACGTGAATATGCGGCAGCTTCCATGTAAAGTTAGCGTGGGTGAAAACAGTTTTTCCGGGCTCGAAGTTTTCATAATAAAATCGGATATATTCCCCTCACTGTCAAATGATTACACAGTGATATCTGCATTACTCATCCACTAAAAAACATCAGTTTATCCTTGCTAATTACACAATATTGATTGGTTTAAATTGTGTACAATGCAGTGGCGAGCAGTGACTTTTATACCTAGGCCCTCTGACCCCCCCCCACTTCCCTCGAAAAAAAAGAAGAGTTATTACGTCACACCGTATACTTAAGCGGAATATCAAAACAGCGGCCCGGGGTGCAAAACTTATCAATGACAGCGACCCTCTACCACACAAAACAACACCATTTATCTAAACACCTATCATGACAGGGCACCCACAGCCAAGTAACAATTACAAATGAATTAAGTCGGCACGGCGGCCCACATTGAAAATGACTTAGGCCTACCTTTGATGATCAAATCACTCAAACACAAAGTCCATCCTCCTGTCCTTTTGGATGAAGCACTTGATGGCGGGGTCATGCAGCTGATCCTTTGCCACTCTAGTTTATCCTTGTAACTCAATCTTGAAAATTACTCGGTTAATAATTTTGCAAACGATGTCATGACGAACTTATGCTAATCATAAATGTATCGATCATAAATCTATCGATTAGATTTATGATTCGAAAATAATAAAAGTAGGGTAGACATGTGGATATTATCCGGCTGAACAAAACGTGCATTTATCTAACAGGTTCGTTTTCCACAGACCTTATTTCAAGCTATTTTCCAAAATCCTATGGAGAAATCCCATTGCTTTTTTGTCGAGGGAATCCGAGCATAGATATATATAAACACGTGTTTATATATATCTATGAATCCGAGCGCAGCTTACTTCCGGGTTTTAGGATGCGTCACTGCACCACTTGCATAAGGCGCTTTCACACTGCGGTACTTTTCCCACAAAGGTTCATGTGAACTCTTTAGTACAGATCGCGTTCACACTGTAAAAAGTCCCTGGGGGTGGTGGATTAGGCAAATGAAGCCACTGACGTCACTTGTTCTTCTTCTGCTTTGGGTTTACTGGCAGGCCGCAAACCACTTCACGGCGTATACTGCCACCCGGAGTCCCCGGCCGGAAGTCCCCGGAGTTAGGGACTGGCTTCAGTAGAAGCTGCTGGGGACTCCCAGCAGCTTCTACTGAAGCCTTCCGAGTAAATCGCCAGAACGCCGACACCTCCTCATCTCCACCGCCCCATGTTTTATTTTGTGTTGCCATAAGTTAGTCTCTCTGCGTTTCTACGCTGGGCTAATGCTAATGCTAATAATGCTAATGCAAGGATAATAAAATGGCGGCTTCACAAAACTTTTTGGGAGTTTTGCGGGGCGTGGTTTGCAATCCTTCCAGCCAATCAGAAATATAGCTCTTTTCTCACAAAAGAGCCGCTCGAAAGTCCCTGCTCTCTAGCAGGGACTTTCGAGGGGGTAAAAAGGTTCACATGAACTAATTTTAGTACCGGCTCTTTTTGGTGTGAACGCGATAAAAGAGTTCACATGAACCTTTGTGGGAAAAGTACCGCAGTGTGAAAGCGCCTATAGACTTCACAGCGGGCGGAACTTGTCATAAAGTCCGCGAAAATAAAGCCCGCCCATTTAGAGGGAAGATATGATTGGTCAATTGTAGCCTACCCTAACCAACATGCTCTCCCGTTTCGCAGATACGGCATTTAACCCTTCACATTCCAACAGAAACTGAACAGGCAGATTCGAAGGATTAATTAAATCAAGTTATTTTGGTAAAACTAATGAAAAATGTAACAACAAAAAAATATTTAAAAAATATTTAATATATATATATTTTTTTATGTTTTCAAATATTATTTTTTAGAATATCTTAGGCCCTCACAGAGGGCCTAGAGGGCCATGACGGCTCGCCACTGGTACAATGCTTTTGTGTTTTTAACCTTCGATTCAGAGAAACAAATAGTTTTTTAGGAGTTTAGACCATAGACTGTATATATAAAGGTTTAGACACTACAGTTTCCGAAGACACTACACTACCCAGAACCCCCAGCTATCGTTTGGGACTACAACATGCTTTACAAACCCCGTGATTAGTCATCAAGCCCTGTGATTGGATGTTGGAAGGGCAGTGCGACAAGGTTACGCTGAGCGTCAACAGCTCTTTGAAATTGAATGGAACCACGGCAGACTTTCCAAAACTGGAAATTAGAATAATGGGGAAAGGGAGTGACTTCGGGGCACTTTGGTGACACTGGCATGTTTAACAGCTGTGCATCAGCTGTAGCCTGTCAGCGTGTCAGATCCAAAAGCAGTCCTGCAGTCCCTGGGTCACAAAGTTTCTAGATTTCCTTGTATTTTAGTAAAACACTGATGTCTAAAACACTGAGCTTCCTTTATGTTATAATAACAGGGTGTAAACCACCTAACCGCAGAACAAGTTATTTATCTAACAAAACAATCATATAAACCTTACATTTCACCAGTTGTCTGAATTTAAACTATATTATGTTTGTGATCACTCATTGACAACAGAAGAATAATACAAAACAAAATACAAGTAATTTTCCCCTTTGAGGTCTCTACATGTGTATGTGATTTAATGTGGCCATAGGAAACAAGTATTTCATGCTGAAGAGTGTAATCCGGTGTTTGTGTTTTCTGTAACTGGGCGGTGAAGCTGATTGAACACAAAAAAGGAGAAGGAAGCATGATTTAAAAAAAAAATAAAATAGGCTAGCGTGCCAAATCTTGATGGATTCAACCCGAAAGTTAATCTTGCACATTCCTCATCGTTGTGTGTGTAAAATGAGATACAGTCAAGACACCATCAATATGCTTTTTCAGTAGCAGTTTTCACATTTTGCAAGTCTGCACATCATTGTATTTCTACACTTTATTCTTTACTTTATTTAACTATCTTATTATATTTTAGCTTGTGCTTGCTGTGCTAATATTATCCTGTTTTCCAGTGACCATTTTTATATTGTATCTAACTGCCTCTTAGTCTTATGTGCTTCTTTTGCACTTTGTCCTAATGTTTTATGAAACATTGAATTGCCATGGAAATGTGCTATAAACCTTCTTTGCCTTTACTGCTGGAATAAACCTCTTCAATGTCATTAAAGTTGACAAAACTGTAATTATCTTCAAAATATATCTTTCAACATCCGTCTCATTTCTTTACTTTTATGTTTGCGTTGTTCCTTTTTTGTTTAGATGCTGTTAACACATCTGCTGTTGTCTCAGTTTTAACATGTTTATAACACAGAAATGGTTTCCTCATAAACAGTCAAATGATTTGGTTTCTGTCTCCTGTCACTTGACCTGTTTCCCTCCCTCTCTGACTCATCTTTCTCAGAAGTGTGTTTGTGTTTCTACAAGACTCGGCTGGATTCGATGCTGAACTGTTTCCCGGCTCTTTGGCAGTAATTGGTGGAAAGACTGGATCTGCACTGATTTCTGGGCGTGTCAAATCCTGCGTCTACTGTAATAATGTCATTGGTGACATTAATAGTTTTGGATACGCTTGTCAAGCTATTTTTCCTTGTAGATTAAAATGTCAATGACAGATTGTGATTTATAGTGTGCTGTAAATTGCTTTATATTGTAGCATAAAAGCATAAAATACAACTAACAGGACATTGTGTAAAGAGGTTGGCATCATTTTATCTGTTTTTAAATCAATTTCTGTTGTTTTGGGGTTTATTATTTTACTGATATCTTCTATTGTTAGCCTGCCACTATTAGTCCAGATGATGTTTAATATTACAAATATTTGTATACACATGTCACCACCAGTTATAAACATGCAGCTCAAATAAATAATCTTAAATTAATGAGGAATTCTCCCCCCCCCCTGGGTTGTGTCTCATGCTGCATAGAGGTGTATTGGAAACACTGAAGCACTACTTATATATATTTGTTTGGTGCTTTCCTTGTAGATTTTTATTTTTCTGCTACTTAAAGGTAGGGTAGGTAAGAATGGAGAAACCAGTTCGAGTGCGTTAGAATTTGAAAGTACGCACTACGCAGCCGAAAGAAATCGGCCCCTTCCTTCAGACTTCCTTACAGAGCCCCTCCTCTACACACACGACCGTGCGCATGACCAATGAGGGCACGAGATAAGTTTGGGCACAGATGGAAGGCTGACAGGCAGGTAGGCCATCCAGTTATTTTAGCCGGGCCGGCTAAATGATTGGTCGTAGCTTTTTAACAGCGCACACGGCTTCCACAGATGACATTTTTTTTAATGTATTTATTGTCAAAGCATCTAATATATTCATTGCTATCGGGATGTTAAGAGTATTCCATGGAATATAACAACAACTTTCTGAAGTGAATTACCTACCCCACCTTTATTTAGGAGGCAACGTTATATTTATTATATTACCTAAAACTAAATGTCATTACATTTGTATTAACTATGGCAACAATCATCTCATCTCCCTTTGTATTTATCCTGTGACCACTTGACAAAACAAACTGTATAAAGCCTTAAGACTTTTACACATTAATGCATCAGTAATATGACCAAATAAAGTGATGCAGAGGTTGCAGCTCACAGTTTGTTTTTTACATCGCTGTGTTTTGTGACTTGCCGCCTCCCACCCTCTTGTGCTGCGCTGGTGGAAAATCAAACAAACCCTAGTTTTCTGCAGAAGAGCTCGTAGTCTGAGATCTTGCATGGCGAACACAGACGGGACAGATGGGTGAATAAAGACACCGTGAGTATCTATCTATAATTTCTTACATGTATAATTTTGATATGTAACGTTACATCCTTCTCTATCACGGTTTAAAGCTTCACTAGAGCTTACACTAACATTTCGGTTTACAATATGCTGCTAAAGTGTCATTGTCTCCTTAATCACGGCTTTATAATGCTGTGTGCACATGCTTTCTTTCAGTAATTGTTAGCCAACATGTAAATAGATGTGAAAACTATTTATTCAAATGTTCCTAAAAGTATCCTTAAAGTATTAAAAGTGCTCATTATGCAGTATCCCTTTGAGATTTCTATGAATAACATCATTAATATTATTACTGATGCATTAGGCAGCATTTAATGTTGGTGGAGCCCATTTAAGTCTATAACATTTTAATAATACATTCAAAAGTACTGAAGGCCTACTTTAGTATATTACTTTCACTTTGTAAAAAACTCTTTGGATCAGATATGCTGAAAGTACAAAAAGTTAAACTACTCATTATGCGGAATAATATGAATTTACTATTGATGCAATAATAATAATATTGCAGTAAATATCACTTTAATGTTCCACCTGGTTCATGTAAAGTGTATTTTAATAGCATATTTATTTATCTGATGGTAGATTGTACAAATGTTCTCCCTTGCGATCAATGAAATTGTATATTATTCTTTAATGTCACACTATTATGCATTTGTTGATTGTTTTGTAATAATATGAATCTGCAAATAATCTAAAGTTATCTAAAATAAAACTCTTCATCCCAGCAGTGGTATAACTGGGGGATTTGATAGTTTATACAACCAGCACTTGTAAAATGGATATCATTTATATTCCTCTGCTCTTTTCTCTTTTCTCCTTGCTCTCTGCCAGAGGCTGGATAAACTCAGTGTTTATATCTGTAAAGGTGCAACAGGGAGGAACCGTTTACATTTCTCACATTGCAGAATCTAACTGAGATCTAATTGCCACTTTGATTGGTTCTAAACGTTTGCATTTTCCTCCCTCACAGCTCTTTATCATGACTATCATGGATGTCTCAGAGGAAGACGACTACTTCTACCATGAAAACATCAGCTTCAACTTCAGCTACGACGACTACCCGGCCCTCTGTGAGAAGGCTGACGTCCGCTCCTTCGCCGCCCTCTTCCTCCCCGTCGTGTACGCAGTGTGTCTGGTGTTGGGGCTGGCAGGAAACGGCTTAGTCGTGGCGGTCTACGCCTACCACAAACGCCTAAAGACCATGACAGATGCCTTCCTGACCCACCTGGCCGTCGCTGACCTGCTGCTGCTCTTCACGCTGCCTTTCTGGGCAGCTGATGCGGCGAGGGGCTGGGAGCTGGGCGAGGTCGTCTGTAAGATGGTGTCGGCCTGCTACACGGTCAACTTCACCTGCTGCATGATGCTGCTCGCCTGCATCAGCCTGGACCGATACTTGTCGTTGGCCAGGGCGCAGGGCAGAGGGCACAGTGGGCGTCTGCAGAGGATATTCTCCAGGAGACACAGCTGGAGGATTTGTTTTGTGGTTTGGATGACAGCTTTTTTACTCGGACTTCCTGATTTGATCCTCTCCGAAGTGAGATGGTCGTCCAACAGGAGCGTCTGTCTGGCCATCTACCCTGCCTCCATGGCTCGAGAGGGGAAGGCGGCTCTGGAGATGGCCGAGGTGCTGCTGGGTTTCCTGCTTCCTCTCCTGGTGATGGTGGTGTGTTACTGCAGTGTGGGCCGGGCACTGAAAGACCTTCCCACGGAGAGCAGAGGCAAGAAGTGGAAAGCTCTGCGCGTCCTCCTCACAGTGGTGGGGGTCTTCGTGGTCACTCAGCTGCCTTACAACGTGTTGAAGGTCTACCGAGCGATGGACTCTGTCTACGCCCTGGTGACCCACTGCGGGACCAGCAAAGTGCTGGATCAGGCGGCTCAGCTGACGGAGAGCTTGGCCCTCACTCACTGCTGCCTCAACCCCCTCCTCTACGCCTTCGTGGGCTCCTCCTTCAGGCAGCACATGGGGAAAGTGGTCAAAAAGTTTGGCGAGAAGAGAAGACAGAGGAGGAGAGAAAACCCTTTAGAGGAAGTAGAGATGGAGATGTCATTTAACTCCCACAGTGCATCTCAAGAGACAAACACATTCTCAATATGATTCAACATGGGGTAACAATCAGTCTTTATCACTCATTTAGTAAAGTAGAAGAAAGGCATGTGTTCAAATCGTTAAGATGTAAAATTCCACTGAAGTTTTAACTCTTGATTCCCTCAACAACAACAAAAGGAAGGTGTTATGTCAATATTTTAGCTTTAGGCAAAGTAACCAAATAATTGTATGTTTTTTCTGATGCGAGTGATGAACGATTTGGTTTTATGTTTTGAGTATTTTAAATGTACCATTTGAACTTTGATTTAAAAGTTTTACAGAATTTTAAAAAAGCACTCATTGCAGGATAACTTACAAGCTTAAATTTGATTGTTTCCTTCTTTCTCCAGAACGATGAGATAACACGCATTCCTCCTGGATTTCACAAGACACATTTACTGTTTTTCTAGCTGCGCTCACAGTAAAAAGCAGAACAAAGATAAACACTCGAACTCGCTTCTCTTCATCATCACACACTTAACAAATGAACTGGAACTCGGCTGTTTCAGAGAACTACTTTGTAACGGCAACTTGTTTGAAATCATCATTGTTTTAATTGTTATCAACTTAAGTAAACATACCTTCTACACTTGATCTTAAACATCTGCACAGCCTGAACCAGATGTACTGGCATGACTTAGAAACTAATAATGTCCTTTCTGATCATGAGTTGTACTTCTTAGCTGTAGTTCCTGAAAATGAAAAGCTATCACATATCAGCTTTATGTCACTCAGGGTGCTGCTTGCAGAGCCTTGTCCCAAATCTACGTCCAGTGGGATTTAACTTCCCTTCATGCGGGACAACCACAGATTAGTTTCCTGAATTCCTCAGAACATATGAGGCACATTTACTGCACACGTACGTCTTAGTTTCACGGCACAACACACTGAAAAACAACTCCTAGTAACTTCTTTATGAGGAGATGGGCGTCCTTCGCAATCGCTGCAAACTGCTATTACTTCATTACAGATGTTTCTCTTCCGGACTGATCAACCTTGCAAGATGACTTGAAGAGGCATAGAGAAGGAGGGTTGCACAGATTTAAGCATTGAGTAATGGACTTGTTAAGCGTCCGGTAAAAGCACATACCTCTTTAGATACAGAGTCTGTGGTAATTACCAGGAGGTTAAACTCTTAAATGTGCCGGTAATGTTCATTTGTTATTGATCAGGATTATCTTTCCCTTATGTTGTGTTCGGGTCTCCCGTGACCCGTTTCTAGTTCAAATGATATAATAACTACGCTTTAGTTTTTTTTAATCGGAACAAGGCTTCATGATATCCTCCACAGCAGCTATATAAACACTACAAAACTGATTTGGACAATTTTTGCCAAGTCTGAAGGTGTCGAAAAAGTGTATAATTTGGTGTTGGGGTCTGGGGAGACCCAGCAGAATTGTTTTGGGTGACTCGAGGTCAAATTTGGCCCAATCAAGATTCATCTTTGACTTTAGACACCCCTCCCCCTCCATCAACTGTAACAATAATTGTTCGCAACATGCACCTGGTCTCCCCTCCCCCCACGGGAACTCAACCTTTCTCAAAGAATATGTACACTAACACTTGAACCTGAACACACACATGCACGTGTGCAATATGTGGTGTAATGTGTTTTGGGCCATAACATTAAATTACAGGATTGTACGGTTATAAATGCAAAAGAAGTTAGTTATGATGTAGTTCAAACAATATTGGATGATAGTCATTTTGAGTGTTTGGACTCAATCATGGGTCAAAATCGACTCGCGAACACAATGAACGTTAACAGCTTTTGAACACAAGGGTTAAGAGAAAAGCCACAGCTAAAGGATGTCAGATATTACAAAATGTTCCAATATGTTTATAGCTGATGGGATCAAAGGTTGTTGTGCTAACAGATTTGTTTTAAAGCGGACAATATAAACTTTGTGTCAATAAAAATGAATTGCACGTCTAAGTGTATAAAAGTGCAGGGCTTATTGTTTGTGAGCAAATTAAAACTGTGAATCAGACATTAACACAGCACTTGGAAATGTCCCCTGTGGTTTGTCATTAATCCGTCAGACAAAATGTCAACATATTGAGTGTTAGAGTTTCACAAGTTCTCCAAAAATGAGATTAGAAAAAAACATCTTCCCGTTTCCCAGCTGGTATAAATCAAGTGATGCTGCAGGTCAGGCTCTGGCACACATGCTTTCCATGAGGTTTGCCATCTGCGAGTGCTAACCATTTCACTCAGCCAAACAAGGAAGCGTTGCAGGAAGCGTTCAGATAGCATGAAACCTTGAATACTCCCAGACAAACCAGTCTCGCATAACGAAGGTTCAGTATGTTCAAATCAAATTATAATCACTAGTTGTCAGCAACTTTGTAAATGGAGATTTATTGAAAAAACTTCATAAATGTGCAAATAAAAAACAATACGTCACAAAAACATGACTTCTGTAATCAAAGAAAACCATAAATATACAAAATATTTAACATCTCAACAATTAGACATTTCAGATCAGATATCTGGCTAATTCACGAATCACAATTAAGGCAGTCAAACAGCTTCATTTTCAACAAACTAGAACCAAGAATATATTCTTTTAATTAAATAATAAAAAAAACATTAGTTATTTAAATATATAACTAATTATACAAAATGTAAAAAACAAAACTTTAGAGGCCTAAAATGGCAGTCTCAATAATTTAGAAAATAAATCTTTCTGGCATTTTCACATGAGAACAAGGTTACAAAATGTAACCAAAACATTCACTTATTAAATACAAAATGCCCTTTTATCAAAAATAACTAACTTTTACAAATGATGCTTTTCATGTAAAGTGACTTACATGCCCTGAACTCGATCATAAACCCTGTATCAAATGTAAGAAAGAAGCCAATACTGAATTGTTGAAACAAAGAGGGTTTTCACATTTCTGGATGTAGAAAAGTACAAAAATACATACACGCAAAAGTGCAGTAAGGCTGAAGATTGTCCTGGCTCACTTCCACCAACTATTACTCTGAATGATCTTTAACTAGGAAACGATTCAATTGGACACATAATGACTCATTGGTGAGTATTTCAGGCCCTTCTGTGTTGTGTGGCAAACTCAAGTTGCCTGGCAGACAAACAGTAACAAGTCTGATGTGCATGTTTTTTTTCAGATAACAGCGGTATGTTTAAGTATCAGCTGTGCAATTATAACAAAAATGGGGAAAGGCATCTTTAGAGCCTCTTTAGAGAGAGGCAAAAAGTGCCTGCTGAGATTGTACAAGTGTCCAGATGAGGGCCATCAGTAATTTAGGATCTGCACATCAAAAAGGTCACACACTCCCTCGTTGTCGTCCAGGTTAAAGCTGTAGTCTATTACTGTGTGAGAAGAGAGGAGCGTTAACAACAAATCATCCTGTAAACATGAACAGAGAACAAAATAAACACTATGGACATTAAGTTATGCTAGCAGAATAGCTGAGGGTTTCCCACACAGACTTTACTTGGGCGGGCCACCCAGGTATATTAACGGCAAGTATATTTCGCAACCTATTTTTATTTTTTATTCGTCCGCGACCACGACGCCATCTGCGATCGATTAACTTGTGGACAATGATCCCTCGCTCTACGCCTCCTGTACTCAGTCCCGGACTGGCCATCGGGAGGACCGGGGGGTTTCCCGATGGCCTGGCCTGTTAAGTGGCCTGCCTCACACAGGGTGACTAGCTGTCTACATGATGGGGCCTGCCGACATGGCCACTGTCATACAGATCATAAATCAAAGCCCTTGATTGGTCTCTGTGTGTCCTAACCTCAGCTCAGGCGAGGTAAAGGACTCTTGAGTGTTTAGATAGTTAACTTAGTCTAAGTTCTCAGTGGGTCTCAAACGGTTTGGTCACCATTTATGTAAACACATATTTCCATTTGAGAGGGGAGTGATTAGTAAAATAGGCATGAATAAAAAAATAAAAAGTTAACTAGGTGAAAAAAGGTAAGATACACTTTTGACAACTTGTTGAGAACTAAAACTAGTCTTTGCTGCTGCCTCAAAGAGGAGCAGGGGGGAGAGGAGGGAGACAGGAGGCTGATTCAGGAGCACAGACACACTCACCACTATAAATGAACCAAAAATAAATAAATACGTTTCAGTGTTTTTTCATTTTGGAAATGGTATGTTTTGGTTATGGCCATGATTTTATGATTATTGAAATGTATACAGTTCTGTTTCATATAGGTGTTCCCATAGATCTAGTCTCTAAATGTTCTCCTCAAAGTGCAGCAGATTGATGCATTTAACTCCAAAATAAAATCACATGGATAGGTTCCAAAAATACACATACATTTAAAAAAAAAATAGTAACCCATGTCCATATGTTTATTTGTGGGTAGTAGATTTAAACTATAGGGCTATTACTATGGGCCCTGCCTGTACCGGTTCGCTCTGCCATCGCGTGAAGGGTCTGCTAACAAGCGACCAACTGAAAGGTTAATGTTGTTGCACGTCACAAAGGCACGTCACCTCATCTGCGATCTGAAAGAGCTGCTAGCATAGCTGTAGACTCTTGGTTGAGTTAATTACATGTGTCTATATACTGTTAATGCAGACATGTTATTGACAGTTTTTCATTTATAGCATTAGTTAAGGTTTTGAGTACTTACCCTCCGCAGACATTAGCTCATCAATAAGGTCCACAGCACCTATAAGAGAATTAAAAGCAAACTTGAATCTAAAAGCCTTGATTGAAACAAATGTGTAGCAAACATTAAATGACCCTGAGTTTCATGCCTGTATGTACATATGGAGATAACCCTTGTAGCGTCACATACCATCTCTGTCGTCCTTCAGGTGGTCTCCGGGTGCGCTGAGCTTCAGCAGGCTGCCCACGTCCAGCACCGACTGAAACTCTGAGCCCAGGTCCATCTGCTGCTGCCCCAACATCACCGCGGACTGAACGTGACACTCTGCAGGGAGCAGCGGGGGGCAAAACTTAGCTATACTTTACAGTCTATTGTGGACAATTAAACTTTACAGGGCTCAATTATCTGGACCTAGAATTATTAAAGAGAACGCGACACACTGGGACAGAGACACTTCTACAGTCAGCTGTGGTGGGAGTCATTTCAAGTCTGGGCAGCGCTATGTAACATTTGATCCTCATATCAAAGTGTTTCTCTTTAACGGTATCTGAGGCAGAAATCCTGCAGTTCCGCCCGCCGGACCGGTAAGCGCAGCGAAACACACACACAGAGAGAACCAGACCGCAGTTCATTTCCTCATATTCCAAACGAGAAATTACGGTAGCAAATCACCCGGTTCTTTACGACCAGAACTATTAACGGGATACAAACCGGAAGAACCAGGCATGGAGGGAGGTGGCAGAGACAGTGGGTGAAACTGGTAGGTTTTCGCCTGTTTGGGGATTTTATATTTATTGCTCGCATAAAATCCCCGGGTTTTTTTGCTTTGTATGTCGGGGGCGGGAGATTCATGTGAATGGTTGTTGCTCGCAAAAAATCCCCAAGCTTTCAGACACGCCCAGCTCCAAGATTTTCGAAAAGCTGCTGTGTGGACGTACCGTAAGAGTTAGACCTAACACACTTAGCTATTTTATCTACCTCTGGAACAAGCTAAACTAGTTATTATAAATATATGTATTCTTCACTGTCGGGTCACTCATTACTGGATCAGTGAGCTGCATGAGATACTGACAGGCTGTCAGGAGGGAGAGAGAGGGGGGGGGGGGGGGAGAGAGAGGGAGAGAGGAAAAGAGAGCGCTTCCGCTCATTTCTCCCGTGTTATTCTCCAAAGTGAATGTAAACTTGAATAATGTACATCATTTGAATGTAATAATTAAGTTGATTGTTGTGTGTGGAAGCTCCAGTGAATGAGCCCCATTAACTGAGTTTTAAACATCACTTTAAATGGAAGATTTAAAGTGATGTTTAAATCTTACATTTAGGCCCCGCCCACTCGATCGGATCGGCGATTGGTATCGGCCGATACTGATCCCGGCGATCGGCCCCGAAATTGGCGATCGGAGCATCCCGAGCAAATACTATAGGAACTAGAATGATCTTGTTCTCGCATCTTGGCTCCAACATCAAATATCAGCAGACTTTTAAAGCTGTAATGAACCAAATGCACACATGACGTATTTCATGAATGAAAGTGTTTTCTTACTGCTCAGCAATGCAAATCTTTGAGTCATTGGATTTGGGGAACGTCTCCGAGTGCGAAACAGAGAATGTGTGTGTTGGCCAATATTTAATGCTCCATAATTGTAGTCAAAACATATTACTCTCAGTGCAAGCCATCATAGTTAAACAACAAGGAGATGATTACTAATTGAGTAATAGAGTTGCACTAAAAAAAGGATGGCAGCATATGATGCTGAAAGAACTGGGTGTTGAAAGTTCACTCTTACAGTAAAAACCAGTAATCACTTCCTATTTTCAGCTGTTGTTTCCCAAGGTGCAGTCAGATCACAACTAGATTGATTTCTATGTGGAAAAAGGCCACACATAATGTAACTAGTAGGTCAGGGAAAAACCGCTTCCTGGACTATAATAGTTTTTTAAGGTGTTCTTTGGATAGTACATTTAGACAACTATATTTGACTTGAATGTTGACTCCTTGAAGACTTGATGCCAACGTCCAACACAACTATTACACGCCTCGTCGTTTATTTAGGTACCTTTTCTGATATAATACAATAAAAAAGATAATTGACAAAACTAGGGATGGTCATAATAACTAACGTCATTTGACTCATAGTGTAGAGCATTTCTATCATTGCAGGGTATTTAATCAAACGTTGACTCAATGTTTAAGAGATTCTTTTCTTGTGAGGCCTGTGTATTGATAATGTCAGACATAATGTGTGGACTGAAACATTGAACTTTTACTAATATTTCTGCAATTTTTTTTAACATAAAGTATTAAAGGAACTTTTGCAGGTTTAAAAATCAAGTCATTTCTGCTATAAGATAATAGATAGATAGAATGGGAGGGAGGGATGAAACCCTCTTTAATGGTCACACATGCAGAGCACACAGTGACATTTGTTCTAGTACCAGGAGTCTAGTACTAGGAGCAGTGGGCAGCGCCCAGGGAGCAATGGGAGTGGGGGTTCCGGTGCCTTGCCCCTACTGACTGAGCCACTGCCGGACTGATGCTACTGTTTGTATAAACTGTGTCCCTGAACACATCAAATAAATCATATCATGTGGTATTTTTTTTGTTTTTGTAGAAGAACTTAATAAGCTTGCTTACCCATCTGCATGTCAGGAGGGGTGGAGGTGGGCGTCAGCGCCTCGTCGTGGTCGGGCAGCACCATCTGGTGGTCTGAGCAGAAGGAGCCCTGGCTGCAGTAGGAGGAGGAGGAGGTGGTGTTGGAGGAGGAGAAGCTGGACGTGGTGAGAGGAAACCTCTGCAGGGTGGCGGGGGTGCTGGGGGGAGTTGGCATTGGACAGATGTCGTCGATGGGCGGCACGGAGAAGACCACCGGTATTGAGGAGTCTGAATCCCTGTTGATGAGCATCACCTGGATGGGAGCCGAGTGGCTGCGCAGGTTCACCTGATACCTCTTCTGACCACTCTGACCCTGCGTGGAGAGGGAGAGCGTTGTCCTCATTACAGCAGATATAATCAACCTTCAAACATATACTGCAAGGGATCGCACGACTACTTGGATGTGAAAGGGGTCTCTTTCATTGTCAAACCAACAGACAAATACATCATGTTGGAGTTTGACTCAACGGGCATTTCAGGATCCTTCAACTCACTTTTTGGCAGCATCTCCAAATGAATGCCAATGTACCAACTGGATGTTTAAATGGGCTATCGTTTTCTTACAAATGCGCCAAAACAACTGAAGTGTAGTGTTCACTGCGCGCTTCAGTTTCCCCTCAGTAGCCACAGAAATCATTTATTTACAAATAAGGAGAGTTATTTAAACTAGGGTGTTTGTTAATCTGAGCTAAACGTTTAGATTCCCAATATGTGATCAGCTTAGTCTTTGGAGCTGGTCAGACTGGCTGTGTGAAGTCACGGGACTCTCTTGCTCGAGAGGACTTCAGTGGGAACGTCTGTTGGTAACGTGATGCTTAATCGGTCATTTAGCAGGCAGTAAACACTGAGCATTTGGGTATGTAGGAGGCAGCACTTTTCAAACACAGCCCATCTATTCTAATCAATACAAAATAGATTTTAGGAAGTTACCAACCGTTTCTGGCAGAGGTACCTCCAGCTGCGTCCCAGCAGGAGCCATTACAGCAAGAAGAGTGTCTCGACTGAAGGCATTGCAGATGTCTTCATGCGTGACGAATTTATAAGTGGAGACGTGTTAAGTAAACAGAAGCAGGATTACTTATGGGAGGAAAATAGAGACAATAAAACTAGAAAAACAAGACTGTGAGCATTGTGCACCTCAGGATTAGCCTAACTGTGAATTCACAAGAAACTGACAATAGCAAATATATTGACAATCCTCCGTTTATAAAATGTTCTTAAAAAGCAAACTATGGTAAAACAGATCAAGTAAAAGTGTGTTTTCCTCTCAAATGAATAAATGTGGCCTCAGGAGGGAACTACAGAGAGACACACATATTCAAGATCACAAAGAAAAAGTCTAATTTACACTTAATATGCTCAGTCCAATCGTAAGGTGCATTTTAAAGTAACTGGTGTAAATACATATACAAGTACAAGCAAAGAAACTGCCAGATGGCATAAAAGGATATGGGCTGGTGATGGGATCGTGGTTGATATGTGTGTTGTTCTCCTCGAGCCATGCCTTCTGGAGGTCCAGCTCTTTCTCTTGGGCCTCCAGCTCAGAGATTTGGGCCTTCAAAACCTTCAACTGCTCCAACACCTCCTGAGTTTGGCTGCCTGAGTTCTCTCCCCTGGATGTAGAGAAGAAATCATGTGGTAGCACAGCACAAGCTCAGCAACGAGTCATATATTAGTAATAATAATAATAATAATATATTAATTTTATATAGCGCTTTTCTGGACCCAAAGACGCTTTACATTTGGGAGGGGGGGGTATACAAACAAAACAAACAAAAAAACAAACAAAACAAAACAAAAAAACACAACAGAAAAGCAGTCAGGAGGAAGTTGATTAAGAGGGGGGGGGGCTTTATAGATAAAGAGTTGAAAAGGTGGGTTTTGAGGCGGGACTGGAACAGGGTGAGGGACTCAGACTCACGGAGGTCTTGGGGGAGTGAGTTCCAGAGCTTCGGGGCTGCCACAGAGAAGGCTCTGTCCCCGAAGCTCCGGAGTTTGGCCTTGGGGATTGAAAGCAAACCGGCTGAGGTGGATCTGAGGGACCGGGGTGGTTGGTAGAGGGTGAGGAGGTCAGTGAGGTAGGGGGGGGGCAGATGGTGGAGGGCTTTATTAGTGATGGTTTTCTCCATATATTAAGGCTTAAGTGGCTCAGTCAGTAGGGGCTTAGACTGTGAGCCGTAGGGTCGCTGGTTCAAGTCCCCGAACAGACCTAAATATGGAGTGGACTGCTACTTGGAGAGGTCCCAGTTCACCTCCTGCCCTGTCGTGGTGCCCTTGAGCAAGGCACCGGACACCCCCCTTCCCTCCTCACTCCCATTGCTCCCCGGGCGCTGTGCAATAGCTAAAAAAGTGCTATTGCTACTGCTCCTAGTATAGACTCCTGGTACTAGGATGGGTTATAAGCAGAGAACATGTCACTGTGTGCTCTGCATGTGTGACCATTAAAGAGGGTTTCATCCCTCTCATTCTAATCTAATCTTATAATTAGATTTGCTTTCTAAAAACACGGAAACACGTTTCAATGTAATGCCTAAAGGTGAAAGATGATACTTTTCATGCACAGTAGCATAGAAGTGCAATAAAATGTTTCACTTTGACAACATTCATTTATGAAAACATTTCGAAGGCAATTGCTTATCAGTAAGAAAGTGAATGTTTGACAGATTTGAACATAAAAAATAGTTTTTTCAAACCTCCACTGGATTATGTTCTTGTTTTTCTTCTCAATCAACCCGACTCCTTCCAGTACGTTGGTAATGTCGTATATCCTCCTCTTCTGTCTCACTGCCAAGCTGTCTGCAGCCTGTCAATTCAGACATCTCAATAACGAGTCTTACAGAGTGGCAGCTTAATATTGTTGACAAGATACATCACAGATACATTTACCAGGCTTTAACAGGACTCCCACTATCTGGGTGGTAAACATTTATTGATGTGAAAAGAGAGAGACTCAAACAACGGCGGCAAATGAATGATTTGGCAAATTAAGCTGCACAAACAGAAATAAAACCACTTGGCAGAAGAGGACAGTTATACAATAGCAGAGGAGGAAGGAGGAGGGAAAGGGTCTGAGGAGCCCGCTGTGTAAACATTACACAGCTTTGGCGCGCAAGAAGGAGGGAAAACTACCTATTTGTGTGATGGTAAGAAAGTAGATGTGTGGAAGAAGATACTTCAGTGGGGTCTCGCAAAGATTCATCCACAACTTTATGTTTTAGTGGAAGGGTTTTCTAGCTGATAGCAGACTGCCATGAGAAAACCGAACATTTTAAGAGATGTTAGGAAGGATACTTTCAGAACAATATGTAACTGCAACTATTGATCAACTTTTCTCCTCCTCAATTAATCTTCTGATCATCTTTCCAATGACTGTTTAGTGTATAAACTGGTTTCTTTGAGGCGACAAACATACATTTACCAATGTCACATGCTGCATCAGATTTGTACAGTCAAAGAGAACAACAACGTTTTGTTTTAAGGTGTTCCAAAAAGTTTTGGAACCAGTTCAGACTTGTGTCCAACTGTTGTCTGTGACACCAACGATGGTGTAATCTAGCATTAGAGTCACAGTCAAAATACATTTCACACTGATTAGATTAGATGTATTTCACTCGGGTTATACTAAAAGAGGATCCATATTAAATGTACTTAAATGAGAATGCCTACTTCAGAGGCTAGATTTAAGCAGTGGTGTAATAAGTACTAATACTGCAGTGTAAATACTCAGTTATAAGTAAAAGTCCTGCATTCAAAATGTTACTTAAGTAAATGTACAAAAGTTATGCAACCAAAATACTTGAGTGCCAAAAGTAAAAGTACTCATTATCCAAAGTGGCCTTTTGCAGAATAATACATATATTATCACGGGTTTATAATAAGTGAAGCATTAATGTAGCAGGATGAGATAGCATTAATGACTTTCTGTACTGCCAGGTATATCCATCCATTATAGTACATCAAGGTGTATTAGGTCATTTAACTTTTGTATTAATATAATAAACTCGCAAAAGTAACTCGTAACTAATGTTGTGAAATAATTGTAGTTATTAAACATTCCAAGATTTCTTTCCAAACTGTAGTGGAGTATTAGTATAAAGTATCATAAAATGAAAATACTCAAGTAAAGTAGTACAAGTACCTCAAACATGTACCCAAGTACTTGAGTAAATGTACTTAGTTACTTTACACCACTGAATGAAACATTAAAGTATTAAAAAAAATGAATTAAAATTAGCACAAAATACACCTTTAAGACTCAATTCAAAAGAGGATCTATATTTAAATATAGTTTAATGAGACTGCCTCCCGATTTCAAGTTTGTTTTCTTTGAAGTTAGATATGTCATCCGAGAAATAAATAATATTCAGACCCCTAGCCCTACTTTAACTTAAAAAGTGACAGTATTAAGATGGTTTATCTTAATAAACGTTAATAATGTAACTCCAAACTAGCTTCACAGACACCCTATGTAAACAGTTGTTCCTGCTTGTGAGTCGGTGTTACTGAACCCACCAACAAGGAGCTAATGGCGGCTAGCCAGACCACCTGTTAAGTAAATCAATGCACCTGACCGGCCCCGTTTGTGACTGACAGCCCTTTGTTCCCAGGTGGCACACGGGTTAGTCCCCCCGAAAACAACAGAGAAACAGCCACCCTGAGCCTGCTCTCCTCTCCGTTTCACTGACCACTTTCAAATCCAGGACGCCATCCTTCGCTTCTTGAAGCAGACTGACAAACTTCATCGTGAGGAGCCCCAAACTTTTCTCGTGGCGACTCGGTGTCGAGCGAACAGTCTCCGTCATCTCCAACTCCATCTTCCTTCTGTAAAATACTTCCTTTTAAAGTCAAGCGTCTGTTTTTTAACTACCAATAACAACCATTTCTGTCCAATAAAGCCTCTGTTAAAATAAACTCGACTGGTCGACGGCTGGCCAGTACCTGTTGGATTTTTAAATCAACGGACGTTACGTTAGGCTACTGTTGCCATGGCAACCGCTGTCCTGCTCGCGACACCCCTCCTCGACCAGAATTTGGCCCCACCCCCTCCGCCCAATCAATCCTCAACAATGTGTATGGACCATAGACTGGTATGGACGCCAAGAAGAGTCAAAAATAAATAATAAAGTAAAGCCAGACATACTCACGCCTGGTTAAGTATCTCGTACTTCACACTGCTAACTATTTTATCACTTTGAATAAGTCAAATTATGATGCAGGAGTTATAATTCAAGTCATATGTTTAACTTCCATTACATTTGACACTAAACTGACTTTCAGAACACAAAAGCTATCATTCACAGCATATATAACTTGAGTACATTTTAACCTAAAGTTTAGTGTGTTATCCTGTATGCTTACTGGACTGTTAAAGGGTTTTGCTTTTTATAGATTTATTGTATACACATCTGTAACTTCAACAAAGTAAACCCAGATAAATATGTCCATTCTTAATACTCACACTTTAATTACACACCCTTACCATGATTACAATTCATGGTTTCTCTAGGTTTGCAATTAGCTGTATATCTGTTTAGTTTAATTTAAGTGCACAACACAACAACATAGATTACGTAGTAGGCCAACTAGCGAAAATGTTCTTTAATAAAAAGAAAGAATATACTCGAGAGAGAATTTATTAGATAAATCATGATATACTAAAATACATAAATAACTTAACATAAAAAACACTTGTTTAATAAAAAATGTGTTTAAATTCAAAAGCTGCCATGGCAGTAAAGAGGTCACATGTCATGTGTTAAAAGTCTTTAAGTACACTTGTGAGACGTTTCATTTTCTCTTCCATCATTCTTTTGGTGGTTTCCGTCTCTTCCAGGAGCTGACGCATCTCCTCCTCTACATCATATACCTGAGGAGGACACAGATATACAACTTGTCTTAAATTGTTCAACATGAGGTTCTCATACAAACTATCCTGTCTATATTTTACCTTCTGATTGGCTTGTTCAATCTTCTTCTGCTTATCATTTGCCAGTCGTAGCAGCTCAGCTTGATGAGAGGCTTGACCAGACTCTAGCTGTCGACGAAATGCATCATCCACACAGTGTAATTTATCTACTGCAGCTCTGCAAGACAGACAACAGATAAAACATAATGTTACAAAAGGAACTAAGAGGATGTTGACCTAACTGCCTTGTCAGGATATTAGGATGGACGGTACCAGAAAAGAAACACTGACGAACAAACATATGTTTTATTTTAAATGACATAAGTTACATGCTCTTTATCAAAGGCACTAAGACACCCTGATCATAATTTCACTTTATACCTAACATGTAAATACAATTAATAGTCTTCAGAGTTCTCTATCTTTGGGTTTTAAGAGAATGATGGAAGAGCCATGTATTTAAGAAATACTGCTTACTGGCCCAGAAATGTCCAAGTGAGATAAAGTATGGTCCTTTAAGGCAGGGGTATCAAACTTAAATGTCATCGCGAACTACATCAGTATTATGGTTGCACTCAAAGGGCCGGTTGTAACTATATAAATATACATATATAAATATACATAAAATAATGTATTATATTACATTATTGCCTCTGCATTGGATTATTATCAGATAGGGTAATAACTTCATAATTAACTACGTCTGAAAGCAGAAGTCCAGGGCAAATAATTGCAAGTCTCTTCAGTGCACATGTCACAAAATGAGATGCATTGTGGGACATGTAGTTTATGGGCAACCTGCTTCTGTAAAGTGGCATGTGACCAAATAATAAACGTATTATATTCTTTGCAAGCTCTTGCGGGGCTACATAAAATGAAGTTGCGGGCCGGATTTGGCCCCCGGGCCTTGAGTTTGACACCCCTGCTTTAAGGCTTTAGATGAAAGCAATTAAACTGCTTTCTTGACAGTGTAAATGACTTCCCTCTCCTCCAGGATTAAAGAAAGCAGAATGGCTGTCCTTACCTGTCCACAGCAGGTGGATTGGACCAACATGTGCACATCGTACATATGGAAATACAGAGTCAAAACTGTATTATAAGGTTTGACTGCTTTTAAAATTCTTCTTGTGACTGATTTCATGCAGGCTAATTGGTATTTCTACAAAAGAGATGCAAATACATCTAAAATAAGCTAATTTTATCAAATATAATTAACTTTTACTTGATAACTACACGTTATATTTGTCTCATGTAATTGATCATACTTTTGTGCTTCGATTGCTCTATCTCTTTCTTCCAGCAGCAAGCGTTCCTTGGAATCAAAGCTCTCCTTCATGCTCTTCACCTGGCTCTCCAACCGAGTCAGCAGGTCGGCCTTCGCCTGCCACTTCTTACTGGAATCACTAATAGAAGAATAGATAGACATATATCCATGTCAGTATATTGTACATAAAGTGTCTTAATATGTGCGTGATGGGATGCTTGCCTGTAAACTCTTTTGATCTCCTCAAGCTTTGCGTCCTTGTCCTCCAGCTGCTGTTTGAGCTCCTCCTTGCGCAGGCTCAGATGCTCGATCCGCTCCTTCAGCTCCGCCTGCTCAGATGTCTCCTCCTCCAGCTGCTTCTGGAACCTCTTCTGGGTCTGGACCGCCTCATCGCGCAGCCTGCGGGTCTGATCATCGCGCTCCTGCAGAGACTAGATAGCAGGAAGGCAGAGGAGAAAGAGAAAGCGCACGTCTATGGATGTTCCAGGTTCTTCTTTTTTTTAAACTTTATTTATCCAGGTAAAATCCCATTGAGATCAATGATCTCTTTTTCAAGGGAGACCTGCAGCAGTAGGTTCCACAAGAAGACATAAAAACATAAACAACAGAACAACAAAAGGACATCATACAGCAAAATGTACAGGGATTACAATTTACATATTTAACCACATGTACAGGTAGCCTACCAACAGCATCTGATTTTGTAGCATCCAACCGAGCTTTAAAAACATGTAGTGGTACTAGCTTGGTAATTTTCCATTCTTTTTGCAGACTGTTCCATGTTAGTGGAGCTGCACATCTAAAAGCTTTCTTCCCTAAGACAGTCCTAGCACTTGGTACATTTAATAAAACCACAGCATGCGATCTCAGGCAATAAGTACTTTCCATTCGCCGAGAGATCAGGGAGCAGATATAAGATGGTAGTTTATCCAACATGGCTTTGTAAATGAAAAAGTACCAGTGACTGAGCCTCCGTACAGTAAGTGATAAGATGTGATGGACCAAGGTTTTGGTTTTAGAACAACTCAGTGATTTCAATATTAAAAGTACCTCTTTGAGTCTGCGGATGGTCTCTGTCTGGTCATCAATGATTTTGGTTTTGATTTTTAGGGCATCAGTGTCTCTCTCGTTCAGTTTCTTCTGACTCTCCAGCTCAGCGCCCAGCACCTCTAACCTGGCCTCCAGGCGTCCACGATCCTGAGACAAGGATGCTCCTAGTATAGAGAAACACATACAATTGTAAATCAGATCTCATCTATAAAACTTTACTTTAACATCTATTATTATTATGTATCTTTTCGATCCCTTTTCTTTTTCTTATTTGAGTGCATTTTATTGCCTATATGAAGAATTATTTTCCGTCGTAGCATTTTCTACAGTGTACATTTACCATGCCCTGTGTGTTTCTCCCACATAACCACTAGATGACAGACTTTACTTGATACAGATGAAATAAAACATCAGCACATATAGTATTTAACCAAACAGCTCAAATGTCCTTCATACTGACTCTTAAGTTAACATTTAAGAGTGACTCACTCTGCCTATGACCAAGAGTTGGACTCAAGGAAGACCTGGGGCCTGTACTACGAAGCTGGTTCAACCTAACCTGGATATGTTTGAGTTAGCCGGTTGGCCTAATCCAAAACCTACGCGCTCTCGCTGAACGGTAATACGACCCGGGTTATCAAGTGGATCGGTCAAGCCAGCCGTGTCCTATCTAGTTAGGTGCGCGTTCACATGAAAGGGGTGGTATTTGGAGCATTCGACCAATCACAAACATGGAGAAGCGCACTGACAGCGCAGCGTCATACTTCCTGAATGAAAAGTCAACTATAATATTAGACAAATGAAGAAGTTAAACTTTAAACATCCATGACTTAAACACTTTATCCAGGATAAAAGCCACCTGCAAGGTGAATACAGCTGCTAACAGAAAAAGTGTTTGAATGCGTACATTAACAGGTTTATGATATCACTGCCCCGACACGAGTGGATCTGACTTTAATTACATTTGTCTCGAGTGTTTCGTCAACTTAATGTGTTGCTTAAAATAATATCTACTTCTGCATACAGTATGTGACACTGTGAGTGTTGCACGGCCAGATACGGCTCAGCTGAAGAAAATATATGATACATTATGAGGTGATATGCCGCGGACTGTACTTAATGTTACTCTGATCCGGTTACTTATGTTGTGGCAGATATTTAAGTAAGCTTTCTTAACGCTAATGTTATAATAGTCAGATTGCTCTGAAGATGGGAGGTGATATTCTATTAATGTTCACGTTCACACAGTCGGTGATTTTTGCCGGCCGTCTTTCCTGCAACGGCAGCTTTTCTGTATTTCCTTTCTCCTGTAATATGACTTGATCGCTTTAAACTCCGCACACTAACCTCTGATTGGTCAGCAGGCGGTGCTTTCACTGAGTTGAGCTCTTAGCCTGCAACCTAACCTGGGCCCGACCAGGTTAGCCGCACAGCATAAGTTACCATGGAGATCTAGCCTGCTAAAAAGAGAACCAGCTTCGTAGGACCGGAAACCCCGAGTTTTCCCTGAAGTAAGCCGGCTAAGCGAAAATCCTGCTTCGTAGTATACCGCCCTGTACTCATGTTTGAATGTGTGCGATGCACTATAAGGCTCATTCAGAGTCACCATCATGTGCTGGACGTCTCCCACCTTGCTGAGCGAGCTCCTGGCCCCAGATCTTCCTCTCGGCCCTGAGGCCGTCGATCACAGACTCCTGAGCTGTGAGCTGAGACAACAGTCGTCCCTTGTCTTTCTTAAGCAGCTCGAGCTGCAGGCTGAGACGCCGGTCCTGCTCTGCCTCTGCTTCCAAGGAATGCAGACGGCTCTGGCAGAGGGACAGACAGAGACGGACAGTATTAATGATCAACGGCCATCTGTCACGGCTGACAGATGGAAAGGCAGCTGGACGCTCCAGTATTCATGCTGAAGGCTCCTGAGGGCTCAGGCTGGACAATCTGTGGCCAGGCAATGACTGATGACCATAACAGGACATCTCTATTTTACCTTTTAGATTATTTATTTATGAAAAACCTGATCAGATAATGAATTCCTTTTTTAACATTAATATAACAAACAACAAATTCAAATATTAACAAAAAACAGAAACAAAAAAGGTAATGGTTACATGTGTTCATTATTGAAGAAGGGTGTATACGAATATCTTGAGATTTATATATCAGTTAGTCCACTAGCATGTGCAGTGTCATAAAGCATCCATTTGTTCAATTTCACTACAACAACTTTCTCTCTCACTAAATGCTTTTTTCCATTGTATAAATCTCTCTATATCATTTATTTGCTATATATTGGCTCATTCAGCCTTATATTAATTTATTCTCATTGTGTTCTTACTTGTAAACATTACTATGTTGATCAAATATCGATCATTATCAGTGACATTTATACTTTCAAGGTACCTGATGTTGCATTCCATAGGTAATGCATATCCCAGAATACCTTTTTACTACTTTTAAATGCATTTACCCATAATGAGTATTATTGATGATATTTTGGTTTACTTCTCTATTACTACATATCAACATGATTGTTGTTGACCAGTGTTTTTAAAGATGTATATAAGGGGTAATGAAGTAGTAGGTTAGATGATCCTTTTCTTATCCCGGGATGTATCTGTCTGTATCTTTACTTGAGCGCAGTACCTTCAGAGCAGTGACAGCTTCTCTCTTGGCTTTGATGAGATCAGTGATGCGGTTCTTCTGTTCTTTGACCATGGCTGTGAGCTCCTGCACCAGAGAGGCTGATTTCTTCTCCCTCTGCTGGGACTGGGCCAGGGTCGCCTTGAGCCCCAGCAGCTCTGCAGTCATCTGATCACAAGCGTCCTTTACCTGCAGAAGCAGAGCGAGGAAGGGGGACAGAATGTGAGTGAGAAGTCTAGGAGTTCAACAGATTGAAGCATTACCTGACTACATTTTTTTTCAATCAATACCACATTCGGACAGAAAAGGTTCTTTAAAGAAAGCTATTTCGTTTTAAAGTACGAGTTTAAATTTTGCTGGCAATCTGTATCTCATTCAGACTTTTCTAAAGGTCAAACATAGTACACTTTAAGTACAAGATTGTGCAAGTTGTAGCAATAAAGACAAGATGAGATTTTCTGCAGAATGTCTGAGTGACCTGTAACCATAACGAGAACATTGATTAATATCCAATCCTTTTGTACAGCTTTCTTCCTGTGGCAATCACAGTCTACTTGTCCAGATTCACATGACCCTAATTCAATCTCAGCTTTCATCATTGGGCTGAACAAAAGAATCAAAGCGAGCCCATGTAGACCGGGGTCAATTCCAGTTCAATCATTTTACTTTTACTAGACCCAGTAATCATTAATCAGCTAAGTCTGTATTTTGGCAGACCTCAGAGAAGCGAGCAGCCTCGATGGTCAGCGCCATGCGAAACTCGTCCTCCAGAGCTGCGTACAGTTTCCTTCCCTCTTCTAGTTTCTCCTGCAGCTCCAGCACCCTGTGGCCATGCCTCTCTTCCACTGATGCAACCTCTTTAGCCACCGCCTCTCGGAAATCTGCCCCGCCGGGCTGCAACCGCAAATCCAGTTGTTTTCTGTGAGACAACGTGAAAAAGGATTGTACAGTTGATAAGACCTCTTTTTATAAAGGTTAGGAGGGCCTTAACACAAACAGGAAAGCCTGCACTTTGAAATGTGTGTAATTTAAATTGTGTACGTGAAGTAGATGTAATAATATTCTGAAATACAGAAGGTTGAGCACTCAACAATTTGGAAAGAGAAAAGTTTCAATGATCAATGTAACTGACATGTGCCAACACTCTTGGCGTTAGGTGTGTTAATATTTAAATGTTTTGCTATTAAAAATCTTTAATTTAGGTTTAACATTTCTTTAGTACTGTTATTAAAACAAATACCCTCTTTAATATCCCAACAACTTGATTCTTAAAGGATAAACTCACTGTTTCCAAGTCTATCGTACAAAACAATGTTCTTTTATGGAAAAACAATTTGTACTCAAAAGTAGGGTTGGGAACCGAAACTCGGTTCCAGATGAGAACCGATAAGAAAATGCCGGGTACCGGGTGCCCATACAAAATACACAATTTCGGTTCTGCTTAACGGTTCCTAAACGCGGTAGACCCTGTATTCCAGCGGGTCCGTCTGCACCGCGGTGCTGCGGTGACCCGGTGGAATACAGGGCGGACCTGGAGAATCACAGAACGGCCGGTCGTCAGCGGGCCGTTGACGGCCGGCTCGGTACGCTGACGGCCGGCACCGCCCTTCATTTTTTTAAATGGCATCATATAAATTGCGCTGACAGGCGACAGAGGTCCACAGTTGCCCCGCAGCGATGCTCCCCCGCCCTCCCGTAGACATTTCACGAGCTCAGTCACTTCATAACACCAAAGATAGGTCGCGGTAAACACTCTGAAGTGAGGCTCCACTACACTAAAAAAGAAAAAGAAAAGGCAAAGTGTAATGCCTGTTAATAGCTTGCCACAGGCAAAGCTCAGTTAAAATAAAGCACAGCTATTGTGCAATACATTTGTATTGCATGTATATTTTTAGTAACAATTTCAGTTAAAGCTTTTAAGAATAAATATATTTTTGTTATCTAAACGTTTGACCTCTTTATTTTACAATTTTGGAATCGAAACGGGGAATCGATAAGAACCGGAATCGATAAGCAGAACCGGAATCGAAATCGGAATCGATAAATTTCAAACGATACCCATCCCTACTCAAAAGGCTGTAACTTTGAAAGATGTCCTTTTGATTTGTCTCGTTAAATATTCATGTTACAATTGAAAAGGCATTTTATTGAAACACAGATTTTTATATTGGCAGAAAATGTGGTATTCATACACTTACAGGAAGAAGTTGATTAAGAATATTGATTTTCATCCCATAACACTGTGTTGATATTAAGCAACACATGACCCCGTCCATGTGTTTCAGAGTAAGGTCCTCCAGGTGTACCTGTGCTCCTGCTCCCTGGCCGCCAGCAGCTCATGCAGCTGCTGCAGTTTGTCTTTGTGCTGACGCACTGCCGCTCTCAGGATGTCCGACTCTCTCTTCAGAGCTCCTGCCTTGTTCTCCAGCTCCTGGTGCCGCTTCATCTGAGGAGGGTCAGCAAGTTTTAAATCAATACTGTCAGAGCTCTACTGAAGCCTTACTCATTGATTCGCTGTGTAGGAGTGATGACAGATCAGAGTGAGTTACTGTAGTAACCATGTTCAGGGATAGGGAACAGAAATAGCATGATATCACAAACCTGCCAGCTCAAAGCACAATTTGACAGTCAAGTACTAAAACTTAGCCAAGACTGTAACTGCAACAACAGATATAATTAGTATTTTGAATGCTTCAGAGAATTACAACAAGGGTTTTGTATGCTGTTTTGTTTGTTTCATGTATCTATGACATTTTGGGGTGTTGTCATGGCGTTATTTTTAAGCGAGTAAAGTATTATTGTACATCGATGTACTGCTGTTTGAAATGTAGCCATAAACACATGTACAGAACATTGGGCTCTGCACCTGCAACAGCCAATGCTCCACTCTACTTGCTCCAGAGTGAATTTGCACTATACTGTAAGTTTCAAAAGTTTTGGGGTTTCTTCGACCCACTTCCTGTACCTCCTCAGCCTGCTGGCGAGCCCTGAGAGCGTCTCCCTGGGAGATGCTCTCCTCCAGTCTGCGCAGTGCAGTCTTGTGCTGCTCTTCACTGCTGCGGGCCTGCTCCAGTTGCCGGCTCTGGGACTGCCTCCTCCCCTCCAGCTCCTCCACCCGAGCCTGCAGTTCAGATCGCCCCGATCGCTCCTTCAGCAACAATTCTTTCAGTCTATTCGAGGAGAAAACAAGATAAGAGTGTACAAAAGCGTACAATACCCTGAATGATGTTTTTACTGCATATAGAGACTGATATAGGCAACCGCACAATGTTGTGATGCGCTTGATTGTCCCTAGTGTTTTATCGCCTGCTGTTAAAATGTGATAGCCTCTGAAATTGAAGAAATCTGCCAGAACAGCATAGTCAAAAATGTTAGGGAGAGAAAACTGAAATATAGTGTAAATGAGAAAAGAAAGAAATATAAATACAAAAGGGCAGTCTGTTGAAAAGGAAAAAGAATGGAGAGAACTAGCTTGGCTTAGTATTCAGGACACCTATGAAGACTGCACAAGCATCTACAGTTGCTCCGTCTTTAATTTAGCCTTGATGAGTCATTTCACTGTAATCTGTCTCCTGATGAGAAAGGGAGTAAACAGTATCAGGCGACGTGTTCACTGTCATTACAAAGTGACAGTGAAGATTGATTCATGTAATAGAGCTGACATACGCTTGTCAACAGGCTTCTAATTACAACCATAAAGCAGATTTATCTAGGCAGGGTGGGATGCAAGCAAGAACAGTGCATAGAATAGTTACACCAGGCTCTCCCATGTAGGAGTTTTTCATTATAGATAACTGTACCTTCTGGAATTTAAGTATATCTAGGTGGGGAAAGGATCTTTATACTCAATAGCTTCATTGTTGCAGACACCTGCAGGCATACTAAGGAATAGCAGGGAGTACAAAAGCACTGCTGCAGTACTGTTTAAGCAACCATTACTACTAGCACAAAACGAGTTGGCTTGTCTATCACTAGCTCAATCAGTTATTCTGGTACGCCCAGGAGGTAATGTTTTTGTCTTAGTTTGTCTTCATCAGTAAAACCTTTAACCTGATTTTCCTGAAACTTGGAAGAAGGGTATAGACTGGGCCACGGAAGATCCTATTTCATTTTAAGAGCAGGGCTTATTCAAGGGGCGAATACAGAAAATTCCCTTTTGTTAACATTGGAAAATAGGGCAAAGGTTTTAAAAGGGTGAGGCGGGCCTCCAGGGGGCTTCAAACAGCTTCAAGTGGGGCTTATTAAATGGATTCTAAGTTCTAACATTGATTTTCAAAAGAAAGATCACATAAAATAGCTTAAACGTGTTTGGTCTGACAAAAAGGTGAAAAGGGTACGTTTTCTATAAATAATGAACCCATAAACTGATAGTGAAGTTGTGTCACTTTAGGTGGCTAACATAGATTTTGCTGCAGTGCTTAGTTCTTGTGCTGGTACGGTCTGGTTCTCCAAATGATTGCCGTGATGATTACCTTCTACCTTAGGAAATATGGACAAGTACCTCATTCAACTTCAAAACATCTAAACTATCCCTTTAAGATTTTGGAATAATGGAGTGCAAATTGTGTGCTTGATTTCGTAAGAGGCTACGGGACAATGAGAGAGAGGATATTAAGTGGTGGGATGGATACTCATTGTTCAAGAATGAGACAGGCAGCGGGCATTGGTCTCAGGAGAGACAATAGAAAAGATGAAGAGGGCGGAAATAGATGAGAATCCATTATGCGGTTGACAACTCAAATCCACAGAGACATGTTTGATTATCCCTTTTCATCATGATATCTGCTTTAGAGCTACTGCACCGTTTGTTTGCAAACATCTGTGGGTCCATCCAGTTTCCCTCTTACCTGTCGGTGGTGTGCAGGGCCATGCTCTGCAGGTCTTTTTCCTCGCTGACTTTTGTCTGCAGGCACTTTAGATCCTCGGTGAGTTTCCTCGCAGCCTGCTCAGCCTTCCAACGCCTCTCCCTTTCCTGGTCACGCTCTTCCACAATAGTCTGACCAATGGACATAAACAAAAACACACATGGGTTAAATTCAGAGGTCAAATGTCATGCATTTGCGCGGTTTGCATGTATGTGTGATAGGTCTGCACGATTTGGGGAAATAATCTAATTGCAATTTTTATGACAGATATTGCGATTCGATTTGCGATATTTGTTTTTAAGCGACCCAACGGAAGTTTATTGTAAAATGCGGCCATATCTCCGGCTAGGAAGGTCGTATCAACGTGCTCCCGTCTCTAGCACCCCCGCAGCCCGAGCTACGAGTGAAATAACTAAACTTACATGAAACTTCCGTTGGGTTGCTTTAAAGTCAAGCTTCAGTTTAAGACTCACCCTGTAATAGATGTAAAACATGTGATTTTTTATTTTTTTATCCTTTATTTATCCAGGAATGTCCCATTGAGATACAAGATCTCTTCTTCCAGGGAGTCCTGACCAACACGGCACACAACAAGTTTCAACATAAAACAAGGGCATTAAACAAAAAACATACAATTTAAATATAAATACAGAAGGCCATTTGTGCAGTGGCAAGAAGCATAATCACATCAGCAATAGCATCAGGTAAAACAGTTACATGTTTCATGAAGGGCTAATCGTAGCATACCTTTAAAAGCATTTACAGTAGGAAGTGCCTCTCGACAAAGTTTTACTTGCAGCGTATTCCATAAAAAGGGAGCATTACTAACCTGACTCAGATGCTTTATTTCACCAAACCATCTCCATTGGAAGCCGTTTGGAAAGGGCAGGCACTTTCACTTGGCAGGTGATTGGATCAATCTGTCTATCACCTTCTATCATGGGCCACTTCTGATTGCTTAACAATGGCTGGTACATGTGGAGCACAGCACTTCTGATTGGTGTGGATGAGTGACACACAAGAAGAAAATAATAATTGATAATGATTTGATAATCGATTAATCGTTCAGCCCTAATGTGTGACAATTAAAGAGGGTTTCATCCTTTCGATTCTATATCAAGGGTATGAGCAATAAATGTCAATGTTATTTTGCAGTATCAGTACGTTGCTATGGACAATACTGATAAGAAGAAAGAAGAACTCCATTCCAAGTCTGTTTACAGGTGTACTCAAATTTATTTCAGTGATGTCGTTTTTATTTCACACTGTTTTACTACTACTATTACGTTTTTTATAGCTTCGAAAGCTTTCTAATTTATCTTTAATTTCTTGCATGAATTGGTCTCTGTGTGTATTGTTTTAGTCTTTTTAGATGTTTTCATGGTCTGTACTTTTTCTGTCTTATTTTCACTCGTCAGTCTTCTGTCAAGCACTTTGAACTGCACTTACCAGTAAGAACGGTGCCATAAAGTGAGTTTGATTAATTGAAATTACATATGTGTTTTATTAAACATCTGTAGATCGACATGCCGCAGCGGGAAATCTGATAAGTTGCCTACATTTTTTGATCAGATCTCTGTAGCCCACTCCTCATCTCTGCTTGAGGCTAGCATTAGCGGCTACTAGCATAACACACTAAAAAATCTGACATAACTGTTGGTGGTCAAGCTGCATTGTGGGTAATGTAGTCATCAGGTTTTAACATAAAAGAAGAATGTGTGGAAAACTGAATATTTTTGCTTACTATCTATTCTATACATGGTTTGATTTTCATCCAGACAGTTGTTGGACTCCGGGAGTGATAAGTATGCGTTAAATAATATATCATGGACGTATCCTTGGAAACACTGGGATGTAGTTTTCTAAAATGAATAAATAGAATGACCTTTGAAAGGGAAACAAGTTGAAGAAAGATCTTAATGTTGTTTTGTTATGTCTTTGTTTCGTTTTTTTAAATCTTTTATTCTGTCCCTGAATGTGCATGTTATTGTGTAATAGCTTTCTGTCAAACAAAGAAACCGAAAACAAGTATTCTTTCACAGCGGTGCGGGTACAAACACCCAGAGGATGTTTACATCCCTATTCTGCGAAGTCATAACCTTTTCCACATTACATTCATCCAATAAGAAATAAACTGCCTTCAGACGGCAGCATCTCCATGCCGTACCCTGTAGGTTTCCTCCTCTTCAGTGGACTTGGTCTTCATATCGCCTGAGGCCTTCGCAGCTCTCACAGCTCCCCTCCTCATCGGCGCTGCTGCGTCTTTCCCTCCTGCGCCACCAGTCTTCCTTCTGAGACCCTCGGCAGACTTTGAACTCCTCTGTTTATGATTCTCCTGATCGCTGCACATAAAACAAATCACAGGTATTGTAAAATGGATTATAAAAAGCCCTCAAGCTAATGTCTGGCTCGATAAAGGTCAAAGCAGACAACCTGCTCACTTTTATAGGAAGGTAAAGTTTGAACAACTTTGAATTTAATCTGGAGATAATATTTTAAAATCACCTTGCCCTTAAGGACAGTTGGACACTTAAGTGAAATAACTGAATACTGAGCACGTGTCAGCAGCGGCTGATGAAGCAAGATGAGGGGGTAGACCATAAAGGCATGGCCGTTAATCATGGCAGTGAGATGACAGTTGTAATTTCTACCAGAGAGGAGGAATTTTACCACATCGCTTAGAGAAGAAAATGTATCAGCACCATCCAGCTTAGAAAGGACATTCTAAATCCTAAGATACCTGGTGATGTGTGATACATGAATTTGATTATCTTTAATCAAAGGTTAGTGTCTAATAGAGCTTAAGATTAAGTGTTGATGGTAAATGTAGTTAACTGAAGCAATTCATTAAGTGCTATATTGAGCGAGAAAGCTGAGTTCTTGTGTTTTTGAGCACTACCTCCAGTCTACTGAGAGTAAAACCTAAGCTCTTCCTTGCATCCAACTACGTCAAACGATTTTGCTGGAAGCATAAAGAACACTTTGCAGCAGGAGAACTCAGCTTTCTCACACAATACATTAGGGATGTAACGATACCAAAAACTCACGGTACAATAATATCGCGATACAAAGTCCACGGTACGATATTTATCGCGATATTGAAAAATAAATCTGATTTGTACAGCATTTTAGTAGTATTTTAAAGTGTCAACAATATAATAATCAGACCCTGCAATAAAATAAATCATGTTTCACTTTAGTTTTTCAAGTAACTCAACTCTAACTCACTAACTCACTCAGCAGGTTTTTAGGAATATGAGCATGTCCACATTTCCAGGTAGAAGCTGGGATGTTTGGGCGTTTACAATATCCCCTGCTGTGGAAAAAACTCTCTTGCTTGGTACTGATGTTGCTGGGACAGAGAGATATGCTTTGTCCATGGGTGACAGCAGTGGGTCAAACTGTGCATTGTCTCTCCACCACTTCAAAAACAATACAGTTTTTGCCAAGAAGGTGAGGCTTATTGACAGGGCGAGATATAAATATACTGTTGGTACTTGTCAATGTCTCTAGGTATGTACATGTAGCCCTGTAAATACGATGTCCTTTTGTGTTATCTGTTGTTGTAACCATGGTTGTAACCTACTAGCTGCCATGTTGGACAGGTCTCTCTTGAAAAAGAGATCGATGATCTCAATGGGACCATCTGGTTAAATAAAGGTTTAAAAAAAAAAAATGTGTTTAAAAAAAAAGAATTATAATTTTTTTTTTTTTTTTTAAATCGCGGTAGATTTTGTCAGTCTCACGACGGTATTGAGACATTTATTTACCGCGATATCGCGATATATCGTTACATCCCTACAATACATGTATTCCCGCACTGAAAAATGTATTGTTCAATGGACTACCATTACCATAAACTGATTGGACATCAACATAAAAGTTTTCCTTTTAACAAAGAGATCTTAGTAATTGTGTGCTTTTTGTGGATGACAGTAAACCACTATTAAAGAATCAGGGAGTACATGTCAACCAGGCCACAAAACAAATGATTTTCATTACAGAGTAGTGAACCTGAAAGCTGAAACCTCTGTTTTGTGCGGAGATAAGCAGCTGCAGAATCACCTGTCTGATCTTCGGCCCTTGGTTTCTTTGGAGGTCGTTCTTGATGTAATGCTGCTTCGATGTTTGGGGATCCTGGTGCGCCTCCTGTTTTCCTTCCCGCTGTCACACTCACTCTCTGAAGTGCGGTCTGTGTCCCTCTTGGCTTTCTGTGCTGTCGCCACAGTACAGCTACTAGATTTGTCACCTGTAGGGACCTGAGTAAACATCACACAAATTCATTATATGTGTCTGGATGAAAACAAAAAATCGTCTACATCAGGGGTGTCATAATGCTTCATCGCAGGCCACATTAGCATTATAGTTGCACTCAACGGGCCAGTTGTAACTTTAAGACTATATAAAAATACATATATACATATTTAAAATAATGTATTATATTACATTATTGCCTCTGCATTGGATTATTATCGGATAGGGTAATAACTACATAATTAACTACGTCTGAAAGCAGAAGTCTAGGGCAAATAATTGCAAGTCTCTTTAGTGCGCATGTCACAAAATGATTTAAAAAGAAAATCCAAATTATGGAAAAAAAGTCAAACTCAAAAAAAAGGAAGTGACATTTTGAAAAAATGTCAAATTCTAAGAAAAAAGTCTAATTTGAGATGCATTGTGGGACATGTAGTTTATGGGCAACGTGCTTCTGTAAATCGGCATGTAACCGTATAATAAACATATTATATTCTTTGCAAGCTCTTGTGGGGCCACAGAAAATGAAGTCACGGGCCGGATTTGGCCCCCGGGCCTTGAGTTTGACACCCCTGGTCTACATGCTAATAAACATTGATTCAATCATTATTCAAATTCAAGAACTCCTCACTAAAGATATAATAAATGTGGTGACAACACAAATACTTAACCGTTCATGTGATTTATATCCTGTTTGGAAAAAGAGCCCTATAAGATGTTCAGAAATACTTCTTTAACTTCTCTCACCTCGCTGTATGCCTCACACAAATGCTTCTTAATCATTGACTTATATTTCAGCAGTGTTAAATGGGCACCTTCTGGATGAGCTGGGACACTTGGTGCTCCAGTTTCCTGATGCGTTGTTCATTAGCTGGGTCTGCTGGATCGGCCACAGACGAGGGAACCTGTGCAACTGGATCTGTGATCACTTCGGAGGCAATCCGTTGACGAAACTGGTTCAGCACCTCATCGATACGGGGTGTGGTGAGATGGACGTCCTCTCTAACCTGCAACGGAAACTTAAATTAGCTTTTTTTCCCTTTAGAGGTTATGCACTGTGGCTTTCTTTTAGGAGACTGGTTTCTATAATGTTCACTACCCTGGATTGAAGACACTAAATCACACATTATTCCAGAAATGAATTGACCATTGGGAAGCTGCTATTAACAACAACTACCTGGGCTACAGAGTGATACTGCACGCTATGACCAGCACTATCACTTCACATAACGATGGTCAAGTCACCCAAACACCTTCAGTAATACACCAACTTTTTTTCTGTTAGCACTTTGGGAAAGTGTGAGGACAGCAACATCTAGCAACAAAAATACAGATGTGGAATAAAAGTCAGTCAAATATGAATTTTGGATCTTTGTTTGATACAAATGCCACATCGATTGATTTCTCTGATGTCTCACAATGTAAAGGGTTGAATTATTTTTAA
Organism: Gymnodraco acuticeps; assembly: GCF_902827175.1. Lineage (NCBI taxonomy): Eukaryota > Metazoa > Chordata > Actinopteri > Perciformes > Bathydraconidae > Gymnodraco > Gymnodraco acuticeps. Next base: position 778,445 of record NW_022989913.1, read on the forward strand.
CAGGGAGCTTCTTTAGTATTAAGAAGTAAATGTATATGTACACTAGACACAGAGTTTGTTCTAAATGTGGCAAATTTCATTTTGTACTCTGCACTTGGTGCTTTTGTCCATTTGTATTGTAAATATAAAAAACGTTGGTTGGAAGGATCATAAATACAGAACTCACAGATAAATTGTGATAATTTGCCCACAATAAATAAGAAGACAGTTTATCTGTCAGAGTGGGTGCTCTCTCTCTTTGATCCTTGCCACTA